>NC_053390.1:45031344-45358546 GCF_905171765.1 Bufo bufo
GATAGAAGTCTGATTCTGTAATTAAACCTATACCTGTCACACAGCGCAAAAAAAAACCAGGCCTCACATCTCTATTCAACCAAATCTGTACTGTTTTAGCTGGTCAAGTTATTTGTAGTGACCGTAAAAGCACACTTTTTTTTCTGGGTTGAAAAACTATTCCCAAATTTGCCATTCTCAAAATAACTAGTTTCTGGTATTTGAGGCCTACTTGAAATCTATCCCAAAAAGGATATCTTACATTGAAGGTACTGATAGTGTCATTCAGAAAAACCTAAGACACACGCTAGCGTGCAGATAGAAGTCTGATTCTGTGATTAAACCTATACCTGTCACACAGCGCAAAAAATAACAGGCCTCACATCTCTATTCAACCAAATCTGTACTGTTTTAGCTGGTCAAGTTATTTGTAGTGACCGTAAAAGCACTTTTTATTTTCTGGATTGAAAAACTATTCCAAATTTGCCATTCTCAAAATAACTAGTTTCTGGTATTTGAGGCCTACTTGAAATCTATCCCAAAAAGGATATCTTACATTGAAGGTACTGATAGTGTCATTCAGAAAAACCTAAGACACACGCTAGCGTGCAGATAGAAGTCTGATTCTGTGATTAAACCTATACCTGTCACACAGCGCAAAAAAAAAACAGGCCTCACATCTCTATTCAACCAAATCTGTACTGTTTTAGCTGGTCAAGTTATTTGTAGTGACCGTAAAAGCACTTTTTATTTTCTGGATTGAAAAACTATTTCCAAATTTGCCACTCTCAAAATAACTAGTTTCTGGTATTTGAGGCCTACTTGAAATCTATCCCAAAAAGGATATCTTACATTGAAGGTACTGATAGTGTCATTCAGAAAAACCTAAGACACACGCTAGCGTGCAGATAGAAGTCTGATTCTGTGATTAAACCTATACCTGTCACACAGCGCAAAAAAAAAACAGGCCTCACATCTCTATTCAACCAAATCTGTACTGTTTTAGCTGGTCAAGTTATTTGTAGTGACCGTAAAAGCACACTTTTTTTTCTGGGTTGAAAAACTATTCCCAAATTTGCCATTCTCAAAATAACTAGTTTCTGGTATTTGAGGCCTACTTGAAATCTATCCCAAAAAGGATATCTTACATTGAAGGTACTGATAGTGTCATTCAGAAAAACCTAAGACACACGCTAGCGTGCAGATAGAAGTCTGATTCTGTGATTAAACCTATACCTGTCACACAGCGCAAAAAAAAAACAGGCCTCACATCTCTATTCAACCAAATCTGTACTGTTTTAGCTGGTTAAGTTATTTGTAGTGACCGTAAAAGCACTTTTTATTTTCTGGATTGAAAAACTATTCCAAATTTTGCCATTCTCAAAATAACTAGTTTGTGGTATTTGAGGCCTACTTGAAATCTATCCCAAAAAGGATATCTTACATTGAAGGTACTGATAGTGTCATTCAGAAAAACCTAAGACACACGCTAGCGTGCAGATAGAAGTCTGATTCTGTGATTAAACCTATACCTGTCACACAGCGCAAAAAAAAAACAGGCCTCACATCTCTATTCAACCAAATCTGTACTGTTTTAGCTGGTCAAGTTATTTGTAGTGACCGTAAAAGCACTTTTTATTTTCTGGATTGAAAAACTATTCCCAAATTTGCCATTCTCAAAATAACTAGTTTCTGGTATTTGAGGCCTACTTGAAATCTATCCCAAAAAGGATATCTTACATTGAAGGTACTGATAGTGTCATTCAGAAAAACCTAAGACACACGCTAGCGTGCAGATAGATTTCACGGATGGTGTACAGGAAACAAGACAATGCAATACAATAATGACTCACTGGATCCACAACTAAGGAACAAAAGGGAGACCCCTACATGAGACCTGCCACTCTCCCTAATTGCTCAGCCTATGCAAACACCCCAAAGGTGGATGGGCGCATATCCGCGTACCTCGGCTATCTAATACCTGAAGACCAGGGGTGCACAACCTGCGGCCCGGGGGCCACATGCGGCCCTTGATACCATTCTGTGCGGCCCCCAACCATCTGGTAACAGACACGTATGCCTATGTCTTGTGGCTGCTCACATGCATTTTCCATGTATTCTCCCATTAGATGGGAGTCCTGGAGGTATAACTAGACATTTATGATATATAACTGTGTGTACAATATGCAATAAATACAGTATTTCACTTGTTAATACCCCTTTAACTTTTATTTTCGGCCCTTGTTATTCCTTCAGTCTGACAATGTGGCCCCCTCCCAGAAAACATTGTGCACCCCTGCTGAAGACCCTACAATAGTGAGGGGACACGACCACCGGCTCCCTACATTAGACACGGAGGGAGTCAGGGTCACCTGAAAATCCAGCAGACAGAAAATCACAAATAAAGGAACAGCACTTATCTTGCAGAGGACTGGGAAATAGAAACAGCAAGCGCACACACACTCCAGGAAGTTGTATAAGCCGCAACCTAATGCATCATGGGGAGGAACTTAAAGGGAAGCAATCAGTCCAACTGCATGACAGCTGAGATAGACTAACGAGATGAGGAACTTAACCAAAACAAAGAAACTCAAGGAGGAGGATCTGGAAAGCTCCTGTCAGAGCTTCTCAACTGTCTGGTTGTGACAATAGAAGTCTGATTCTGTGATTAAACCTATACCTGTCACACAGTGCAAAAAAAAACAGGCCTCACATTTCTATTCAACCAAATCTGTACTGTTTTAGCTGGTAAAGTTATTTGTAGTTACCGTAAAAGCACACTTTTTGTTCTGGGTTGAAAAACTATTCCCAAATTTGCCATTCTCAAAATTGTGGTGAACAAGAACAATTAGGAAAACATCTAATAAGGGACGCGGACGTGGACATGGTCGTGGTGGTGTTAGTGGACCCTCTGGTGCTGGGAGAGGACGTGGCCGTTCTGCCACAGCCACACGTCCTAGTGTACCAACTACCTCAGGTCCCAGTAGCCGCCAGAATTTACAGGGATATTTGGTGGGGCCCAATGCCATTCTAAGGATGGTAAGGCCTGAGCAGGTACAGGCATTAGTCAATTGGGTGGCCGACAGTGCATCCAGCACGTTCACATTATCTCCCACCCAGTCTTCTGCAGAAAGCGCACAGATGGCGCATGAAAACCAAGCCCATCAGTCTGTCACATCACCCCCATGCATATCAGGGAAACTGTCTGAGCCTCAAGTTATGCAGCAGTCTCTTATGCTGTTTGAAGACTCTGCTGCCAGGGTTTCCCAAGGGCATCCACCTAGCTCTTCACCAGGGGTGGAAGAGATAGAATGCACTAACGCACAACCACTTATGTTTCCTGATGATGAGGACATGGGAATACCACCTCAGCACGTCTCTGATGATGACGAAACACAGGTGCCAACTGCTGCGTCTTTCTGCAGTGTGCAGACTGAACAGGAGGTCAGGGGTCAAGACTGGGTGGAAGACGATGCAGGGGACGATGAGGTCCTAGACCCCACATGGAATGAAGGTCGTGCCACTGACTTTCAGAGTTCGGAGGAAGAGGCAGTGGTGAGACCGAGCCAACAGCGTAGCAAAAGAGGGAGCAGTGGGCAAAATCAGAACACCCGCCGCCAAGAGACTCCGCCTGCTACTGACCGCCGCCATCTGGGACCGAGCACCCCAAAGGCAGCTTCAAGGAGTTCCCTGGCATGGCACTTCTTCAAACAATGTGCTGACGACAAGACCTGAGTGGTTTGCACGCTGTGCCATCAGAGCCTGAAGCGAGGCATTAACGTTCTGAACCTTAGCACAACCTGCATGACCAGGCACCTGCATGCAAAGCATGAACTGCAGTGGAGTAAGCACCTTAAAAACAAGGAAGTCACTCAGGCTCCCCCTGCTGCCTCTTCTGCTGCTGCCGCCTCGGCCTCTTCTGCTGCTGCCGCCGCCTCGGCCTCTTCTGCTGCTGCTGCTGCCGCCTCGGCCTCTTCCTCTGCCTCTGGAGGAACGTTGGCACCTGCCGCCCAGCAAACATGGGATGTACCACCAACACCACCACCTGCGTCACCAAGCATCTCAACCATGTCACACGGCAGCGTTCAGCTCTCCATCTCACAAACATTTGAGAGAAAGCGTAAATTCCCACCTAGCCACCCTCGATCCCTGGCCCTGAATGCCCGCATTTCTAAACTACTGGCCTATGAAATGCTGTCATTTAGGCTGGTGGACACACACAGCTTTAAACAGCTCATGTCACTTGCTGTCCCACAGTATGTTGTTCCCAGCCGCCACTACTTCTCCAAGAGAGCCGTGCCTTCCCTGCACAAACAAGTGTCCGATAAAATCAAGTGTGCACTGCGCAACGCCATCTGTGGCAAGGTCCACCTAACCACAGATACGTGGACCAGTAAGCACGGCCAGGGACGCTATATCTCCCTAACTGCACACTGGGTAAATGTAGTGGCGGCTGGGCCCCAGGCGGAGAGCTGTTTGGCGCACGTCCTTCCGCCGCCAAGGATCGCAGGGCAACATTCTTTGCCTCCTGTCTCCTCCTCCTCCTACTCAGCTTCCTCCTCCTCTTCTTCCACCTGCTCATCCAGTCAGCCACACACCTTCACCACCAACTTCAGCACAGCACGGGGTAAACGTCAGCAGGCCATTCTGAAACTCATATGTTTGGGGGACAGGCCCCACACCGCACAGGAGTTGTGGCGGGGTATAGAACAACAGACCGACGAGTGGTTGCTGCCGGTGAGCCTCAAGCCCGGCCTGGTGGTGTGCGATAATGGGCGAAATCTCGTTGCAGCTCTGGGACTAGCCGGTTTGACGCACATCCCTTGCCTGGCGCATGTGCTGAATTTGGTGGTGCAGAAGTTCATTCACAACTACCCCGACATGTCAGAGCTGCTGCATAAAGTGCGGGCCGTCTGTTCGCGCTTCCGGCGTTCACACCCTGCCGCTGCTCGCCAGTCTGCGCTACAGCGTAACTTCGGCCTTCCCGCTCACCGCCTCATATGCGACGTACCCACCAGGTGGAACTCCACCTTGCATATGCTGGACAGACTGTGCGAGCAGCAGCAGGCCATAGTGGAGTTTCATTTGCAGCACGCACGGGTCAGTCGCACTGTGGATCAGACACACTTCACCACCAATGACTGGGCCTCCATGCGAGACCTGTGTGCCCTGTTGCGCTGTTTCGAGTACTCCACCAACATGGCCAGTGGCGATGACGCCGTTATCAGCGTTACAATACCACTTCTATGTCTCCTTGAGAAAACACTTAGGGCGATGATGGAAGAGGAGGTGGCCCAGGAGGAAGAGGAGGAAGAGGGGTCATTTTTAGCACTTTCAGGACAGTCTCTTCGAAGTGACTCAGAGGGAGGTTTTTTGCAACACCAGAGGCCAGGTACAAATGTGGCCAGACAGGGCCCACTACTGGAGGACGAGGAGGACGAGGATGAGGAGGAGGTGGAGGAGGATGAGGATGAAGCATGTTCACAGCGGGGTGGCACCCAAAGCAGCTCGGGCCCATCACTGGTGCGTGGCTGGGGGGAAACACAGGACGATGACGATACGCCTCCCACAGAGGACAGCTTGTCCTTACCTCTGGGCAGCCTGGCACACATGAGCGACTACATGCTGCAGTGCCTGCGCAACGACAGCAGAGTTGCCCACATTTTAACGTGTGCGGACTACTGGGTTGCCACCCTGCTGGATCCCCGGTACAAAGACAATGTGCCCACCTTACTTCCTACACTGGAGCGTGATAGGAAGATGCGCGAGTACAAGCGCACGTTGGTAGACGCGCTACTGAGAGCATTCCCAAATGTCACAGGGGAACCAGTGGAAGCCCAAGGCGAAGGCAGAGGAGGAGCAAGAGGTCGCCAACGCAGCTGTGTCACGCCCAGCTCCTCTGAGGGCAGGGTTAGCATGGCAGAGATGTGGAAAAGTTTTGTCAACACGCCACAGCTAAGTGCACCACCACCTGATACGGAACGTGTTAGCAGGAGGCAACATTTCACTAACATGGTGGAACAGTACCTGTGCACACCCCTCCACGTACTGACTGATGGTTCGGCCCCATTCAACTTCTGGGTCTCCAAATTGTCCACGTGGCCAGAGCTAGCCTTTTATGCCTTGGAGGTGCTGGCCTGCCCGGCGGCCAGCGTTTTGTCTGAACGTGTATTCAGCACGGCAGGGGGCGTCATTACAGACAAACGCAGCCGCCTGTCTACAGCCAATGTGGACAAGCTGACGTTCATAAAAATGAACCAGGCATGGATCCCACAGGACCTGTCCATCCCTTGTGCAGATTAGATATTAACTACCTCCCCTTAACAATATATTATTCTACTCCAGGGCACTTCCTCATTCAATACTATTTTTAATTTCATTTAACATTATATTGCGGGGCAACCCAAAGTTGAATGAACCTCTCCTCTGTCTGGGTGCCGGGGCCTAAATGTGTGACAGTGGCCTGTTCCAGTGGTGGGTGACGTGAAGCCTGATTCTCTGCTATGACATGAAGACTTATTCTGTGCTGACATGAAGCCAGATTCTCTGTTACGCGACCTCTCTCCTCTGCCTGGGTGCCTGGGCCTAAATATGTGACAGTGACCTGTTCCAGTGGTGGGTGACGTGAAGCCTGATTCTCTGCTATGACATGAAGACTGATTCTGCGCTGACATAAGGCCAGATTCTCTGTTACAGGACCTCTCTCCTCTGTCTGGGTGCCGGGGCCTAAATGTGTGACAGTGGCCTGTTCCAGTGGTGGGTGACGTGAAGCCTGATTCTCTGCTATGACATGAAGACTGATTCTGCGCTGACATAAGGCCAGATTCTCTGTTACAGGACCTCTCTCCTCTGTCTGGGTGCCGGGGCCTAAATGTGTGACAGTGGCCTGTTCCAGTGGTGGGTGACGTGAAGCCTGATTCTCTGCTATGACATGAAGACAGATTCTGCGCTGACATAAGGCCAGATTCTCTGTTACGGGACCGCTCTCCTCTGTATGGGTGCCGGGGTCTAAATGTGTGACAGTGGCCTGTTCCAGTGGTGGGTGACGTGAAGCCTGATTCTCTGCTATGACATGAAGACTGATTCTGCGCTGACATAAGGCCAGATTCTCTGTTACAGGACCTCTCTCCTCTGCCTGGGTGCCTGGGCCTAAATGTGTGACAGTGGCCTGTTCCAGTGGTGGGTGACGTGAAGCCTGATTCTCTGCTATGACATGAAGACAGATTCTGCGCTGACATAAGGCCAGATTCTCTGTTACGCGACCTCTCTCCTCTGTCTGGGTGCCAGGCCTAAATGTGTGACAGTGGCCTGTTCCAGTGGTGGGTGACATGAAGCCTGATTCTCTGCTATGACATGAAGACAGATTCTGCGCTGACATATAGCCAGATTCTCTGTTACGGGACCGCTCTCCTCTGTCTGGGTGCCGGGGCCTAAATGTGTGACAGTGGCCTGTTCCAGTGGTGGGTGACATGAAGCCTGATTCTCTGCTATGACATGAAGACTTATTCTGTGCTGACATGAAGCCAGATTCTCTGTTACGCAACCTCTCTCCTCTGCCTGGGTGCCTTGGCCTAAATATGTGACAGTGGCCTGTTCCAGTGGTGGGTGACGTGATGCCTGATTCTCTGCTATGACATGAAGACTTATTCTGTGCTGACATGAAGCCAGATTCTCTGTTACGCGACCTCTCTCCTCTGCCTGGGTGCCTGGGCCTAAATGTGTGACAGTGGCCTGTTCCAGTGGTGGGTGACGTGAAGCCTGATTCTCTGCTATGACATGAAGACTGATTCTGCGCTGACATAAGGCCAGATTCTCTGTTACAGGACCTCTCTCCTCTGCCTGGGTGCCTGGGCCTAAATGTGTGACAGTGGCCTGTTCCAGTGGTGGGTGACGTGAAGCCTGATTCTCTGCTATGACATGAAGACTTATTCTGTGCTGACATGAAGCCAGATTCTCTGTTACGCAACCTCTCTCCTCTGCCTGGGTGCCTTGGCCTAAATATGTGACAGTGGCCTGTTCCAGTGGTGGGTGACGTGATGCCTGATTCTCTGCTATGACATGAAGACTTATTCTGTGCTGACATGAAGCCAGATTCTCTGTTACGCGACCTCTCTCCTCTGCCTAGGTGCCTGGGCCTAAATGTGTGACAGTGGCCTGTTCCAGTGGTGGGTGACGTGAAGCCTGATTCTCTGCTATGACATGAAGACAGATTCTGCGCTGACATAAGGCCAGATTCTCTGTTACGCGACCTCTCTCCTCTGTCTGGGTGCCGGGGCCTAAATGTGTGACAGTGGCCTGTTCCAGTGGTGGGTGACGTGAAGCCTTATTCTCTGCTATGACATGAAGACTGATTCTGCGCTGACATAAGGCCAGATTCTCTGTTACAGGACCTCTCTCCTCTGTCTGGGTGCCGGGGCCTAAATGTGTGACAGTGGCCTGTTCCAGTGGTGGGTGACGTGAAGCCTGATTCTCTGCTATGACATGAAGACTGATTCTGCGCTGACGTAAGGCCAGATTCTCTGTTACAGGACCTCTCTCCTCTGTCTGGGTGCCGGGGCCTAAATGTGTGACAGTGGCCTGTTCCAGTGGTGGGTGACGTGAAGCCTGATTCTCTGCTATGACATGAAGACTGATTCTGCGCTGACATAAGGCCAGATTCTCTGTTACAGGACCTCTCTCCTCTGTCTGGGTGCCGGGGCCTAAATGTGTGACAGTGGCCTGTTCCAGTGGTGGGTGACGTGAAGCCTGATTCTCTGCTATGACATGAAGACAGATTCTGCGCTGACATAAGGCCAGATTCTCTGTTACGGGACCGCTCTCCTCTGTATGGGTGCCGGGGTCTAAATGTGTGACAGTGGCCTGTTTCAGTGGTGGGTGACGTGAAGCCTGATTCTCTGCTATGACATGAAGACTGATTCTGCGCTGACATAAGGCCAGATTCTCTGTTACAGGACCTCTCTCCTCTGCCTGGGTGCCTGGGCCTAAATGTGTGACAGTGGCCTGTTCCAGTGGTGGGTGACGTGAAGCCTGATTCTCTGCTATGACATGAAGACAGATTCTGCGCTGACATAAGGCCAGATTCTCTGTTACGCGACCTCTCTCCTCTGTCTGGGTGCCAGGCCTAAATGTGTGACAGTGGCCTGTTCCAGTGGTGGGTGACATGAAGCCTGATTCTCTGCTATGACATGAAGACAGATTCTGCGCTGACATATAGCCAGATTCTCTGTTACGGGACCGCTCTCCTCTGTCTGGGTGCCGGGGCCTAAATGTGTGACAGTGGCCTGTTCCAGTGGTGGGTGACGTGAAGCCTGATTCTCTGCTATGACATGAAGACTTATTCTGTGCTGACATGAAGCCAGATTCTCTGTTACGCAACCTCTCTCCTCTGCCTGGGTGCCTTGGCCTAAATATGTGACAGTGGCCTGTTCCAGTGGTGGGTGACGTGATGCCTGATTCTCTGCTATGACATGAAGACTTATTCTGTGCTGACATGAAGCCAGATTCTCTGTTACGCGACCTCTCTCCTCTGCCTGGGTGCCTGGGCCTAAATGTGTGACAGTGGCCTGTTCCAGTGGTGGGTGACGTGAAGCCTGATTCTCTGCTATGACATGAAGACAGATTCTGCGCTGACATAAGGCCAGATTCTCTGTTACGCGACCTCTCTCCTCTGTCTGGGTGCCGGGGCCTAAATGTGTGACAGTGGCCTGTTCCAGTGGTGGGTGACATGAAGCCTGATTCTCTGCTATGACATGAAGACAGATTCTGCGCTGGCATAAGGCCAGATTCTCTGTTACGGGACCGCTCTCCTCTGTCTGGGTGCCGGGGCCTAAATGTGTGACAGTGGCCTGTTCCAGTGGTGGGTGACGTGAAGCCTGATTCTCTGCTATGACATGAAGACTTATTCTGTGCTGACATGAAGCCAGATTCTCTGTTACGCAACCTCTCTCCTCTGCCTGGGTGCCTTGGCCTAAATATGTGACAGTGGCCTGTTCCAGTGGTGGGTGACGTGAAGCCTGATTCTCTGCTATGACATGAAGACAGATTCTGCGCTGACATAAGGCCAGATTCTCTGTTACGGGACCGCTCTCCTCTGTATGGGTGCCGGGGTCTAAATGTGTGACAGTGGCCTGTTTCAGTGGTGGGTGACGTGAAGCCTGATTCTCTGCTATGACATGAAGACTGATTCTGCGCTGACATAAGGCCAGATTCTCTGTTACAGGACCTCTCTCCTCTGCCTGGGTGCCTGGGCCTAAATGTGTGACAGTGGCCTGTTCCAGTGGTGGGTGACGTGAAGCCTGATTCTCTGCTATGACATGAAGACAGATTCTGCGCTGACATAAGGCCAGATTCTCTGTTACGCGACCTCTCTCCTCTGTCTGGGTGCCAGGCCTAAATGTGTGACAGTGGCCTGTTCCAGTGGTGGGTGACATGAAGCCTGATTCTCTGCTATGACATGAAGACAGATTCTGCGCTGACATATAGCCAGATTCTCTGTTACGGGACCGCTCTCCTCTGTCTGGGTGCCGGGGCCTAAATGTGTGACAGTGGCCTGTTCCAGTGGTGGGTGACGTGAAGCCTGATTCTCTGCTATGACATGAAGACTTATTCTGTGCTGACATGAAGCCAGATTCTCTGTTACGCAACCTCTCTCCTCTGCCTGGGTGCCTTGGCCTAAATATGTGACAGTGGCCTGTTCCAGTGGTGGGTGACGTGAAGCCTGATTCTCTGCTATGACATGAAGACTTATTCTGTGCTGACATGAAGCCAGATTCTCTGTTACGCGACCTCTCTCCTCTGCCTGGGTGCCTGGGCCTAAATGTGTGACAGTGGCCTGTTCCAGTGGTGGGTGACGTGAAGCCTGATTCTCTGCTATGACATGAAGACAGATTCTGCGCTGACATAAGGCCAGATTCTCTGTTACGCGACCTCTCTCCTCTGTCTGGGTGCCGGGGCCTAAATGTGTGACAGTGGCCTGTTCCAGTGGTGGGTGACATGAAGCCTGATTCTCTGCTATGACATGAAGACAGATTCTGCGCTGACATATAGCCAGATTCTCTGTTACGGGACCGCTCTCCTCTGTCTGGGTGCCGGGGCCTAAATGTGTGACAGTGGCCTGTTCCAGTGGTGGGTGACGTGAAGCCTGATTCTCTGCTATGACATGAAGACTTATTCTGTGCTGACATGAAGCCAGATTCTCTGTTACGCAACCTCTCTCCTCTGCCTGGGTGCCTTGGCCTAAATATGTGACAGTGGCCTGTTCCAGTGGTGGGTGACGTGATGCCTGATTCTCTGCTATGACATGAAGACTTATTCTGTGCTGACATGAAGCCAGATTCTCTGTTACGCGACCTCTCTCCTCTGCCTGGGTGCCTGGGCCTAAATGTGTGACAGTGGCCTGTTCCAGTGGTGGGTGACGTGAAGCCTGATTCTCTGCTATGACATGAAGACAGATTCTGCGCTGACATAAGGCCAGATTCTCTGTTACGCGACCTCTCTCCTCTGTCTGGGTGCCGGGGCCTAAATGTGTGACAGTGGCCTGTTCCAGTGGTGGGTGACATGAAGCCTGATTCTCTGCTATGACATGAAGACAGATTCTGCGCTGACATAAGGCCAGATTCTCTGTTACGGGACCGCTCTCCTCTGTCTGGGTGCCGGGGCCTAAATGTGTGACAGTGGCCTGTTCCAGTGGTGGGTGACGTGAAGCCTGATTCTCTGCTATGACATGAAGACTTATTCTGTGCTGACATGAAGCCAGATTCTCTGTTACGCAACCTCTCTCCTCTGCCTGGGTGCCTTGGCCTAAATATGTGACAGTGGCCTGTTCCAGTGGTGGGTGACGTGATGCCTGATTCTCTGCTATGACATGAAGACTTATTCTGTGCTGACATGAAGCCAGATTCTCTGTTACGCGACCTCTCTCCTCTGCCTGGGTGCCTGGGCCTAAATGTGTGACAGTGGCCTGTTCCAGTGGTGGGTGACGTGAAGCCTGATTCTCTGCTATGACATGAAGACTGATTCTGCGCTGACATAAGGCCAGATTCTCTGTTACAGGACCTCTCTCCTCTGTCTGGGTGCCGGGGCCTAAATGTGTGACAGTGGCCTGTTCCAGTGGTGGGTGACGTGAAGCCTGATTCTCTGCTATGACATGAAGACTGATTCTGCGCTGACGTAAGGCCAGATTCTCTGTTACAGGACCTCTCTCCTCTGTCTGGGTGCCGGGGCCTAAATGTGTGACAGTGGCCTGTTCCAGTGGTGGGTGACCTGAAGCCTGATTCTCTGCTATGACATGAAGACTGATTCTGCGCTGACATAAGGCCAGATTCTCTGTTACGGGACCTCTCTCCTCTGCCTGGGTGCCTGGGCCTAAATGTGTGACAGTGGCCTGTTCAAGTGGTGGGTGACGTGATGCCTGATTCTCTGCTATGACATGAAGACAGATTCTGTGCTGACATAAGGCCAGATTCTCTGTTACAGGACCTCTCTCCTCTGTCTGGGTGCCGGGGCCTAAATGTGTGACAGTGGCCTGTTCCAGTGGTGGGTGACGTGATGCCTGATTCTCTGCTATGACATGAAGACAGATTCTGCGCTGACATAAGGCCAGATTCTCTGTTACGGGACCGTTCTCCTCTGTCTGGGTGCCGGGGCCTAAATGTGTGACAGTGGCCTGTTCCAGTGGTGGGTGACGTGAAGCCTGATTCTCTGCTATGACATGAAGACTGATTCTGTGCTGACATGAAGCCAGATTCTCTGCTATGGCATGAAGAGACTGATTCTGTGCTGACATGAAGTCAGATTCTTTGCTATGGCATGAAGAGACTGATTCTCTGCTGACGTGAAGCCAGATTCTCTGCTATGGGACCTCTGTCCAATTGATATTGGGTCATTTTTATTTTTTTTATTTTTATTATAATTCATTTGCCTTTCCACATTTGTTTGCAGGGGATTTACCTACATGTTGCTGCCTTTTGCAGCCCTCTAGCTCTTTCCTGGGCTGTTTTACAGCCTTTTTAGTGCCCAAAAGTTCGGGTCCCCATTGACTTCAATGGGGTTCGGGTTCGGGACGAAGTTCGGTTCGGGTTCGGATCCCGAACCCGAACATTTCCGTGAAGTTCGGCCGAACTTCTCGAACCTGAACATCCAGGTGTTCGCTCAACTCTACTCCAAACCCTACATTCTTAACCTGTGGTTCATTCATGCACATTAAGGGAGCATGCCTTACTTTTATCTAAAACATCGAGGAGTCCCTGAGGAGCCGGTCTAGCGGATGAGAGTATTAGCTGCCCTGATGAGATAAAGGTGATGATGAAAGGAGCCAGGCAGAGATTGTTGAATAAAGAACTTCTTCCTTTACTGAGTGCAATACATGGATAGCAGCGCATTCATCAGCAGATCGTACAAAGTACAATTCTCTCCTCCCACATGATGGGGTATGATGGCTGGCAATGCAGAAAAAGATGACATCAGAAACTTGTTAGCTGGCACTGTTTCTCTCTGGATTCCTTTCCCTATGGCTGTACTATGGCACCTGTAGCTGTTGGTGTCCGCTATATAGTGCAGGCTTCTACCTATGCATGTCTTGAACTTTCATGATGGTGTCTGAACGTGTTACCCACCACTTTGCAGAAGAGTCTTGATAGTTTGGGGACTCTAATACGGCATAGCTTTCATTCCTCTGTGGCCTAGGGCCCTGTAGTCTCCCTGGGGCAACTAAGTACTCCCAGGTGAGCTGCCTCTGTAGATCACCTGGGGCAATTACAAGGTCCATCTGGCCTGTAGGAGTGGGAGATGGATTGCATTTTTCCTCACTCCTCACTCCTCACTCTAATCTCTCCAACTCTAGACTGACTCTCCCTAGCTCTGCCTCACCCTTGGCAGGAAGTCAGACTAGCCCACTCCTACCAAGAGGGGAGAAATAGAATGGTAAGTTTCATTTCTGTTGCCAAATATTACCAAACATACCTCATCTGCTGGTGAAGAAAGTGTGTTACATGTCTTAACATTCACATTGCATAACAGTAAACAACTGCAGATAACATAGTAGTACTCCCAGGAGCCCCCAGGTGTTTGGTATACAGAAACACCACTGTAGACCAATGGTGTGCTACCTGTAGTGGTGCAAAACTATCATTCTCACCATACCCTGGTTGGAGATCACTGTTGTAGACAGGTGCATCTCAAACTGTGAGGTGGGCACCTATTCGGTCATGCAGTTTTGACAGAACTATTACAAGCTGCACAGGACATTTGCTGGAGGTGAGGCCCAGGGATTCACTTGCTCTGACCAAGCTGCACTGCATTGCCAGGTTTAGTGGTTTACAGTGCAGACGTACTGAGGACTGTATTGAGAAGATTCCTGATATGCCATAACTTAGGTTTTTAAATGCACAGGGTACGATGCATTTGAATATTCCAATACTGGTGTTTTTGAATGCATTACAATAAAAGTAAATTTTAGACCGTTCAGATCAGGTTATAGACTCTTTGACCCTTATTACAATGGTACCTTTCTTTTCTATGTCCCTTATCGAGATCATGAAAAAGACACTTTTTGCACATATGCAACTGAGCATCTGCAAGTGCCCTGGTGCGGCATTACTGTGCCCAGGCCCCTCGGCGATGTTCCCAGAAAAACACACCTCTTTCAGCCCTCTGGCCCGCCCTTCTATCCTATTATTACCTCCTCCTCTGCCTCCAGCCAGCGAAAGTCACGAGCGGCACCAGAGGACGGCGAGCTGGCAAGTCTCAGTGCAGTTGGCCCGGACCTGCGCACTGCTCTGCCCATTATGGGCAGAGGAACAGCTTTTCATATAGGGCATGCGCCGGCTAAAGACTTATGACAGCTGTGCTGAGACTTAGAAATCGCTCCTCCCCATACAGTGAGTGCAGCTCTGGAGTATAATACAGGATATAACTCAGGATCAGTACAGGATAAGTAATGGAATGTATGTACACAGTGACTACAACAGCAGAATAGTGAGTGCAGCTCTGGAGTATAATACAAGATGTAACTTAGGATCAGTACAGGATAAATAATGTCATGTATGTACATGGTGACTCCCACCAGCAGAATAGTGAATGCAGCTCTGGAGTATAATACAGGATGTAACTCAGGATCAGTACAGGATAAGCAATGTATGAACACAGTGACTCCACCAGCAGAATAGTGAGCGCAGCTCTGGAGTATAATACAGGATGTAACTCAGGATCAGTACAGGATAAGCAATGTATGAACACAGTGACTCCACCAGCAGAATAGTGAGCGCAGCTCTGGAGTATAATACAGGATGTAACTCAGGATCAGTACAGGATAAGCAATGTATGAACACAGTGACTCCACCAGCAGAATAGTGAGCGCAGCTCTGGAGTATAATACAGGAGGTAACTCCGTATCAGCACAGGATAAGTAATGTAATGTATGTACACAGTGACTACAACAGCAGAATAGTAAGTGCAGCTCTGGAGTATAATACAAGATGTTACTTAGGATCAGTACAGGATAAGTAATGTAATGTACACTCACCTAAAGAATTATTAGGAACACCATACTAATACGGTGTTGGACCCTCTTTTTGCCTTCAGAACTGCCTTAATTCTACGTGGCATTGATTCAACAAGGTGCTGATAGCATTCTTTTGAAATGTTGGCCCATATTGATAGGATAGCGTCTTGCAGTTGATGGAGATTTGAGGGATGCAGATCCAGGGCACGAAGCTCCCGTTCCACCACATCCCAAAGATGCTCTATTGGGTTGAGATCTGGTGACTGTGGGGCCATTTTAGTACAGTGAACTCATTGTCATGTTCAAGAAACCAATTTGAAATGATTCGAGCTTTGTGACATGGTGCATTATCCTGCTGGAAGTAGCCATCAGAGGATGGATACATGTTCTCATTCTGTTTACGCCAAATTCGGACTCTACCATTTGAATGTCTCAACAGAAATCGAGACTCATCAGACCAGGCAACATTTTTCCAGTCTTCAACAGTCCAATTTTGGTGAGCTTGTGCAAATTGTAGCCTCTTTTTCCTATTTGTAGTGGAGATGAGTGGTACCCGGTGGGGTCTTCTGCTGTTGTAGCCCATCTGCCTCAAGGTTGTGCGTGTTGTGGCTTTACAAATGCTTTGCTGCATACCTCGGTTGTAACGAGTGGTTATTTCAGTCAACGTTGCTCTTCTATCAGCTTGAATCAGTCGGCCCATTCTCCTCTGACCTCTAGCATCCACAAGGCATTTTTGCCCACAGGACTGCCACATACTGGGTGTTTTTCCCTTTTCACACCATTCTTTGTAAACCCTAGAAATGGTTGTGCGTGAAAATCCCAGTAACTGAGCAGATTGTGAAATACTCAGACCGGCCCATCTGGCACCAACAACCATGCCACGCTCAAAATTGCTTAAATCACCTTTCTTTCCCATTCTGACATTTAGTTTGGAGTTCAGGAGATTGTCTTGACCAGGACCACACCCCTAAATGCATTGAAGCAACTGCCATGTGATTGGTTGACTAGATAATTGCATTAATGAGAAATAGAACAGGTGTTCCTAATAATTCTTTAGGTGAGTGTATGTACATAGTGACCCCACCAGCAGAATAGTGAGTGCAGCTCTGGAGTATAATACAGGATGTTACTCAGGATCAGTACAGGATAAGTAATGTATGTACACAGTGACTCCACCAGCAGAATAGTGAGTGCAGCTCTGGAGTATAATACAAGATATAACTTAGGATCAATACAGGATAAGTAATGTATGTACACAGTGACTCCACCAGCAGAATAGTGAGTGCAGCTTTGGAGTATGATACAGGTTGTAAAACAGGATAAGTAATGTAATGTATTTGCAAAGTGACTTTTTTATGTATATATTAACCGTAAAATATTGTTCAAAGCTGAGAAGAGGAGTTTTGTTTTGTAAAGATTCAAGTGCGGAAAACTGCCTGGAAAAGTGTTTTTCTTTGTATGCTTTAACATGTGTTTTAAATTCTTTTGCATTTTAATTAGCTTGGTTCAAGCAGATATATTTTGTATGTTGTTCAGCATTAAAGAACAGCTTTTTTTTATTTATAGAAATATAAGTTATGTGCCAGCTGTCTGTTGTGAATGTACTGAAGAATATATTGTGCTTAGGCTGAAGGCCATACAGTTGAGGCATTCTTCAACTTAACACCTAAGACGTTAAGTATACAATTACAGCAGACTTAAGATTGGCAACTAGCAAAAGCCATTGAAAGTCAAGATAATGTCTGCTGCAACTGTTTCTTAAATGCTCTGGATCAGGTTAACCAATGCTTCTTTATAAAGCCTCTACACCACTTTTTCCAACACATATTGATGTGTAACAGAACGTAAATGAGGCTTCCAAGTTACACCGAAGGCAAATCATTTATCAGAAGGTTGTTGATGCTTCTGAAAGGTTTATTCAGCAGAAATTCCAAAATCTTTGTGCCCTGCATTGTGGTGCTTCAGTATTAATAAATCTTCCCCATGTCACAAAATAATGAAAAACATTTCTTTTGCTACCACGAAAACCATGCAGACATGGGAAAGGGCTTGGCAAAACCAGAACTGCAGCAATCAATGCCAGGCAGCTGCTACCAAGGCAAATAAAATCATGGGATGCACCAAAAGATATCTCGACGCACATGAGGAGGACATGGCTTTACTTCTATGCAAATCTCTAGTCAAACATGGACTATTATGTCTAGTTCTGAGTACAGTGGTCCCTCAAGTTACAATATTAATTGGTTCCAGAATGACTATTGTTTGTTGAAACTAGAGATGGGACGGGGGATTCGTCGAATCCACGAATCCCTCGAATCTTGCTGGATTCGTGGGATTCGCGGACTCGAATCCCGACGTAATTTACCTGATACGAATCCGGTGGGAGGGACTGGGAGGAGGAGCTGGAGGCCTGGCGTTCACTGTGCTCCGGTCCCTCCGCTCCAGTACAGTTATAAAATGTGTATTCTATTAATAATGATTCATGCTGCCCCCTCTGTCTGTAGTACATTCAATATATCCGACTTACAGGGCTACTGACATCGTAATGCAGGCCGGCCGGGCAGACGAGCGGCAGAGTGACTGACTGACGTCACCTCCCTGCGCCGCCTGCTTCATACCTAAAGCAGGCGGCGCAGGCAGGTGACGTCAGTCAGTCACCCTGCCGCTCGTCTGCTCGGCCGGCCGGCCTGCATTACGATGTCAGTAGACCTGTAAGTCGGATATATTGAATGTACTACAGACAGAGGAGGCAGCATGAATCATTCATTAATAATTAAATTACACACTTTATACCTGTACTGGAGCGGCAATGGGGGGTCTGTGGATTACACTGTTAAGGGGTGGGGGGGGGGAGGTCTGTGGATGGCACTGTTATGGGGTGGGGGGGGTCTGTGGATGGCACTGTTATGGGGTGTGGATGGCACTGTTATGGGGTGTGGATGGCACTGTTATGGGGTGGGGGGGTCTGTGGATGGCACTGTTATGGGGTGGGGGGGTCTGTGGATGGCACTGTTATGGGGTGGGGGTGGGGTCTGTGGATGGCACTGTTATGGGATGGGGGGGTCTGTGGATGGCATTGTTATGGGGTGGGGGGGGGTCTGTGGATGGCACTGTTATGGGGTGGGGGGGTCTGTGGATGGCACTGTTATGGGGTGGGGGTGGGGTCTGTGGATGGCACTGTTATGGGGTGGGGGGGTCTGTGGATGGCACTGTTATGGGGTGGGGGGGGGGGGTCTGTGGATGGCACTGTTATGGGGTGGGGGGGTCTGTGGATGGCACTGTTATGGGGTGGGGGGGTCTGTGGATGGCACTGTTATAGGATGGGGGTCTGTGGATGGCATTGTCATAGGATGGGGGATCTGTGGATGCCAGGGGGAGAGGTGAGAGGCACTATGATACTGGCACATTAGGGGGGGGAGGCACTATGATACTGGCACATTATGAGGGGAGATGGCACTATGATATTGGCACATCATGAGGGGAGATGGCACTATGATACTTGCACATTATGGGGGGAGATGGCACTATGATACTGGCACATTATGGGGGGAGATGGCACTATAATACTGGCACATTGGGGGGGGAGATGGCACTATGATACCGGCACATGGGGGGGGGGGAGGGAGGCACTCCGCACTTGATACTGGCACATGATTAGGGGGGCATCTATGGGGACACTTACTGGCACATTATTGGGTGGCACTGTGGGGCCACTTCTTATTGACACATTATTGGGGGGCACTATGGGGGCATCTACTGAGGCCACAAAGAAGGGGTATTTTATATGGGGGGCTCTGTGTGGTACTAGTATTATCAGGGGTATTATCTGTTTCTGCAGTATAGTATTGGGGAGCACAGCGGAACAGTATTGGGGGTGTTAGGATGATTTGTCCAGAAGATGGGAGGATGATGGAAAAGTAGTAAACTAAGATTTTTTTTTTGTCAAACTGCAGAGACGAAAAAATGGCCGAAAAATGGTGTCTGGTCTGAAGGTCTGAAAGGAGAAGATGAGGAAAGAGAACATCTACATCAAAGGAGATGTCACTGGATGTAAGACTTATGTGGCGCTGTATTACCCTGTATGTTCTGTAGTGATAGGAGCAGGGGCGTAACGATCGCGGTCATATAGGGTGCGACCGTGACTGGGAGGTGGAGGTTCAGACAAACTGACGCGGTCTGACTTTGTTTCTTACACCGTGCGTTCACACAATTATGTACAGGATTCGTAGGATTCGAGATTCGAAAGATTCGATATATTCGAGAACCTTTTCGGATTCGGATTAAAAAAAAATTGGATTCGTCCTACCTCTAGTTGAAACCATTGTAAGTTGAGTAATCGGTTCCAAAGCCCAAAAATGTCATCCAAGATAAGAAAAAATGAAGATTTAAGAAAAATAAGCAGATAACTAAGACAGATAAAACAAGTCCTATAACAAGTCCTATAAACTGTGTAAAGTCACTAACCTGTGTAAAGTATTTAACACTGATGAGGACAGTATACTGCTACAGATGGATCTGGATAGATTAGATGCTTGGGTAGAGAAGTGGCAGATGAGGTTTAACACTGACAAATGTAAGGTTATGCACATGGGAAGGAATAATGCAAGTCACTCGTACATACTAAATGGTAAAACACTGGGTAACACTGACATGGAAAAGAACCTAGGAATTTTAATAAACAGCAAACCAAGCAGTAAAAACCAGTGTCAGGCAGCTGCTGCCAAGGCAAATAAGATAATGGGTTGCATCAAAAGGGGCATAGATGCCTGTGATGAGAACATAGTCCTGCCACTTTACACATCACTAGTCAGACCACACATGGAGTACTGTGTACAGTTCTGGGCTCCTGTGAGCAAGGCAGACATAGCAGTGCTGGAGAGGGTTCAGAGGAGAACAACTAATATAATCAGAGGTTACTGATGAAAAAAAATCTAGAATATTCAAAATTCCGAATATACAGTCAGGTCCATAAATATTGGGACATTGACACAATTCTAAAATTTTTGGCTCTATATACCACCACAGTGGATTTGAAATAAAACGAACAAGATGTGCTTTTACTGCAGACTATCAGCTTTAATTTGAGGGTATTTGCATCCAAATCAGGTGAACGGTGTAGGAATTGCAACAGTTTGCATATGTGGCTCCCAATTGTTAAGGGACCAAAGGTAATAAGACAATTGGCTTCTCAGCTGTTCCATGGCCAGGTGTGTGTTCTTACTTCATTATCCCAATTACAATGAGCAGATAAAAGGTCCAGAGTTCATTTCAAGTGTGCTATTTGCATTTGGAATCTGTTGCTGTCAACTCCCAAGATGAGATCCAAAGAGCTGTCACTATCAGTGAAGCAAGCCATCATTAGGCTGGGAAAAAAACAATAAAACATCAGACAAATAGCAAAAACATTAGGCGTGGCCAAAACAACTGTTTGGAACATTCTTAAAAAGAAGGAATGCACCGGTGAGCTCAGCAACACCAAAAGACCCAGAAGACCACGGAAAACAACTTTGGTGGATGACCGAAGAATTCTTTCCCTGGTGAAGAAAACACCCTTCACAACAGTTGGCCAGATCAAGAACACTCTCCAGGAGGTAGGTGTATGGGTGTCAAAGTCAACAATCAAGAGAATACTTCACAAGAGTGAATACAGAGGGTTCACCACAAGATGTAAACCATTGGTGAGCCTCAAAAACAGGAAGGCCAGATTAGAGTTTGCCAAAAGACATCTAAAAAAGCCTTCACAGTTCTGGAACATCATCCTTTGGTCAGATGAGACCAAGATCAACTTGTACCAGAGTGATGGGAAGAGAAGAGTATGGAGAAGGAAAGGAATGCTCATTATCCTAAGCATACCACCTCATCAGTGAAGCATGGTGGTGGTAGTGTCAAGGCGTGGGCATGTATGGCTGCCAATGGAACTGGCTCTCTTGTATTTATTGATGATGTGACTGCGGACAAAAGCAGCAGGATGAATTCTGAAGTGTTTCGGGCAATATTATCTTCTCATATTCAGCCAAATGCTTCAGAACTCATTTTACGGTGCTTCACAGTGCAGATGGACAATGACCCAAAGCATACTGCAAAAGCAACCAAAGAGTTTTTTAAGGGAAAGAAGTGGAATGTTATGCAATGGCCAAGTCAATGACCTGACCTGAATCCGATTGAGCATGCATTTCACTTGCTGAAGACAAAACTGAAGGGAAAATGCCCAAGAACAAGCAGGAACTGAAGACAGTTGCAGTAGAGGCCTGGCAGAGCATCTCCAGGTATGAAACCCAGCATCTGGTGATGTCTATGCGTTCCAGACTTCAGGCTGTAATTGACTGCAAAGGATTTGCAACCAAGTATTAAAAAATGAAAGTTTGATTTATGATTATTATTCTGTACCATTACATTTGGTCCCTTAACAAGTGGGAGGCACATGTGCAAACTGTTGTAATTCCTACACCGTTCACCTGATTTGGATGTAAATACCCTCAAATTAAAGCTGACAGTCTGCAGTTAAAGCACATCTTGTTGGTTTCATTTCAAATCCATTGTGGTGGTGTATAGAGCCAAAAATGTTAGAATTGTGTCAATGTCCCAATATTTATGGACCTGACTGTATATCACTATATTCTAAATATTCGTGAATTCTCGAAGTGGCGATATTCGCGATTAATATTCGCAATTAATATTCATGATTCGAATATTCGCGCCCCACACTCGTTTCTACATATATATAGACAAGAATCTTTACTGTAACAGAATTGAGACTATGGAGCCCTCTGCCAGAAAGTAAGTTTGTAGGTTAAATACTTTATAGAGGGGAAAAAAGAGGAGAAAAAACATAATGGGGAAGAACAAATAAAGGAGAATCCTCACCCTAAATCTAATGAACAGAAAGAATTAAAGAGATACAACATACCAACACAAAACAGATATGAGACTTTGGCTGATAACTCTTTTTTAGACCAAACCCCCCCTCACCATTCACCACGGCTAAAACAGACAACCACAGTCACCAGATCACAGAAGGACAACACCTCACATACACAGGGCACCATACAATTTGAGACACAGAGCACCACAGGAGCAGAGGAACCAATCATATACGATCACGGACCCAAGGAGACACGAAATATGGACACCGAACACTCAGACCAATCACAACTTAGGGACACGAGAGACACACTACAGGGAAAACCATTATCACTTTTGAACAAGGGTTTGAAGTTTGCACCATCATCCTCTTTGAATAAATTTGACACCTACATAGGCATCCAGAAATTTATTCGAAAAATATTTCATAAAAAATCCACCGATTATGGAATCCCAGACGAAAGATCCATACATCCACACACACCTAAGGAATAAAAATAAAAAAATTGCTGAGCCTAGATTGGACCTGAAATGGCCACATTCCAAAAAAGTGTGGAAGTAGATTTGGAAAAACTAAAAATAAAAAAGGGATATAAAAATAACTTAACATATGGGGAAATTAAAGCTATAAAGGAGTTACAGAAAAACCAAAAAGTAGTCATCCGCCCTGCGGATAAAGGGGGGGGCTATAGTGGTCTGGGGAGAAGATCAATATAACATAGAATGCCTCAGACAGCTGGCAGATCAGACTACATATACCCTCCTGAAAAAAGATCCAAGGGAGGATTTCAAACTTGCTCTTTCCCATTATTGTACAAAAGGGCTACAGCAGTGAATTTTAACGCAACAAGAACATAATTTTATCATGGACACACTGGGTAGATTACCTATCTTCTATTGCCTGCCGAAGGTCCACAAAAGTATTGTGGACCCCCCAGGTCGCCCTATCATCTCGGGCATTGGATCCCTAACAGTAAATTTGTCACAGTATATAGACACCCTATTGCAACCAGAGGTGAGGAAAATAAAATCCTACATACGTGACACTACTGAGATTGTGGGTATTTTGGAGGGCCTGGACGCTCATGACCATTGGATTATGGGCACATTGGATGTCCAGTCCCTCTATACCATCATCAATCATGATCAGGGCATTGCAGCCCTGAGAGAACAACTACTTGGGAATAAGATTTGGAGGGAAAATCAAATTGATTATGTATTAGAAGGAGTAAATCACATCTTATATCATAACTATTTCCTCTTTTCAGATCAATTTTATTTACAGAAGAGAGGAACCACCATGGGTACCAGGTTTGCTCCCAGTTATGCCAATTTATTTTTGGCACAGTGGGAGGCCAACAACATCAACCCGGAACTGGGGGCAGACCTGGTCCTATGGCGGCGATATATAGACAATATAATTTTCATCTGGGGTGGAACACAAGAAAACCTTGACAAATTTATTGTCAGGATTAATGATAATACAAATAACTTGAGGTTTACCTCCAATATTGGAAATGAAAAAGTTGAGTTTTTGGTTATTGAAATTACACGTAAAGACAACAACACATTCCACAAACCCACTGCTAAAAATGGATACATTCCTTTCTCGAGTTGCCACCTGCCAAGGTGGCTAATAAATATCCCCTTCGGACAGTTCCGCCGACTTAAGCGGAATTGCACGGAGGATGATAAATTCGAGGAAGAGGCTAACTCCATGAGTAATCAATTCAAAGAAAAAAATTATCCCGAAACAATCATCAATGAGGCCCTCATTAAAGTAAAAAATTTAGATAGGAAGACCTTTTTCGAACCAACACAAACATCTGAGCAAGGAGATAATTCGGACTTCAGAATCATCCTTCCATACAATACCCAGGCAAAGCAGGTAGAATCCATTATTAAATCCCACTGGCATCATTTACAGAATGATAAAACAATAGGGATGATTTTGCCTCCGATTCCTAAAATTACATATTCAAGGGCTCCAAATTTGGGAATTCAAGTAGCCCCGCACTGAAACTCTCCCTCTACCCCACACGGGCCTCCTGCTTTTCTTCACACCACCACAGCCTCAAGAATAGACTGAAATGTGCTTTGCCTAATATAGGAAAGAAGGATGATACATAGATATCCTTATATGACTAGTCCAACAAACATGATATTGTGGAAGCAAGACAAAAAACGCATCCACAATCAAACGCAACTGAAATCGCACATGCGTTTTTTTAAATGAGCTTTTTTGGGAGTTCCATTATTTGAGAGAATATATCCCTTCTGTTCAGAACTTGTAGAAATCTGCTTTGAACTGATATATTTATTAATTTTATATCTATTTTTACTCTTTTTATTACATATATATTTTTATGACATTTCTATGTTGTACATTACCTATTATATCCCTATACTATGTTATGATTAGACCTAATA
Source organism: Bufo bufo (assembly GCF_905171765.1). NCBI lineage: Eukaryota > Metazoa > Chordata > Amphibia > Anura > Bufonidae > Bufo > Bufo bufo. The sequence goes on from NC_053390.1 coordinate 45,056,114, forward strand.
TTCATATAGAATAGAGTGTATTCATAATATATAAAGAAACATAAGATATCTCCTTATATTAAATACTATAAGGTAGAATACACTAATTGAAGGCCCAATATGAATTAATGTCATATGGATTTAATTATATACACAAAATTGCAAGTATAGAAGAAAAAACGCACCTTTACTATAAAACCGCACCTAAACCACAAGCAAACCGCAAAGGTACAAAATGCCATCCAGGAACCAGATTCATACCAGGTTTTTGCATACAACCAAGGTCCAGATCGGATTTTGTGGAAAACCAGTAGCAACTATAAAACCCACCGACCTATGGAATTGGGGTATGCCACTGAGGAAGGGGAAAGCGTCTCCCTGAAACGCGTTTGGCGTGAATCCTGGACTGATACCCCTGAACTTTTTTATGGAACTTAGTGCACTATAACAACGAAGGATTTTCCTCACTCCACCAAGTATTGCATTACGTCATATACCAGCGCCTGGAAACTAAGGTCCGTGATCCTCACCACTATCCCATTATCAGCTGTGAGAGACACGAGGGACGCTAAAGCACTCCGGAGCCGGGACGCCGACTTAGAACGGAGGAGAGACTTACCAAAAAGTTTTATTGAAGTAACAACACAGGCGCAGGTAAGTCCACACTTGTGGGTGAAACATAAGGAGTTATATTACTAAGACATAAGGAGGTGAAGCGATACGAACCTATGCAGCTACCCTCCAAGGATTTTTTCTTTACCGGAGATTCCTCTATAAGCAATTGAAACAGTGTATAAGCGGGCAAAATAAGAACTAGATACTGTTTACCAAAAAGACTTGAAAGTGGGAGCGCTACTTTGAATATATTCCTGGATACAACTTGCTATTAAATACAGGACATTATTATTGCTCAGCGATTCAAACAGGGGACAATAGCGTTTAGTGACCCATGATTGCAAGCGGTGCGGTTTTTATATTTTATATAATATAGGATAGACATATGAAAATGTTTAATTACATTTTATGAAGTCCAATGTATTAGGGGAACAAGCAGAGACTGCTCACACAGATTTCTCTCTAATAACAACCCTTACATAACACATAGGATCCTATGAGTCCACACCAGGACATATAGGAGAGAAAGCTTTGGAGCGATCAGTCCCTGCTGAAATTGCTTTTTTAATTTATTTTTAATATTGTGAACATGTATATTGTGTTTTGATATATTGCGTTTGGATTTATTGTATTTTATTGTATTTTACATTCATTAAATAGTATCCTATATTTCCATATATGAGTGCCCAATCCATATTTTTTCACATACTCTATTTGTTTTGAGGGGTGTCTCAAACCCGGGTTGGGAGCACCTACCGTGAGAGAGCAGAAGTGAGCGGATCTCTACACCTTTTTCTTATTAAATACTTTATAGACTTATACGTAATTTTTTTCAACCTCATTATGAAATGTGAAAACAAAACAACTAAAACCACATAGAAGGTCCATTAGAGGCAGAATGAACATAATCTTTACATAAATCTGTAAATTCCCTTTAACTATATTGGGCTGTTTTGTGGTTGGAATTTGGATGTGCATGTGCAGTGTCCAGGTTTGAGATGGCCCTGGTACATTGTCGAAGTGTCACAACGTGTTGCTGCTTTTCGGAAGGGATGGTAAGGCATGGTGCACCTCAATGGGAAATAAGTCCAGAGAGTCAGGGTCTGCAGTAAACTACTGTGCTTCTTTACTGGAGGAACTTAAGTGCAAACAAACACAGGCAGTGCACTGAGCTGGCTTTTCCAGTCTCTTCTCTGGCAGAAGAAGGTTCTGTGCTGAGGAAAGGCCTGAGCTAGCTGTCCCTCTCTTTCTTAAAAGGCTGTTACCCTGGCCAAAGGGCTGGTGACCCAAGGTTTGTGATCAGTCATCTGGTTGGCTACCTAGTCAGAAGAAATGTCTTCTTCTGATCACTCAAGCATGGGTTGATGTCTTTGCAAAGTAGTATGCAATAGGGGCGAATGTCCACAAAAATCTAAACTTTAAAGTACCCTTGTTCCAGGGCACTACACAAGCCCAATGTAAAGGGTCGAATCCTTGGAGCTTCCAGGAAGGATGGTAATACATGTCCCACTTTAACCCCGTGGCTGTTCAACTGATGCGTGAACATTCGACACAGGGGAGATAGGTGGCATTAACATAATTAGTGCTGTGAACACCACCTGGTTAGCGCACGACATGACGGCAGCCAGTAATTCCCTGGTGACCGGCTTGACCTAGTTACAGGTTACGTTACTGATCTCATAAGTCAGGTACATAACAGGGCTGTTTCATAAACCAGGAGATGACTGATCGATAAGGCTCCGGTGATGCCATATTGTACTCAGAGGCTGCTTTACTCAGGTTTACAGCTGTCACATTACAATGTATTTTTTGCTGACTTTCTTCCAGGGGTGTAGCTATAGGGAGTGCAGAAATAGCTGTTGCATCTGGGTCCTGACTAGGATAAGAAGACACTAGTATTATAAAAACACATGGAAGGAGAGGACGGGGGAGAGGAGGTAGGGGTTTTTGGAGAGCATTTTTTTGCACTGGGGTCCAGGAGCTTCAATTTTCCACCTTTGCTTTCTGCTTGTAATCATGAAAAAGTTATTTAGGTGAGTTTAAGGGTCCGTCCACAAGAACCGTAATTGTCGCGGATCTGGATTTGTGGGCAGTAAATTGACTGGAGTACAGCAAAGTGGATGAGATTATAACATCCGTGTGGAATAGACCTGCAGACTTTTAAATTCCTGTTGCGGCTTTGTTGTGGATTTTCCCCACTGAGAAGTCAAAATCCACCACGCAACTCAATTATTGTGGATTTTGCATCAAAATTGATGATACAGAAAATAATTTTCATTTGTAAAAAAAGCAGCATACTCACAATTCAATGGTGCTTCCATTCCAGTGTTTTCACGTTGCTTGGTGCTCTCCCCCTACTCTGGTTATGATATTTACTGTATATACAATCTGTTGTATATGTATGGCATAGCACTTTAGATGGTTTTTACTGCATATATAGTTTTCAATGGTCCCACGATATATTGGAATTGCTCTAATCAACTTACTATTCATATTATCAACCGCCCACCTGGAATATTGTCATAGATGGTTTGGTGATCAGTGGCGTAGGGATCGCCATAGCAGCCATAGCAATGGCTATGGGGCCCTACGCCACTGGGGTCCTGGGCCACTGGCTGAGGATTTTTTTCTTTTAATTCATGCGGCGAGTGGCGGTGCGATAGGGGGCGGCCCCCCCATCATTGGTTGCGCAAGGCCAGGACAGGCGGCCAGAAGTCCTCCTTTTTTGTGGTTAAGCTGACAGCCGGCGGCCTCCGGCTCAGAGATGGTCACTTTAAGTATCCCCGACAGGAGGCAGGGCCTGGCAGCACGTGCAGATGACGTCACAAGTCACAACGTTATCAGCGCTGTACAAAGGAGCGTGGGATGTGGAGAGACCGTGAGTGCCGCCACTGCTACACTTGCCCAGTCTCTATCTACATAGTCTGTACAGACTACAGCACAGTGTACACACACTCAGTCACTCTCAGACACTCACCGACTGTTAAAACCACCCTTGCCAGCCAGCCAGGTCCAGGCAGCAGCACTCTCAAGCACTCAGCTCAGCCAGCCTCCCTCGACTCAGCCAGCCGCCAGCCCACACTGAGCTCAGCCTTCCTCCAGCCCACATTGAGCCCAGCCTGCCTTCAGCCCACACTGAGCCCAGCCAGCCACCAGCCCACACTAAGCCCAGCCAGCCGCCAGCCCACACTGAGCCCAGCTAGCCACCAGCTCACACTGAGCCCAGCAAACCGCCAGCCCACACTGAGCCCAGCCAGCTGCCAGCCCACACTGAGCCCAGCCAGCTGCCAGCCCACACTGAGCCCAGCCAACCGCCAGCCCACACTGAGCCCAGCTAGCCACCAGCCCACACTGAGCCCAGCCAGCTGCCAGCCCACACTGAGCCCAGCCAACCGCCAGCCCACACTGAGCCCAGCTAGCCACCAGCCCACACTGAGCCCAGCCAACCGCCAGCCCACACTGAGCCCAGCCAGCCACCAGCCCACACTGAGCCCAGCCAACCGCCAGCCCACACTGAGCCCAGCTAGCCACCAGCCCACACTGAGCCCAGCCAGCCGCCAGCCCACACTGAGCCCAGCTAGCATCCAGCCCACACTGAGCCCACCCTGCCTCTAGCCCACACTAAGCCCAGCCAGCCGCTAGCCCACACTGAGCCCAGCCTACCTCCAGCCCACACTGAGCCCAGCCTGCCTCCAGCGTTCAGACTGCTTTCAGCAAGTCGATTCAGCCTGAGCCAGCACAGCAGCCAACCCACACAGACAGTCCACTAGGAATTAGGCCCAGGTATTACTACTAGTTACCATCTGGCCTTGGTATCTTCTGTATATGATTATGTATATAAGCTGGTATAAATTATACATCTGTCCTCTTCTGCTAGCAGAAGATGTATAACTTATACCAGCTGTACATATACAATTATATAAAGAAGATACCCAGGTTATATCAGCTTGGTCCATATTACTATATACAAGAAGATCTTATACCGTATAACATATTCTTGAATATAGTGATATGGACCATGCTGGTATAACATGGGTATTTCCTGTATATAATTATATATGTACACCTGGTATACATTATATATCTTCATGTATACAGTGATATGGAGCATGCTGGCTGTGCTGAAGTTGGTGGTGAAGGTCTGTCGCTGACTGGATGAGGAGGTGGTAGAAGAGGAGGAGGAAGCCGAGTAGGAAGAGGAGGCAACAGGAGGCAAAGAATGATGCCCTGCGATCCTTGGCGGCGGAAGGACGTGCGCCAAACAGCTCTCCGGCTGGGGCCCAGCCGCCACTACATTTACCTAGTGTGCAGTAAGGGAGATATAGCGTCCCTAGGCGTGCTTACCGGTCCACGTATCTGTGGTTAGGTGGACCTTGCCACAGATGGCGTTGCGCAGTGCACACTTGATTTTATCCGATACTTGGTTGTGCAGGGAGGGCACGGCTCTCCTGGAGAAGTAGTGGCGGCTGGGAACGACGTACTGTGGGACAGCAAGCGACATGAGCTGTTTGAAGCTGTCCGTCTCCACCAGCCTGAATGACAGTATTTCAAAGGCCAGCAGTTTAGAAATGCTGGCATTCAGGGCAAGGGATCGAGGGTGGCTAGGTGGGAATTTACGCTTTCTCTCAAAGGTTTGTGAGATGCAGAGCTGAACGCTTCCGTGTAACATGGTGGAGATGCTTGGTGACGGAGGTGGTGTTGTTGGTGGCACATCCTCTGTTTGCTGGGCGGCAGGTGCCAACGTTCCTCCAGAGGCGGAGGAAGAGGCCGAGGCAGCAGCAGAAGAGGGAGCAGGAGGGGCCTGAGACCTTTCTTGGTTTTGAAGGTGCTTACTCCACTGCAGCCCGTGTCTCGCATGTAGATGCCTGGTCATGCAGGTTGTGCTAAGGTTCAGAATGTTAATGCCTCGCTTCAGGCTCTGATGGCACAGCGTGCAAACCACTCGGGTCTTGTCGTCAGCACATTGTTTGAAGAAGTGCCATGCCAGGGAACTCCTTGAAGCTGCCTTTGGTGTGCTCGGTCCCTGTTGACGGTGGCCAGTAGCAGGCGAACTGTTTTGGCGATGGCTGCTCTGCTTTTGCACCCTGCTCCCGCTTTTGCTTTTGCTACGCTGTTGGCTCGGTCTCACCATTGCCTCTTCCTCCGAAAGTCAGTGGTACGACCTTCATTCCATGTGGGGTCTAGGACCTCATCGTCCCCTGCATCGTCTTCCACCCAGTGATCCTCCCTGAGACGCAGCAGTTGGCACCTGTGTTTCGTCATCAGAGACAGTCTGAGGTGGTATTCCCATGTCCTCATCAGGAAACATAAGTGGTTGTGCGTCACTGCATTCTATGTCTTCCAACCCTGGGGAAGGGCTAGGTGGATGCCCTTGGGAAACCCTGCCAGCAGAGTCTTCAAACAGCATAAAAGACTGCTGCATGACTTGAGGCTCAGACAGGTTCCCTGATATGCACAGAGGTGATGTGACAGACTGATGGGCATGGGTTTCAGGCGCCACCTGTGCGCTTTCTGCAGAAGACTGGGTGGGAGATAATGTGAACGTGCTGGATCCACTGTCGGCCACCCAATTGACTAGCGCCTGCACTTGCTCAGGCCTTACCATCCTTAGAACGGCATTAGGCCCGACCAAATATCGCTGTAGATTCTGGCGGCTACTGGGACCTGAGGTAGTAAGTTCAGTAGGACGTGTAGCTGTGGCAGAACGGCCACGTCCTCTCCCTGCACCAGAGGCTCCACCAACACCTCCACCACGACCATGACCGCGTCCCTTATTAGATGTTTGCCTCATAGTTAGCGTTTACAAAGCAAAGTAAAAAGTGGTTAAGTATGTTAAAAATAATTAACTGGCAATAAAAACCCTGATGTAGGGTATTGCACTATTTTTTTTTTTTTTTAACTCTATATGCCAGCGGTATTTGTGGTCTAAATGTGACACTCACTTATGCATGTGTAATCACAGATGTGCAGTATATTAGAGGCTTTTTTCACCCCAGTAACCAAAAAGCTGTATTTCTGTCCTAAATGTGACAGTGACTTATGCACGTCTAATCACAGATGTGCAGTATATTAGAGGCTTTTTTCACCCCAGTAACCAAAAAGCTGTATTTCTGTCCTAAATGTGACAGTGACTTATGCACGTGTAATCACAGATGTGCAGTATATTAGAGGCTTTTTTCACCCCAGTAACCAAAAAGCTGTATTTCTGTCCTAAATGTGACAGTGACTTATGCACGTGTAATCACAGATGTGCAGTATATTAGAGGCTTTTTTCACCCCAGTATTCCAAAGCCGTATTTATGGCCTAAATGTGACAGTGACTTATGCATGTGTAATCACAGATGTGCAGTATATTAGAGGCGTTTTTCACCCCAGTAACCAAAAAGCTGTTTTTCTATCCTAAATGTGACAGTGACTTATGCACGTGTAATCACAGATGTGCAGTATATTAGAGGGTTTTTTCACCCCAGCATGCCAAAGCTGTATTTATGGCCTAAATGTGACAGTGACTTATGCACGTGTAATCACAGATGTGCAGTATATTAGTGTCACGAGGCTGTCAAGAACCACGCCTGACTCCGTTATACCCGGGGTCAGGAAGTCGCAGCGGTCGGCTGCGCGCTCTATGTAAGATAGGGCTGTTTCCTTATGGTAGCTTTCTGGGTTTGCTTTGCAACCCTTTTTAGCTCACTCAGGGATCCGTAGCTCCTTCTCCTCAGCTGTTCCTTGTCCAGCACTCCCAACCTCCTTATATTCCCCTCTCACACTTCTCTGGTTGCCAGATATAGAGCTTCCTGCCTGGACTTCTATACTGACCCTCTGGAGCTGTGTTGCTGCGTTCTCTGGTTGTTGGTCCAGAACATTACCCTCCGGATCCCTGTTGGACCTTTGTGGTCTGCTGTGGTCGCCCACCTGGGTGTATGTGTTTTTCTGTATTGTCTGTCCTCTCCCTGGTGTTTCCCTCTTAGTGTCAGTGGTGCGGACTAGCGATTCCACTGGCCCGTTCACTATCTAGGGCTCATTTTAGGGAAAGCCAGGGTTTAGGCACGTGATCGCCGCACGGGTGAGGAACCCGTCTAGGGACGTCAGGGCAGTCAGGTGCCAGCTGCAAGGTGAGTCATGGGTCACCACCTTTCCCTCTCCCTTGGGCAGGGCTTTCCCTTTTCCCTCCCTGTGCGTGACGCCGGTCATTACAATTAGAGGCTTTTTTCACCCCAGTAACCAAAAAGCTGCATTTCTGTCCTAAATGTGACAGTGACTTATACACGTGTAATCACAGATGTGCAGTATGTTAGAGGCTTTTTTCCACCCCAGTATGCCAAAGCCATATTTATGGCCTAAATGTGACAGTGACTTATGCACGTGTAATCCCAGATGTGCAGTATATTAGAGGCTTTTTTCACCCCAGTAACCAATAAGCTGTATTTCTGTCCTAAAGGTGACAGTGACTTATGCACGTGTAATCACAGATGTGCAGTATATTAGAGGCTTTTTTCACCCCAGTAATCAAAAAGCTGTATTTCTGTCCTAAATGTGACAGTGACTTATGCACGTGTAATCACAGATGTGCAGTATATTAGAGGCTTTTTTCACCCCAGTAACCAAAAAGCTGTATTTATGGCCTAAATGTGACAGTGACTTATGCACGTGTAATCACAGATGTTCAGTATATTAGAGGCTTTTTTCACCCTAGTAACCAAAAAGCTGTATTTCTGTCCTAAATGTGACAGTGACTTATGCACATGTAATCACAGATGTGCAGTATATGGCCTCATGCACACGACCGTATTTTTTCACGGTCCGCAAAACGGGGTTCCGTTGGTTAATACACCACAGCTGCTGCGCTGTCTGTGTCCGGCTAGGAGCTCCTCCTACTGGTAAGTGACAGGTCTGTGCGGCGCATTGCTTAATGATCTGTCACTTACCAGTAGGAGGAGCTCCCGGCCGGACACAGACAGCGCAGCAGCCAGCAGGTAAGTATGATGCTTCTAATATTGTAATATTGCTATGTATCCATGGCAACCAGGCCTGCAGTAGCGTCCTGGTTGCCATGGTTACCGATCGGAGCCCCAGAGCGATTAAACTGGGACTCCGATCGGAATCTCCGCTGCCACCAATGATCGGGGGGGGGGAGGGGAGGCCGCACACTGGCCACCAATGAAATTACAATAGAGGGGGGGAGGGGGGCCGACGGAGGCCGCACACTGGCCACCAATGAAATTACAATAGAGGGGGGGAGGGGGGCCGACGGAGGCCGCACACTGGCCACCAATGAAATTACAATAGAGGGGGGGAGGGTGGCCGACGGAGGCCGCACACTGGCCACCAATGATATTACAATAGGGGGGGTGATATTACAATAGGGGGGGGGCCGCACACTGGCCACCAATGATATTCAAACTGGGGAGGGAAGGGGGTGCTGCACCTGAGGGGTTAATTGTGCGGATCACAGCCCCCTGTAAGAGATCGGGTGCTGCCAGGCAGCAGGGAACAGTCATGTACACAGTTCGTAGTATATTCTAACTAGAAGCATCCCCATCACTATGGGAACGCCTCTGTGTTAGAATATACTGTCGGATTTGAGTTTTCACGAAGTGAAAACTCATCTCTGAAAAAGCTTTTATGCAGACCGATCTTCGAATCCGTCTGTATGAAAGTAACCTACGGATCACGGACGCAGATGCCAATCTTGTGTGCATCCGTGTTCTTTCACGGACCCATTGACTTGAATGGGTCTGTGAACCGTTGTCCGTCAAAAAAATAGGACAGGTCATATTTTTTTGACGGACAGGAAACACGGATCACGGATGCGGCTGCAAAACGGTGCAATTTCCGATTTTTCCACGGACCCATTGAAAGTCAATGGGTCCGCGAAAAAAAAAAAAATGGCACAAGGGCCACGGATGCACACAACGGTCGTGTGCATGAGGCCTATTAGAGGCTTTTTTCACCCCAGTATGCCAAAGCCGTATTTATGGCCTAAATGTGACAGTGACTTATGCACGTGTAATCACAGATGTTCAGTATATTAGAGGCTTTTTTCACCCCAGTAACCAAAAAGCTGTATTTCTGTCCTAAATTTGACAGTGACTTATGCACGAGTAATCACAGATGTTCAGTATATTAGAGGCTTTTTTCACCCCAGTAACCAAAAAGCTGTATTTCTGTCCTAAATGTGACAGTTACTTATGCTTGTCTAATCCCACATGTGCAGTATATATGTGCAGTTGCATAAAAAGGCTGCCGATCATGTATTGATATTGACTAACTGAAGAAAAAAAAGTTCGTTTTCAGCAGTAGTTGGCTCAGGGCAGGCTTTAAAAAATTGTGCACTGCACCCACAAAACACTTTTTCTGAAGATTTCTCCCTGATCTCTCCCTCACAGCAGCTGCAGCCTCTCCCTACACTATTCCGAGCAGAGTGACGGGCGGCGCTACAGGACTCCAGCTTAAATAGAGGCTGGGTCACATGCTACAGTTGGCCAATCACAGCCATGCCAATAGTAGGCATGGCTGTGATGGCCTTTTGGGGCAAGTAGTATGACGCTTGTTGATTGGCTGCTGTGCAGCCTTTCAAAAAGCGCCATAAAAATCGCCAAACACCGAACCCGAACTTTTACGTAAATGTTCGGGTCCGGGTGCCGAAAACCCTAAAGTTCGGTACGAACCCGAACTTTACAGTTCGGGTTCGCTCAACTCTACTTACCTCATCAGTATTAGAATTTCAGGAAACCCTTTTAAATTTAGTATTTGATTTTTTCCCCCAGTTTTGTCTGTGTTAGGAGTTTTAAAACATTCACAATCATAAAAATTCTAAAAATGAATAGTTAAAAGGAAAAACAATTTTTAACAATTGCAAAGTTCTCCCTTAAATCTCAGCCATCTGCAGTGCAGGGACATCTGCTTCAATTCCCAGTCTTAGTCTCCCAAAACTGCAGACAAAACCGAGTCCCCCTCCCCAGGAAATGCAGTTTATTCTAAACATCAGGCAGTGCGACTATAAGGAGAAAATTGGTACAAATTACACCTACTTTATTCCGTAAGATCAAACAGGGCTTAATTTTTCACTTGAAAATGCTAAACAGTCAACTATAAAAGCCTAGCATCTGCTCGCGGCTGCCACAATGCAACTGTCAGCAGGTAGGACATTTATTTTTAAAACCCATTTAAATTATCTAGTAAACCCAAGACAACCAAATGATGCCGGAGCCTATTGATAAAATTCGATAAGATATTTAAATATAGGGATGAAGAAGTGATGAAAGAAGGAAGGAAAAGCGGCAGAAAACACAAAGCCGCTCCTTCATCACAATGGATTTATGAGAAGACATTAAATTATAGTGCACGGGAGATAACGGCAATCAGGATTTAATGTATAATTGTACGTCTTAAGTAAATAAAGATGCAAATCGGATTTTGTTTTCTAGATATAATGTGCCCAGTGATGCACTGTGAGGAAATTTTTAAAGGGCATCTGTCAGCAGTTTTGTACCTATGACACTGGCTGACCTGTTAGGCTACTTTCACACTTGCGGCAGAGTGATCCGGCGCCGCAACTGCCTGCCGGATCCGGCAAAACGTATGCCAACCGATGGCATTTGTAAGACTGATCAGGATGCTGATCAGTCTGAAAAATGCCTGATCAGTCAGAAAAATGCATTGAAATGCCGGATCCGTCTTTCCGCTGTCATCCGGAAAAACGGATCTGGCATTTATTTCTTTCACCTTTTTTTTCGGTCTGCGCATGTCCGGCATTCCGGTATTTTGAATGCCGGATCCGGCACTAATACATTCCTATGGAAAAAAATGTCGTATCCGGCATTCAGGCAAGTGTTCAGCTTTTTTGGCCAGAGATAAAACCGTAGCATGCTGCGGTTTTATCTTTTACCTGATCAGTCAAAACGACTGAACTGAAGACATCCTAAACGGATTTCTCTCCATTCAGAATGCATGGGGATAAAACTGATCAGTTCTTTTCCAGTATAGAGCCCCTAGGACGGAACTGTATGCCGGAAAAGAAAAAACGCAAGTGTGAAAGTACCCTTACATGTGCACTTGGCAGCTGAAGGCATCTGTGTTGGTCCCATGTTCATATGTGCCCGCATCGCTGAGAAAAATGTGGTTTTAATATATGTAAATGAGCCTCTACGAGCAATGGGGACATTGCCATTACACCTAGAGGCTCTGCTCTCTCTGCAACTGTCACACCCTCTGCACTTTGATTGACAGGACCAGGCAGTATAAACGTCATTACACCTGGCCCTGTTAGTCAAAGTGCAGAGGGCGCGGCAATTGCAGCAAGAGCTGAGCCTCTAGGTGTAATGGTAACGCCCCCGTTGCTCCTGGAGGCTCATTTGCATATAATAAAACAACATTTTTCTCACAATGCGGGCACATATGAACATGGGATCAACACAGATGTCTTCAGCTGCCAAGTGCACATGTAACAGGTCAGCCAGTGTCATAGGTACAAAACTGCTGACAGATGCCCTCTAAAGGTGAGTAATCCCTTAACCCTTTAAAGGGGTTATGCCATGATTGATTTAAAAAATGAAAATCAGACATCATATAGTACATGACAATTTCTTTCTAACAAAGCTAGAACCATCCCTGTACCTCGCATGGGTCCAGAGATCTCCACATTCATTGCTCCATTTGTTCTGCTAGATTATCTTCCGCCTGGCAGCTCAGGGGGCGTGTCCTTTCTGCTGCAGTTATCTCCCTGTAACTGCCGCAGCCACTAACAGCTGAGCACGTTTGACCAGCTCAGTGAGACAGACAAAAAATAATTCAAAGAGCAAACAGCAGGTGCCGCTATACAGATACATTTTATTGAATAGCTCAGCGGCTATACAAAATATTTAATGACATGCAATTACAAAAGTATTCAGATCCAGGTGCTGGTTTGAAAAATTAAGAATATGTTTCGTGGCACAACCCCTTCAACCAAGTTTGGTACTTAAGGCTCATTAATTTTTTGTTTTGTTTTTAATGTTTTACCATCGACATAATGATATGAGGGCTTGTTTTATATGGGGAAATGTATTTAATGGCCTATTTTGGGGCACATCAGTTGAATTGTACAACTTAAACATTTTTTGGGGGGTAAAGGTGTGGGAAAAATAAAAAAAAATCAGTTGACACCCATAACTTTTTTATTTTTCTGCTGATGGAGCTGTGTAAGGGCTAATGTTTTGTGGGGTGAGCTATAGACTTTATTGATAACATTTTGGCATACATGGGACCTTTAGATCATTTTTATAAATTTTTTTTTGGGGAGGCAAGGTAACCAAAAACTGACAATACAGGGATATTTTTGTTTACGCTGCATTTATGGTGAGTTTTAAATAATGAGATGTTTTAATAGACTGGAGAGACACCAATTATGTATATATATATATATACAGTACAGACCAAAAGTTTGGACACACCTTCTCATTCAAAGAGTTTTCTTTATTTTCATGACTATGAAGGCATCAAAACTATGAATTAACACAAGTGGAATTATATACATAACAAACAAGTGTGAAACAACTTAAAATATGTCATATTCTAGGTTCTTCAAAGTAGCCACCTTTTGCTTTGATTACTGCTTTGCACACTCTTGGCATTCTCTTGATGAGCTTCAAGAGGTAGTCCCCTGAAATGGTCTTCCAACAGTGTTGAAGGAGTTCCCAGAGATGCTTAGCACTTGTTGGCCCTTTTGCCTTCACTCTGCGGTCCAGCTCACCCCAAAGTTTCAAAGTTTTCCCAATTTTTCGGCTGACTGGCTGACCTTAATTTCTTAAAGTAATGATGGCCACTCATTTTTCTTTACTTAGCTGCCTTTTTCTTGCCATAAAACAAATTCTAACAGTCTATTCAGTAGGACTATCAGCTGTGTATCCACCTGACTTCTCCTCAACGCAACTGATGGTCCCAACCCCATTTATAAGGCAAGAAATCCCACTTATTAAACCTGACAGGGCACACCTGTGAAGGGAAAACCATTTCAGGGAACTGCCTCTTGAAGCTCATCAAGAGAATGCCAAGAGTGTGCAAAGCAGTAATGAAAGCAAAAGGTGGCTACTTTGAAGAACCTAGAATATGACATACAGTCAGGTCAATAAATATTAGGACATCAACACAATTCTAACATTTTTGGCTCTATACAGCACGACGATGGATTTGAAATGAAACTAACAAGATGTGCTTTAACTGCAGACTGTCTGCTTTAATTTGAGGGTGTTTACATCCAAATTAGGTGAACGGTGTAGAAATTACAACAGTTTGCATATGTGCCTCCCACTTGTTAAGGGACCAAAAGTAATGGGACAGAATTATAATCATAAATCAAACTTTCACTTTTTAATACTTGGTTGCAAATCCTTTGCAGTGAATTACAGCCTGAAGTCTGGAATGAATAGACATCACCAGACGCTGGGTTTCATCCCTGGTGATGCTCTGCCAGGCCTCTACTGCAACTGTCTTCAGTTCCTGCTTGATCTTGGGGCATTTTCCCTTCAGTTTTGTCTTCAGCAAATGAAATGCATGCTCAATCGGATTCAGGTCAGGTGATTGACTTGGCCATTGCATAACATTTCACTTCTTTCCCTTAAAAAACTCTTTGGTTGCTTTTGCAGTATGCTTTGGGTCCTTGTCCATCTGCACTGTTAAGCGCCATCCAATGAGTTCTGAAGCATTTGGCTGAATATGAGCAGATAATATTGCCCGAAATACTTCAGAATTCATATTGCAGCTTTTTTCAGTAGTCACATCATCAATAAATACAAGAGAACCAGTTCTATTGGCAGCCATACATGCCCACGCCATCACACTACCACCACCATGCTTCACTGATGAGGTGGTATGCTTAGGATCATGAGCAGTTTCTTTCCTTCTCCATACTCTTCTCTTCCCATCACTCTGGTACAAGTTGATCTTGGTCTCATCTGTCCATAGGATGTTGTTCCATAACTGTGAAGGCTTTTTTAGATGTCGTTTGGCAAACTCTAATCTGGCCTTCCTGTTTTTGAGGCTCACCAATGGTTTACATCTTGTGGTGAACCCTCTGTATTCACTCTGGTAAAGTCTTCTCTTGATTGTTGACTTTGACACACATACACCTACTTCCTGGAGAGTGTTCTTGATCTGGCCAACTGTTGTGAAGGGTGTTTTCTTCACCAGGGAAAGAATTCTTTGGTCATCTACCACAGTTGTTTTCCGTGGTCTTCCGGGTCTTTTGATGTTGCTGAGCTCACCGGTGCGTTCCTTCTTTTTAAGACTGTTCCAAACAGTTGTTTTGGCCACGCCTAATGTTTTTGCTATCTCTCTGATGGGTTTATTGTGTTTTTTCAGCCTAATGATGGCTTGCTTTACTGATAGTGACAGCTCTTTGGCTCTCATCTTGAGAGTTGACAGCAACAGATTCGAAATGCAAATAGCACACTTGAAATGGACTCTGGACCTTTTATCTGCTCATTGTATTTGGGATAATGAGGGAATAACACACACCTGGCCATGGAACAGCTGAGAAGCCAATTGTCCCATTACTTTTGGTGCCTTAACAAGTTGGAGGCACATATGCAAACTGTTGTAATTCCTACACGGTTCACCTGATTTGGATGTAAATACCCTCAAATTAAAGCTGACAGTCTGCAGGTAAAGCACATCTTGTTAGTTTCATTTCAAATCCATTGTGGTGGTGTATAGAGCCAAAAATGTTAGAATTGTGTTGAAGTCCCAATATTTATGGACCTGACTGTATTTTCAGTTGTTTCACCCTTGTTTGTTATGTATATAATTCCACATGTGTTAATTCATAGTTTTGATGCCTTCAGTGTGAATCTACAATTTTCATAGTCATGAAAATAAAGAAAACTCTTTGAATGAGAAGGTGTGTCCAAACTTTTGGTCTGTACTGTATATATATATAGGGAAGTTTTTATTTTTTTATTTTTTAAATATGTGTAAATATTTTAAAAACTTTTTTGTCCCCTTAGGGGACTAGAACCTGTGATCTTTTGATTACTTCTACTATGCACTGTTTTATTACTCCTTTATTAAGAAACATAGTCATTCTGATACTAATGCGTCTTACAAGAAGCGAGTTGGGGCATGGCAGTCCTGGGACCCTTTAGAATGCCTCTGGCTGCCATGCTGAGTACTCAGCACCCTGTGATTGTGTGAGCTCCTGCCCTTTGTCTAACCACCCAGATACTTTGGTAGCTATTGACCTCTGCATCTGAAAGGTAAGTGCAGGGATTGGAGTTATCTCCAATCGGTGCAGGGAAAGCCGAGTGCCAGCTGTATAACATAACCAGCCCCCAGTTCCAGAGTCCATGCCATGGCCATGTCATGCTATTATGATGGAACAGGAATGACCCTGCTTCCATGATGTAATAGTATGGAACATTAAGAGGTTAAAGGAAACGTCTCATTTCAGCACTTGTGGTCTTATTAATTGTATGTCTGTAGAAGAGAGATCATGTGTTTGTTTGTTTTTTAAGTTTTAGCTATTTATTTTTAAAAGTTTTCATGGGGTATATATATTGGAGGTATATGTAAGCAGTGTAGCAGGGTGTGTGATTTATGGCTGCTGCAATGAATGAAAGTTAAATGAAAGAGAAATATCATAGAGTATTACAGTCTGAAGGCAGTGAAGGAGAGCCCAGAGAGTGACAGGGGATCTGCATACAGAGCCTTATCTTTGTGTTTACTGCGGCTATCCTGTGTTATCTAGGTATCCAACAGTACAATAGAGATCTTGTCCTCTAATGGTAATGAGATGACTCTTCTCATTTTGTTCCATTCTACACAGGAAAGCTGACAAATGAGCTGCAGGAAACAAGAGGCATCAGCCTAGTGCCTGTTCCAATGCAAAGGGTGAAAAAAATATTTTAAATATCAGAATTATGTGTATACTAACAGAAAAGCACCAAAAATTGTTTTGATTAGAGATGAGCCATAAAATGAAATTAGATTTGCGTCCGATTCTGCCGAATTAGCTTGCCGATTTGTTTTGGGTCTGATACAGTTTGGGTAGCTTGCGCTGTCACTCAATTCTCCCGCACTGAATCACACACAATTAATTAGAATCAGAACATTCTCGAAACTTCAAGTTGAATTTCCGATTTTTGGAATCAATTCACTCATCTCTACCTTTTATTTGAATTACACAAAATTCATTAGAATTAGAAC
This sequence comes from Bufo bufo, assembly GCF_905171765.1. Classification (NCBI taxonomy): domain Eukaryota; kingdom Metazoa; phylum Chordata; class Amphibia; order Anura; family Bufonidae; genus Bufo; species Bufo bufo. The sequence continues at coordinate 45,072,887 of NC_053390.1, forward strand.
TTTTTGGAAACTTCAGGTAGAATTTCTGAATTTTCCATTCAATCTCTACCTTTGAATCTAATAAGAATATGACATTTTCTGATATGACATTCCCTATAGAAGGTTCTTCTATCTTCATTCAGCAGGACCTGCGCTGACGTCACTGCGCTTACCATGTGGTGAGCGCGATGACGTCAGCGCAGGTCCTTTTGCAGGTCCTGCAAGAAGAAGAAAGAAGACGATACGGCTGCGCAATCAAGTGGATGAGGTGAGTAATTTTTTAAATTATTTTTTAACCCTCAATGGACATTTTACTTAGCATTCTGTATTAAAGAACACTATTATTTTCCATTATAACCATGTTATAATGGAAAATAATACATTAAATCTACTTTAATGGGGCTCATCCCTATTTATTAACATCCATCATCTCCTTAGCAACCATCTGTGAAAATCGCATTGCATCCGCACTTGCTTGCGGATGCTTGCGATTTTCACGCAGCACCATTCACTTCTATGGGGCCTGCGTTGCGTGAAAAACGCAGAATATAGAACATGCTGCGATTTTCATGCAATGCACAAGTGATGCGTGAAAAACATCGCTTATGTATATAGCCCCATTGAAATGAATGGGTCAGGATTTAGTGCGGGTGCAATGCGTTCACGTCACGCATTGCACCCGCGCGGAAAACTCGCCCGTGTGAAAGGGGCCTAAGAGTTTAAGCGCGCAAAATTTTTCTCTTTATTCCTCACCACATTCAGAAACTGATCACATTAAAATACATTTCAATAGCATTTAGCGTTATTTTTTTTTATTTTTTTGAGGGGGGGATAAAAAAGAAACTCTGCAATAGTTTTTTTTTTCTTAAGGGGGTTCTCCAGGAATTAAAAAAAATGAAAATACTTAGAGATTATTTTATAATAAATATATTCACAAATACCTTTAATTACTTAGAATGGCTCGTTTTGTCTGAGGAGCAATCATTAGGAGAAATAAAATGGCCGCTGTCATATTAGTACTCACAAAACCTGTCCTAATCCTAATCACACAGGAGGACAAGTTACTTCACCACAATGAGCCATAGTGCTGCCTCATCCTCCTGCTCTGCTGGTCAGGAATCATGATCCTGAATACAGGTGAATCTCTGTGGGAATGGAGAAGAGGAGGAGACATGAGAGGAGGGTGAGGTGAGGCTAATGAGCAGCAGCACTTGTATGCAGTCTCCATTACCACTGTCTGTCCTGTCCGTCCTCTCTACTTCATGTCTCCTCATGAACTAAATTCCCCAGAGATTCAGCTAAAGTTCTTATCATCTGTATTCAGGATCATAATCCCTGACAAGCAGAGAGGAGGATGAGGCAGTTCTTTACCTCAGTGTTGTGAAGTAACTTGTCCTCATGTGTGAACTGACTAGGACAGGTGTTGTGTGAACTAATGGGACACCGGCCATTTTGTTTCCCCTGATGATTGCTCCTCAGACAAAATGAGCCGTTATAAATAATGAAAGGTTTTTGAGAATATATTTATAATAAAGTAATATTTAAGTATTTTCTTTTTCTTAATTCCCAGAGAACCCCTTTAAATATGGCAGCAGTACATGATTTCCTGTACATTGGTGGCATAATCGCTATCCATTGGAGTATCTGGGGGATCAAAGGGGTTGTCTCACTTCAGCGAATGGCATTTATCATGTAGAGGAAGTTAATACAAGGCATTTACTAATGTATTCTTATTGTCCATATTGCCTCCTTTGCTGGCTGGATTCATTTTTCCATCACATTATACCCTGCTCATTTTCATGGGTTACTGTTACGGTTACTTACACACTATAAGAAAAAGCCTATGTGTGTTCTCATGATCCTGACCACTGGAGAGGCTGGTGCTTCCTCCTATAGTGTGCAAGCACGACCACCACTGCTGGATTGCAGGGTGGTCGTAGCATGAATATCAGATAGGTGCAGGTCTCATGTCTGGGACCCGCACCTATCTCCAGAGCAGGGCCCTTAAAGTGAACGAATAGAAGCCGTTCATTGGCAGCCATCGTCTGTTCACTGTTGATTTGCTTTATCAAGTATGTATGGATAGGCCTTCAGTGGGGTAACCCCTTTAGTGATTTTGTGCTTGCTCCCACTCGGTGTAAAAGTCAATCATTCTGTTTGATGAAAACTTCTGAGCTTCTTGGGCTCGAATAAGACAGCAGGTAAGTATGGGCTGGACTTGTAAAGATGCATTGTGCCTGTCGCATGGTCATTGTGGCTGTCATAGGGGTATTATGACTCACATAGGATCATTGTAGTTGTCATAGGGTCACTGTGATAGTCATAGGGTCATTGTGGTAGTCATGGGGGTTTTGTGGCTATTACAGGGTCATTATGACTGTGGAGCGGTGTGAAAACAAAGAGCCAAAGTTGCCTGGATGGGAAACTCAGCAGAGACGTGTGGAAGAAGCCATAGGGCTCATACCCACGAACGTAAGGGCTCCGTGCCGAGGCCCGCATACGGTGGGTCCGCAATACACGGGCACCGGCCGTGTGCATCCCGCATCACGGACCCATTCACTTGAATGGGTACGCAATCCGGAAGATGCGGAATTGAGGCACAGATTGGAAGCCCACGGAAGCACTATGGAGTGCTTCCGTGGGTTTACTGTATGTGCCTCCGTACCGCAAAAAAGTAGTGCATGCACTACTTTTTTGCTGTGCGGACTGTCGGATGCGGATTGCGGACCCCATTCAAGTGAATGGGTCCGTGATCCGCATGCGGCTGCCCCACAGTCGGTGCCCGTGCATTGCGGACCGCAAATTGCGTTAGTGGGCATAAGCCCTAATTAGTCTGAGCCAGAGGAAAGCTGGGAACAGTGAAGCACCACAATCCGAGAAGGTGTCGTTATTTATTTTGGCTCTGATTGTGCCTGATCTGCTCTCTATGTACCTGAGTATGGGGGCAAGAATTGATAAATCTTTATTTTATTTAAATTTATATGTTTACATGTTTTTGATAGGACAAATGATTTGCGGGTGGAGATAAAACGTATGCATAATTTTATGTATAGTACCTAATATTGCCCTACAGCCTAAACTCTCCCCAACAGTAAACCAGTGCCTCAGGAGTCTAGCAATGCTGCCCAGTTACTGTTGTGCTGGTGTTCTGACAACAGTGGGGCAGGTTTACTAATACTGGCTAAGGCCTCATGCACACGACCGTTCTTTTATTCCGTGTCCGTTGTGCCGTTTTTCGTGATTTTCTGCGGACCCATTGACTTTCAATGGGTCCGTTGAAAACTCGGCTAATGCACCGTTTGCCATCCGCGTCCGTGATCCGTGGTTCCAGTCCGTCAAAAAAAAATTAACCTGTCTTATTATTTTCGCGGAAAACGGTTCGCGGACCCATTCAAGTCAATGGAACCGCTAAAAAACGCGGAGGCACACAAGATAGTCATCCGCGTCCGCGTTCGTTTTTTTCCTATCATTTGCATGGCAAACCTGTCTTAGACTTTTTTCTACATTCCTTTATGTCTGGTGGTCCGCCAAAAATAAAGGAAGACACACGGAAACAAAAACGGAAACGGATCACGGAACAACGGAACCCCGTTTTGCGGACCGATAAAAACAACGGTCATGTGCATGAGGCCAAACTCTGGACAGTGTGACCTTTAGGGGGTAGTGTATTAATGTGCTGCTCCAGAAAAGTGATTTTGCCTGTTTTGCTGGTGGAATCGGCTTTTGCGCCAAATTTGCGATATATTTTGCACCATTTTTTGGGTGGTTTGCACCATGCCAGGCAGTTTACATCTATTAAGGGGTGGCCAGATGTTTTGTGGGAGGGGCTACATTTTGAGCCATATTTATCATTGAGACTTTTTGATACAAAGTCACAAAAAGTCGCTCCAGTCCTCTAATACTATACAAACCGAAGGAACCTTTGCAATAAACATGGTAACACTTCAGACAGAAAAATGCATAGGTATTTCGTGAGACAAATTTAACAAATGGCAACATTTTATCAATTTTTTTGCAAAAATTGGCCTCAAACCAAGCACTCAAAAATAAAAAAAAAGGCCAAAGTTGCATATTGATAGATTGACCCCTCGGTGGCGCCAGTTTTTTTTGTTGCTAAAATTGAGCCTGAATTCTGGTGGGATTCGATTAGTAAATCTCCACCGGTACTTGTGATAGTGTTAATACAAAACACTGGGCAAATCTGGTACACCGTGCCATAACAAGTGCAGGTCCAGATGAGGGGAACATGGACCAAAGTATGCCAAGTGGAAAATCCCTGTGTCATGCTCCGCCCCCTCAGGCCCTGCACTAGCCACAGCATGTAACGGTTTTGTCTGGAGTGCTCCTTTAATTCTTTCTTTAGGATTCCATCCTTCGTTTCTCCCAATTTCTTTGAAACTTCTCAGAAATCCACTAAAAATTGTATAACATTTTATGCCCTAATGATATAATAAAAAAAAAAAAACTTTGGCTAGTCTAATGCAACTTTTTGAAAAAAATGTTTCCCCCCCCCCACTTTTCTTCTTCTATGTAACTTGTTCACAGCTGAACATTTCTTCACTTTTAGAATCCAAATTTTTTAATATTTAGCAACAGACTGGGCTAAAGAAGCCAAACTGCGCTTCCGTGATACATTGTAGCCATAATCCTAACATTAGCATAATTGAAGAGGCCAGCGTTGTCCGTTCACATTGTGAATGGCGCAGCAGCTGCTCGACACAACTTGGTGTTTGATCATTTCCAAGGCTGATCCCACAAAGTAAGGTAATAGAGAATAGACTGTAATTTTAAGCTGTTATGTCAGCGCTAATGAATGCAGACTGCTCGCTCAGTCACGGCTGCAGACTTTAATCATAAATAAAGTTTTAGTCTTTTTATTATTTTTTTTTTTAAGGGAATGAGCAGAAAACAAACATAAATATTTTTTATTACTGTTATTATCGAGCACAAGACGGCAACAGCTTGGAAGTTACTGGTCTGATGTAAATGGTATTTGTAATCTTCAGTTGTCTGTTTCTAATATTTCCTCTAATGCTTACAAAGGTTTGTATGGAATATTTTTTTTATGAAAAGAAAATATAATAACTAAATTAGATCGATACAGATGTAGCCACCATTAACTTGACACATAGCACATTAAATACATAGTTTTATCAAACTGTATCTTGACTCTATCAATGGCTTTTGTTGTATCCCTGTTTTCACCCAGGAAGCCCCCTTAATATGAGCTTTTCATGTTTCAATGCTCTCCTTTGCTCTGCGCTGACTCATGCCGGGCAAGGTCTTTTTCTGGAGATCCGGTGACATACCGGGCTCTCCATGGGCAAAGCTAGGCGGAGGCTTCTGCCTAGCAGTGAGCCCAGTGACATCACCGGCACTAATTGGCTGGGCTTTAGCGCTGCCCTAGCCTGATGACTCTCCTGCATCAAAGTCTAAATCCCTGTAGGGGGTTAAAGGTAAATAGCAAGGGATTGCCAAGATAACACCCTTAGCTTTATCCTAAAGTCAAACCAGTTGGTTGGCAGAGAGGTAGTGTGCAGAGACACAGTTGCAGGGAAGCAGTGTGCAGAGAAGTAGTGTACAGAGAGGTGGTGCGCAGGGTAATGTACAGAGAAGTAGTGTGCAGAGAGGTGGTGTGCAGGGTAATGTACAGAGAAGTAGTGTGCAGGGAAGCAGTGTGCAGAGAAGTAGTGTACAAAGAGGTGGTGTGCAGAGTAATGTACAGAGAAGTAGTGTACAGAGAGGTGGTGTGCAGGGTAATGTACAGAGAAGCAGTGTGCAGAGAGGTGGTGTGCAGAGTAATGTACAGAGAAGCAGTGTGCAGAGAGGTGGTGTGCAGAGTAATGTATAGAGAAGCAGTGTGCAGAGAGGTGGTGTGCAGAGTAATGTACAGAGAAGCAGTGTGCAGAGAGGTGGTGTGCAGGGTAATGTACAGAGAAGCAGTGTGCAGAGAGGTGGTGTGCAGAGAGGTGGTGTGCAGGGTAATGTACAGAGAAGTAGTGTGCAGAGAGGTGGTGTGCAGGGTAATGTACAGAGAAGCAGTGTGCAGAGAGGTGGTGTGCAGAGAGGTGGTGTGCAGGGTAATGTACAGAGAAGTAGTGTACAGAGAGGTGGTGTGCAGGGTAATGTACAGAGAAGCAGTGTGCAGGGAAGCAGTGTGCAGAGAAGTAGTGTACAGAGTGGTGGTGTGCAGGGTAATGTACAGAGAAGCAGTGTGCAGAGACAGTGTGCAGGGAAGCAGTGTGCAGGGAAGCAGTGTGCAGAGAAGTAGTGTACAGAGAGGTGGTGTGCAGGGTAATGTACAGAGAAGCAGTGTGCAGAGAGGTGGTGTGCAGAGTAATGTACAGAGAAGCAGTGTGCAGAGAGGTGGTGTGCAGGGTAATCTACAGAGAAGCAGTGTGCAGAGAGGTGGTGTGCAGAGTAATGTACAGAGAAGCAGTGTGCAGAGAGGTGGTGTGCAGAGTAATGTACAGAGAAGCAGTGTGCAGAGAGGTGGTGTGCAGAGTAATGTACAGAGAAGCAGTGTGCAGAGAGGTGGTGTGCAGGGTAATGTACAGAGAAGCAGTGTGCAGAGAGGTGGTGTGCAGAGAGGTGGTGTGCAGGGTAATGTACAGAGAAGTAGTGTACAGAGAGGTGGTGTGCAGGGTAATGTACAGAGAAGCAGTGTGCAGGGAAGCAGTGTGCAGAGAAGTAGTGTACAGAGAGGTGGTGTGCAGGGTAATGTACAGAGAAGCAGTGTGCAGAGACAGTGTGCAGGGAAGCAGTGTGCAGGGAAGCAGTGTGCAGAGAAGTAGTGTACAGAGAGGTGGTGTGCAGGGTAATGTACAGAGAAGCAGTGTGCAGAGAGGTGGTGTGCAGAGTAATGTACAGAGAAGCAGTGTGCAGAGAGGTGGTGTGCAGGGTAATGTACAGAGAAGCAGTGTGCAGAGAGGTGGTGTGCAGAGTAATGTACAGAGAAGCAGTGTGCAGAGAGGTGGTGTGCAGGGTAATGTACAGAGAAGTGGTGTGCAGAGAGGTGGTGTGCAGGGTAATGTACAGAGAAGCAGTGTGCAGAGAGGTGGTGTGCAGGGTAATGTACAGAGAAGCAGTGTGCAGAGAGGTGGTGTGCAGAGAGGTGGTGTGCAGGGTAATGTACAGAGAAGCAGTGTGCAGAGAGGTGGTGTGCAGAGAGGTGGTGTGCAGAGTAATGTACAGAGAAGCAGTGTGCAGAGAGGTGGTGTGCAGGGTAATGTACAGAGAAGCAGTGTGCAGAGAGGTGGTGTGCAGGGTAATGTACAGAGAAGTGGTGTGCAGAGAGGTGGTGTGCAGGGTAATGTACAGAGAAGCAGTGTGCAGAGAGGTGGTGTGCAGGGTAATGTACAGTGAAGCAGTGTGCAGAGAGGTGGTGTGCAGAGAGGTGGTGTGCAGGGTAATGTACAGAGAAGCAGTGTGCAGAGAGGTGGTGTGCAGGGTAATGTACAGAGAAGCAGTGTGCAGAGAGGTGGTGTGCAGGGTAATGTACAGAGAAGCAGTGTGCAGAGAGGTGGTGTGCAGAGTAGACTGTGCAGAGTGAGGCCAGCCATAAGCACCAGGGCTATACAAATAGGGTAGGGTCAGCAAGCCATAAAATAGTATTTCGAAACCAGAGCACATTATAATCAATTCAGCCTATATGTATCCAGCGTACAAGCATTCTTATTGATGTCAGCAGTAAACGCAATCTCCATATGTTTCCATACACAAAAAGCTTGCTGGGAAAAGGAACGGACTAGAAAATAGCATCAAATCCAAATCACTATGCACATAAAGATATATAGGATCCATTCTTATATTCTTTAGGTATAAATAAAAACAATCCCCAAAAATGTAAACACACAAGAAGCTTGCTGGAAAAAGAAAAATATGAAACGAACTACAATATGGTAATAGATCTAGGTCACCATTCACATTTAGTGCTGATTGAATCAAAGTGAAAAGAATTTACTTTCATCCGAATTTCAGGAAAAATTCGATTCGCCATAAGTCCGAATTTCTTTTCGAATCGTTTTTTATCCCTAAAATGCCGGCTACAAATGTTACAAAGTGAAAGTAAGAAGCCCGGGGATGTGATATGACCCATAATGCTGTGCAGCCAGCCAATCCGCATATAGCCATGCCCTGTAGGATGTCATAGCCCTATAAAAGCCTAACCCGAGCGGCCATCGCCATTTCACTGTGAACTGAGCATAGGGAGAGACGTGACAAGCGCTAAGGACAGTGTTTTAGCAAGTTTTTAATTGTAGAACATTGATTAGGGACAGTGTAGGGAGATCATAGGGAGAGTGTTCAGACACTGTAGGGAGAGCATAGGGAGACTGCAGGGACAGTGTAATCACCCTGTGTATCTTGTTTACCTGCTGCGCCATTCATACTTAATTTGTTTTGTTATACATCGACTTACTGTGCATCAGACTCATTGTCAACAGACGGTCTAATATATAGGTGAATTTATCTAGTTCATTTGCTGCTCCATTATTACTTAACCCCTTAGTGACCAGCATGTTTTGGGCCTTACTGACCAAGCATTTTTCTTCCTTTTTTCATTGTCACCTTCAGTCTATGTAGCTTTATGAGGGCTTGTTTTTTGTAGGACAAGTTGTAGTTTTTAATGGTGACATTTTGAGGTACTTTTATTAACTCTTCTGGGAGAGAAATGGCAAAAAACAGGAATACTGCCAGTGAGTTTTTACATTATAAATTTTGCGGCGCTCAATTTCTTTTCAATATCTTTATTCTCTTGGTCAGTATGATTACAGTGATACCAAATACATATTTATTTTTTTACGTTTTATTACTTTTGTGCAATAAAATCCCCTATTTTTTAAAAAAGAAAAAAAGAAAATCTTTTTGTATAACCCCTTCCCAAGACCCATAACTTTTTAATTTTTCTTTCTATGGAGTTATGTGAAGGCCTGATTTTTGCGGGACAATTTTTAGTGTTCATTGGTATCATTTTGGGGTAAATAACACATTTTGATTGCTTGTTATTATTATTATTTATTGGTTGTGACTAAGAATAAATGAGGAATTCTGGCATTTATTTGTTTTTCCTTTTACTGTGTTCACCATAGGGGATAATTTATATGATATTTGTGTATTGTGGGTCATTACGGACACAGCGATACCGAACATGTGGGGGAGATTTTATTTTTGCTAATTTTTTTCATTGAAAAACATTTTTTCAATGGAAAAAAGCATATTTTTTATTGGAATATTTTATTTAATAAATGTATTTTTTTTACTTTTTTTTTAACCACTTAATAGTCCCACAAAGGGACTATAACAGGCAATCTTTTGTTTGCTTCTAAAATTCAATGCACTATCCCTATAGTGCAGTGATGGAGATCATTTTAGAGACCGAGTGCCCAAACTGCAACCCCAAACCCACTTATTTATCACAAAATGCCAACACGGCAATTTACCCTGAATACTACAGTCCAATATACACTGCTCAAAAAAATAAATGGAACACAAAAATAACACATCCTAGATCTGAATTAATTAAATATTCTTCAGAAATACTTCTGTGGCGGACGGTCTCCTGAGGGATCTCCTCCCAGACCTGGACTAAAGCATCTGCCAACTCCTGGACAGTCTGTGGTGCAACATGACGTTGGTGGATAGAGCGAGACATGATGTCCCAGATGTGCTCAATTGGATTCAGGTCTGGGGAACGGGCGGGCCAGTCCATAGCATCAATGCCTTCGTCTTGCAGGAACTGCTGACACACTCCAGCCACATGAGGTCTAGCATTGTCTTGCATTAGGAGGAACCCAGGGCCAACCGCACCAGCATATGGTCTCACAAGGGGTCTGAGGATCTCATCTCGGTACCTAATGGCAGTCAGGCTACCTCTGGCGAGCACATGGAGGGCTGTGCGGCCCTCCAAAGAAATGCCACCCCACACTATTACTGACCCAATGCCAAACCGGTCATGCTGGAGGATGTTGCAGGCAGCAGAACGTTCTCCACGGCGTCTCCAGACTCTGTCACATCTGTCACATCTGTCACATGTGCTCAGTGTGAACCTGCTTTCATCTGTGAAGAGCACAGGGCGCCAGTGGCGAATTTGCCAATCTTGGTGTTCTCTGGTAAATGCCAAACGTCCTGCATGGTGTTGGGCTGTGAGCAAAACCCCCACCTGTGGACGTCGGGCCCTCATATCACCCTCATGGAGTCTGTTTCTGACCGTTTGAGCAGACACATGCACATTTGTGGCCTGCTGGAGGTCATTTTGCAGGGCTCTGGCAGTGCTCCTCCTGTTCCTTCTTGCACAAAGGCGGAGGTAGCGGTCCTGCTGCTGGGTTGTTGCCCTCCTACGGCCTCCTCCACATCTCCTCATGTACTGGCCTGTCTCCTGGTAGCGCCTCCATGCTCTAGACACTACGCTGACAGACACAGCAAACCTTCTTGCCACAGCTCGCATTGATGTGCCATCCTGGATAAGCTGCACTACCTGAGCCACTTGTGTGGGTTGTAGACTCCGTCTCATGCTACCACTAGAGTGAAAGCACCGCCAGCATTCAAAAGTGACCAAAACATCAGCCAGGAAGCATAGGAACTGAGAAGTGGTCTGTGGTTGCCACCTGCAGAACCACTCCTTTATTGGGGGTGTCTTGCTAATTGCCTATAATTTCCACCTGTTGTCTATCCCATTTGCACAACAGCATGTGAAATTGATTGTCACTCAGTGTTGCTTCCTAAGTGGACAGTTTGATTTCACAGAAGTGTGATTGACTTGGAGTTACATTGTGGTGTTTAAGTGTTCCCTTTATTTTTTTGAGCAGTGTAGTATATCCTCCATGTACTTTATCATTTAGCTATAATAGCCTGGCTACATTCTATGAGCTGCCTGTGCTGTTCATAGTGCACCCTGGCTGGTAAATGGCAGGAAAAATCTAAGACATATTGATACACTATAGACTTTTTCCAGGGTGCCCACAGAAAGGACTCTGAGTGCCGCCTTTGGCACCCGTGCCATAGTTTCGCCACCACTGCTATAGTGCATTGCATTTTAATGTCTGTGCTATACTGACACTGACCAGCAGAGAGGCGCAACCTGCTGTGGAACACTAAAGGCAAGCTTGGGGTCTACACCAGGTCCCAGCCAGCCTATACACACATTGGCAGTCCGCTCCCTCTGTCACTGTTTACATGTGGCAGGCTTCATTGCCTGTGGCATTTATGGGGTTAAACAGCCAGATCGGCGCTCCTGCCGGTCTGGGCTGTTAGAGCTCAAGTGAGAGCCAAGCCTCCACTTTCTGCTGCATGGGGGACCTGTGCAGTGCTTAGACCGGGCCACTGTGAAAAGGCAGCGGCCAAGCCTAAGGCCCCTTAGTGACCTCGGCAAAAAGGCATATAGGTGGTCACTAAGGGTTAATCTTTTCTGTTATAGATAGACACATTAATTAATAGATACACAATAGTGATGAGCGGCAGGGGCAACATTCGAATTCGCGATATTTAGCGAATATTTGGGCGAATATTCGCCATATATTCGAGAATTCGCGAATTCATGATCTCTAAGCATTATTTTCTTGATTGCGAAAATTTGCATAAAAATTGCCTAAATAATTTGCAGAAAAATTTGCATGAACTGGTATTTTAAACAAAATCGAATATTCGCGATTACGAATATATTTTGCGATATTCTAAATATTCGCGAATTCTCGAAGTGCCGATATTCGCGATTAAAATTTACAATTCGAATTTTCGTGATCAACACTAATAAACAATTCTATTAGGCGCTGATTCATAAAGTGGGGTGATGCACCTGTCTCATTCTACTGTTTGTGGTGTGGCGGGTCCACTTTGATATTTAACAGTTTCTGTGATTTAGTGTTACAGAGCGGTCTTATTTAACACCCAATGGCAGTGGAAATAAATTGATTCTTCGAACAGCAGAGTTGCCCACGAGTTGATCGTCGTTTTTTGTCGGAAAAGTTATTCTTTTATCGGAAAAAAGCAAATTAATTAGTCTGCTCCAGTATTACAATCCTATGACAAACAACGTTGAGCAGGTAACCCGGACTTGTCGGCAAAGGGTAGACACACAGCGATCCCTTCAGTGTAGCGTGTGCAGTCCCCGGACATGTAAGGGCATCACAGAACAGTTAGTGCTGAACGCCACTTGGCCCTCCAGGAAGTTGGTTGCGGAACGCCTGAGGTCAAATAACTCCTTGTATTAGGGTTAAAACCAGATGGGCTGAACTTGGTGGATGGATCAAACCTGGCACCTGGATTATTGCCATACTTGAAGAGTGCCGATGGTTATTGGAATGAACCACACAAATCATTCCACCAACTAGACCCAAATTCATTGTAGTTAGTACGTTCTTTTAGTGAAAATATGAGTTTGCATCGTTATTGCAGTTTTTTATGGTCGGAACTATGACGGTATTACCAGACAAATCGCTCCACCAACTGGACCCAAATTCATCATTCCTAGCTACCACATTCTGTTAACATTTTATTCGGTGTTACTCTGACAGCCATCACAAAAAAAAAAAATTTAATTCTACGTCACTCGGAAGTGCAATGGAATTTTAGCCCATGTGGATCCCTCCATACTATGAACCTAATGGTATTTTGTTTTCAACATGTATTTGGATGGGAAGAACTTGCTGGATGGATCAAACATGGCAGCTGAATTAGGCTTCGTACACATCACCGTTGGGCTTTCCGTTCTATTCTTCTGTTCAGAGGATGAATAAAACTGAAATGAACGGATACGTTTTAAATCCCATTCACTTCAATTGAAGTGCTGAAGTGTCAGTTACACTCCGTTTGGCTCCAATCCGTCATCTTTACGTTATTTTAGACGGAAAGAAAAATCCTAGATGCAGGACTTTTGCTCCCGTCTAAAATAACGGATTTGTAACGGATCCGTTACTTTTTGCATTATAGTGTCACAGCAGACGTGCACTCAGACTAACAGATAAACCACCAACCAGGCTCTAGGCGAGAGGCAGGGGAAGGGTCACCTCTTAGCTAATCCCTGACCTCTCTCTCTGCACTTCTCAGCCCACATGCAGACCTTGGTGGTAGGTATGATGTGTCCCCGTGCCAGGGCTGAAACACCCTAAATTCCCTGAGATGGTGAAGAGGGGAAATAGGAGCAGCCTGCTCGCACAGAACCTGGATGGGAGAGATGACACAAAACAATCAAACTTGAAATCACACTTATCTTTCTGAGCTGGAATAGAGAACCTTCCTTCCTAGCTTCCAAGACCAAAGTGATTCCTATAATCCACTCAGAGCACTGGGATGGATTGCTATTTAAACTAATGACCCCACCCAGTGCACCTGATGAGAGGCGGATCCAGCACGGCTCCAAAACAAAACACTAAACTCGTGCTGCTATTCTGGCCGACCTCCGCACATAGTCAGGGCGGGGCATGACATATAGTCAATGAGTAACGTATTGAAACGGAGTGCTTTGTATGTGATCAGTTATGCAATCCGTTTTTCTGTTTGTTTGTTTTTTTCTGAGCATGCTCAAATGAAAATGTCTTCTGTCTGCAAAAGTTCTCTAGTGATGGAAAAAAGATCATGTGACCGTCACCTGACCCTCCCAGCGGCCATCTTTACAGCTTTTCTATATGAATGCACACTGCTGCAAGTTTGTCTGGTCAAAAAAAGTAAGTAAAAGTTTACTGAAAGTTTAAAAAAAGTGCAAAACATGTTCCTAGCAGGGGCGTCGCTAGGTTAAAACATTCGGGGCCTGGGCCCCGGATGTTTTGTCCCATGCCCCGAATGTCCTGCCTGCCTGCTAGATACAACTGTATTGCCGTACACAGAATGGCAATACAATTAAATCTAATACACTGGGAAGAGATGAAGGACCTGTGGTGACATCACAGGTCATGTGATCAGCAAAACAGGCTGTAATAGGATGACCTGGATGATGTCACCATGATGTGACCAGTTCAGGATTGGACCGGAGTGAAGAGGAGAAGGAGCCTAATGGTGATGTCTGTACATGAGGAGAGGTAAGTGAAGGGAGAGGCAGAGCAATGCTGGGAGTTGTAGTTATTTAACTGGGATGTATGTTAGGGCTGAAGGGAGGGATGTTATTGACATGGAACTGTGTGCTTGAGGTGGCTGGGGGAGGGAGTGATGTTATTTACATGGGACTGTATGTTGAAAGTGGATTGTGGGGGGGAATGATGTTTATGTACATGGGACTTAATGTTTAGGCTACGTTCACACTTGCGTTTGGGGATCCGCTTGTGAGATCCGTTTCAAGGCTCTCACAAGCAGCCCCAAATGCATCAGTTTAACCCCAATGCATTCTGAATGGATGCGGATCCATTCAGAATGCATTCGTTCGTCTCCGTACGGCCCCCCGTTCCGTTTTGGAGGTGGACCCCAAAATGCTGCAAGCAGCGTTTTTGTGTCCGCATGGCCTTGCGGAGCCAAACGACTCCGTCCTGACTTACAATGTAAGTCAATGGGGATGGATCCCTTTGCATTGACACAAAATGGTGCAATTGTAAACGGATCCGTCCCCCATTGACTTTCAATGTAAGTCAGGACGGATCCGTATTGGGACTTAGAAATTCAAATCTAATACAAACGAATCGGTCCTGAACGGATGCATTTGTTTGTATTATCGGTGCGGATCCGTCCTGTACAAGTACAGGACAGATCAGCACGAACGCAAGTGTGAAAGTGGCCTTAGGGGGTGATGTTTACATGGGATTGTGCGTTGGAGGCGGCTGGGGAGGAGGTGATGTTATTTACATGGGACTGTATGGTGGAGGGAGGATTATAACTGCAGGGGGCACTGCAGATCCAGGGGACATTATAGGCGGTCTTATTACTACTGGGGGCTCTATAGAAGGGTCTTATAGATCCGCCTTATTTCTACTAAGCGCACTATGGGGGCCTTATTACTACTGAGGGGTCTGTAGGGAGCATTATTACCACTAGGGGAACAATAGGGGGCCTTATTTCTACTGGGGACTCTGTGAGGGTATTATTAATATGGGAGGGCTCTTCTAATAATGGGGGCATTGTTGAGGAGCATTATCACGGTTGGGGCAGTGTTACTAATGAGGGCATTCTAGAAGGGAATTACTATTGGTGGGACTATGAGGAGCACTATTACTATGGGGGGCAGTAATGTTTCTTCAGGATAGTATTTGGGGGGGACGGGGGACGGGGGCACAGCAAGCACGCTCACTATCACGCTCCAGTGAGGGAATTAAGGACGGTACGTTGTCCTTGTAACGGGGATCCAGCAGCGTGGCCACCCAGTAATCAGCACAAGTTAGAATGTGGGCAACTCGGCGGTTGTTGCAGAGACACTGCAGCATGTAATCGCTCATGTGTGCCAGGCTGCCCAGAGGCAATGAAAAGCTGTCCTCTGTGGGAGGTGTATCATCTGTGTCCTCTGTATCCCCCTATCCATGCACCAGTGATGGCCATGAGCTGGTTTGGGTTCCACCCTGCTGTGAACATGGTTCCTCCTCCGCCATTTCCTCCTCCTCATCCTCCACCTCTTCATCCTCTAGAACTGTGCCCTGGCTGGACAATTGTGTACCTTGAGGAACCCATCCTCGGAGCCACTTGTGAATGGCTGGCCGGAAACCCTATGAAATGATCCCTCTTCCTCCTCCTCCTCCTGTGCCACATCCTCTTCCATCATCGCCAGGAGCGTTTTTTCAAGGAGGCATAGAAGTGGGATAGTTACGCTGAGAACGGCGTTATCGGCACTGTCCATGTTGGTGGAGTACTCGAAACAGCGCAACAAGGAACACAGGTCTCGCATGGAGGCCCAGTCATTGGTGGTGAAGTGGTGATGTTCCGCCGAGCGGCTCACCCGTGCGTGCTGCAGCTGAAACTCCACTATCGCCTGCTGCTGCTCGCACAGTCTGGCCAGCATGTGCAAGGTGGAGTTCTACCTTGTGGGCACGTCGCATATGAGGCGGTGAGCGGAAAGGCCGTAGTTACGCTGCAGCGTTGACAGGCGAGCAGCAGCAGGGTGAGAACGCCGAAAGCGCGCACAGACGGCCCGCACTTTATGCGGCAACTCTGACATATCGGGGTAATTTTTAAAGAATCTCTGCACCACCAAATTCAGCACATGCGCCAGGCAAGGGATGTGCATCAAACCGGCTAGTCCCAGAGCTGCTACGAGATTTCGCCCATTATCGCACACCACCAGGCCGGGCTTGAGGCTGACAGGCACAAACCACTCATCAGTCTGTTGTTCAAGGCCCGTCCACAGCTCCTGTGCGGTGTGGGGCCTGTCCTCCAAACAGATAAGTTTTAAAACTGCCTGCTGTCGTTTACCCCTGGCTGTGCTGAAGTTGGTGGTGAAGGTGTTACGCTGACCGGATGAGGAGCTGGTAGAGGATGAGGAAGCAGAGTAGGAGGAGGAAGCAACAGGAGGCAAACTGAAGCGCCCTGCAATCCTCGGTGGTGGAAGGACATGCGCCAAACTGCTATCCGCCTCAGGCCCAGATGCCACTGCATTTACCCAGTGTGCTGTTATGGAGATATAACGTCCCTGACTGTGCTTACTCGTCTACGTATCCGTAGTCAGATGCACATTGCCACAGATGGCGTTGCGCAGTGCACACCTGATTTTGTCTCCTACTTGGTTGTGCAGGGAAGGGATGGCTCGCCTGGAAAAGTAGTGGTGGCTGGGCATGACGTACTGTGGGACAGCCACCACCATAAGGCCTTTAAAACTATCCGTCTCCACCAGACGGAATGACAGCATTTCAAAGGCCAGTAATTTAGAAATGCTGGCATTCAGGGCTAGGGATCGCGGGTGGGTAGGGGGCTACTTCCTCTTCCTCTCCAGCGTTTGGGAGATGGAGAGCTGAACGATTCCTTGGGACATTGTGGAGATGCTTGGTGACCCAGGTGTGGGTGTTGCTGGCAGATCCTCTGTTTGCGGGGTGGCAGGTGGCACTGTCACTCCAGAGGTGGATGAAGAGGCCAAGACTGCAGCAGAAAAGGAAGCAGGAGGAGCCAGAGACCTTTCTTGGTTTTTGAGGTGTCTACTCCACTGCAGCTCGTGCTTTGCACTTAAATGCCTGGTCATGCAGGGTGTGCTCAGGTTGAGAACGTTTATGCCTCACTTCAGGCTCTGATTGCACAGCGTGCAAACCACTTGTGTCTTGTCTTCAGCACATTGTCTGAAGAACTGCCACGCCAGGGAACTCTTTGGAGCTGGCTTTGGTGTGCTCGGTCCCTTGCTGCGGTAGACAGTAACAGGCGTACTGTCTAGAGGACGGACGCTCCGCTTTTGCACCCTGCTCCCTCTTCTCCTGTGCTGGTGGCTCTGTGCGACCACAGCCACTTCCTCCGAACTACATAGGTCACTCGCATGACCTTGATTCCATGTGGGGTCGAGGACCTCATCGTCCTCCACATCATCTTCCACCCAGTCTTCACCCCTCCCTTCCTTGTCGGTCTGCACACTTTCGAAAGCCCCAGCAGTTGGCACCTGTGTTTCGTCATCATCCGAGACGTGATGCGATGGTCCTCCCATGTACTCATCTTGAAAGATAAGTGGTTGGACAATGTGAAGGAACTGGATCCACTGTCAGCAACCCAATCTAATATCGCCTGTACTTGTTCAGGCCTCACCATTCGTAGAGCAGCATTAGGCCCGACCAAATACAGCTGCAGGTTTTGTCGCCTACTCGCACCTGAGGAAGGGGTTTCACTTGTGCGTGTAGCTGTCACCACGTCCTCTCCCTGCAACAGGAGCTCCACCAGCAGCACCACGACCTGGGCCAAGTCCCTTATTTGACGCTCTCATCATATTTTTCGAATTTAGGATCTTGTCCCTAATAGTAGAATAGAACGACAGTATGTAAAGGGTGTATCTCACACTGCCTGAACCCGTGTAGACCTGAAATAAAGATTTCTTTGCCTAAAATGGCTGTATTTCAAATGCCTGAATCAAACCCCTGTATGTAGAGGGTGTATCTCACACGGCCTGAACCAGTGTAGGCCTGAAATAAATATTTCTTTGCCCAAAATGGCTGTATTTCAAATGGTTGTATTTCAAATGCCTGAATCAAACCCCTGTATATAGAGGGTGTATCTCACACTCCCTGAACCAGTGTAGGCCTGAATTAAAGATTTCTTTGCCCAAAATGGCTGTATTTCAAATGCCTGAATCAAACCCCTGTATGTAAAGGGTGTATTTCACACGGCCTGAACCACTGTAGGCCTGACTTAAATATTTCTTCACCCAAAATGGCTGTATTTCAAATGCCTGAATCAAACCCCTGTATCTAGAGGGTGTATCTCACGGGGCCTGAACCAGTGTAGGCCTAAATTAAATATTTATTTGCCAAAATGGCTGTATTTCAAATGGCTGTACTTCAAATGCCTGAATCAAACCCCTGTATGTAGAGGGTGTATCTCACACAGCTTGAACCTGTGTAGACCTGAATTAAATATTTCTTTGCCCAAAATGGCTGTATTTCAAATGGCTGTATTTCAAATGCCTGAATCAAACCCCTGTATGTAGAGGGTGTATTTCACACGGCCTGAACCAGTGTAGGCCTGAAATAAAGATTTCTTTGCCCAAAATGGCTGTATTTCAAATGGCTGTATTTCAAATACCTAAATCAAACCCCTGTATGTAGAGGGTGTATCTCACACGGCCTGAACCAGTGTAGGCCTGAAATAAGGATTTCTTTGCCCAAAATGGCTGTATTTCAAATGCCTGAATCAAACCCCTGTATGTAGAGGGTGTATCTCACAGGGCCTGAACCACTGTAGGCCTGAATTAAATATTTCTTCGCCCAAAATGGCTGTATTTCAAATGCCTGAATCAAACCCCTGTATGTAGAGGGTGTATCTCACACGGCCTGAACCAGTGTAGGCCTGAATTAAATATTTCTTCGCCCAAAATGGCTGTATTTCAAATGCTTGAATCAAACCCCTGTATCTAGAGGGTGTATCTCACAGGGCCTGAACCAGTGTAGGCCTAAATTAAATATTTATTTGCCCAAAATAGCTGTATTTCAAATGCCTGAATCAAATCCCTGTATGTAGAGGATGTATCTCACATGGCCTGAACCAGTGTAGGCCTGAATTAAATATTTATTTGCCCAAAATGGCTATATTTCAAATGGCTGTATTTCAAATGCCTGAATCAAACCCCTGTATGTGGAGGGTGCATCTCACAGGGCCTGAACCAGTGTAGGCCTAAAATAAAGATTTCTTTTCCCAAAATGGCTGCATTTCAAATGCCTAAATCAAACCCCTGTATGTAGAGGGTGTATCTCACATGGCCTGACCCAGTGTAGACCTGAAATAAAGATTTATTTGCCCAAAATGGCTGTATTTCAAATGCCTGAATCAAACCCCTTTATGTAGAGGGTGTATCTCACACTGCCTGAACCAGTGTAGGCCTGAATTAAATATTTATTTGCCCAAAATGGCTGTATTTTAAATGGCTGTATTTCAAATGCCTGAATAAAACCCCTGTATGTCGAGGGTGTATCTCACATGGCCTGAACCAGTGTAGGCCTGAATTAAATATTTATTTGCCCAAAATGGCTGTATTTCAAATGCCTGAATCAAACCCCTGTATGTAGAGGGTGTATCTCACACGGCCTGAACCAGTGTAGGCCTGAATTTAATATTGGTGCACCAAATGGAGGTATTTCAAATCTCTAAATCTAACCTAAATGAATTAAGGGTGTATCTCACAATGACATCTGCATCAAAGGCTGCCAACTAAAATATTTTTGCCCAAACGAGTGTTTGTTTAACAACTGAATTTGACAGCAGTATATAAGCTTGTAATTGTGCTGATGCTGCAAGGCCTGAAAATAGTGTTGTTGTTTTTTTTTACAAAAAGGTGTGTTTTTAAAACCCCAGAAAATGATGGGTGTATTTCTAGCTTAAATTGCACACTGACTAATCCAGATGTTGTAGATTGCCAAAAAAGTGTTTTTTTGGTAACAGAATATGAAAGCTGTATATATTAAACTTGAATTTAACATTTGCAGATCAGGAAAATACAGTTTTTGGGCAAAAAAGTGTGTTTTTAAAACAACATAAAATTATGGGCTTATTTCTAGCTTAACCACCTCAGCCCCCAGTGCTTAAACACCCTGAAAGACCAGGCCACTTTTTACACTTCTGACCTACACTACTTTCACCGTTTATTGCTCGGTCATGCAACTTACCACCCAAATGAATTTTACCTCCTTTTCTTCTCACTAATAGAGCTTTCATTTGGTGGTATTTCATTGCTGCTGACATTTTTACTTTTTTTGTTATTAATCGAAATTTAACGATTTTTTTGCAAAAAAATGACATTTTTCACTTTCAGTTGTAAAATTTTGCAAAAAAAACGACATCCATATAGAAATTTTGCTCTAAATTTATAGTTCTACATGTCTTTGATAAAAAAAAAATGTTTGGGTAAAAAAAAAATGGTTTGGGTAAAAGTTATAGCGTTTACAAACTATGGTACAAAAATGTGAATTTCCGCTTTTTGAAGCAGCTCTGACTTTCTGAGCACCTGTCATGTTTCCTGAGGTTCTACAATGCCCAGACAGTACAAACACCCCACAAATGACCCCATTTCTGAAAGTACACACCCTAAGGTATTCGCTGATGGGCATAGTGAGTTCATAGAACTTTTTATTTTTTGTCACAAGTTAGCGGAAAATGATGATTTTTTTTTTTTTTTTTTTTTTCCTTACAAAGTCTCATATTCCACTAACTTGTGACAAAAAATAAAAACTTCTATGAACTCACTATGCCCATCAGCGAATACCTTGGGGTCTCTTCTTTCCAAAATGGGGTCACTTGTGGGGTAGTTATACTGCCCTGGCATTCTAGGGGCCCAAATGTGTGGTAAGGAGTTTGAAATCAAATTCTGTAAAAAATGACCTGTGAAATCCGAAAGGTGCTCTTTGGAATATGGGCCCCTTTGCCCACCTAGGCTGCAAAAAAGTGTCACACATCTGGTATCTCCGTACTCAGGAGAAGGTGGGGAATGTGTTTTGGGGTGTCATTTTATATATACCCATGCTGGGTGAGAGAAATATCTTGGCAAAAGACAACTTTTCCCATTTTTTTATACAAAGTTGTCATTTGACCAAGATATTTATCTCACCCAGCATGGGTATATGTAAAAAGACACCCCAAAACACATTCCTCAACTTCTCCTGAGTACGGGGATACCAGATGTGTGACACTTTTTTGCAGCCTAGGTGGGCAAAGGGGCCCATATTCCAAAGAGCACCTTTCGGATTTCACTCCTCATTTTTTCCTGAATTTGATTTCAAACTCCTTACCACACATTTGGGCCCCTAGAATACCAGGGCAGTATAACTACCCCACAAGTGACCCCATTTTGGAAAGAAGACACCCCAAGGTATTCCGTGAGGGGCATGGCGAGTTCCTAGAATTTTTTATTTTTTGTCACAAGTTAGTGGAAAATGATGATTTTTTTTTTTTTTTTTTTTTTTTCATACAAAGTCTCATATTCCACAAACTTGTGACAAAAAATAAAAACTTCCATGAACTCACTATGCCCATCAGCGAATACCTTGGGGTCTCTTCTTTCCAAAATGGGGTCACTTGTGTGGTAGTTATACTGCCCTGGCATTCTAGGGGCCCAAATGTGTGGTAAGTAGGTAAATGACCTGTGAAATCCGAAAGGTGCTCTTTGGAATGTGGGCCCCTTTGCCCACCTAGGCTGCAAAAAAGTGTCACACATCTGGTATCCCCGTATTCAGGAGAAGTTGAGGAATGTGTTTTGGGGTGTCTTTTTACATATACCCATGCTGGGTGAGATAAATATCTTGGTCAAATGC
This sequence comes from Bufo bufo, assembly GCF_905171765.1. NCBI lineage: Eukaryota > Metazoa > Chordata > Amphibia > Anura > Bufonidae > Bufo > Bufo bufo. The sequence goes on from NC_053390.1 coordinate 45,094,699, forward strand.
CAACTTTGTATAAAAAAATGGGAAAAGTTGTCTTTTGCCAAGATATTTCTCTCACCCAGCATGGGTATATGTAAAATGACACCCCAAAACACATTCCCCAACTTCTCCCGATTACGGAGATACCAGATGTGTGACACTTTTTTGCAGCCGAGGTGGGCAAAGGGGCCCATATTCAAAAGAGCACCTTTCGGATTTCACAGGTCATTTTTTACAGAATTTGATTTCAAACTCCTTACCACACATTTGGGCCCCTAGAATGCCAGGGCAGTATAACTACCCCACAAGTGACCCCATTTTGGAAAGAAGAGACCCCAAGGTATTCGCTGATGGGCAAAGTGAGTTCATGGAAGTTTTTATTTTTTGTCACAAGTTAGTGGAATATGAGACTTTGTATGAAAAAAAAAAAAAAAAAAAAAATAAGCATTTTCCACTAACTTGTGACAAAAAATAAAAAATTCTAGGAACTCGCCATGCCCCTCACAGAATACCTTGGGGTGTCTTCTTTCCAAAATGGGGTCACTTGTGGGGTAGTTATACTGCCCTGGCATTTTCCAGGGGCCCTAATGTGTGGTAAGTAGGTAAATGACCTGTGAAATCCTAAAGGTGCTCTTTGGAATATGGGCCCCTTTGCCCACCTAGGCTGCAAAAAAGTGTCACACATGTGGTATCGCCGTATTCAGGAGAAGTTGGGGAATGTGTTTTGGGGTGTCATTTTACATATACCCATGCTGGGTGAGAGAAATATCTTGGCAAAAGACAACTTTTCCCATTTTTTTATACAAAGTTGGCATTTGACCAAGATATTTCTCTCACCCAGCATGGGTATATGTAAAATGACACCCCAAAACACATTCCCCAACTTCTCCTGAGTACGGCGATACCAGATGTGTGACACTTTTTTGCAGCCTAGATGCGCAAAGGTGCCCAAATTCCTTTTAGGAGGGCATTTTTAGACATTTGGATACCAGACTTCTTCTCACGCTTTGGGGCCCCTAGAATGCCAGGGCAGTATAAATACCCCACATGTGACCCCATTTTGGAAAGAAGACACCCCAAGGTATTCAATGAGGGGCATGGCGAGTTCATAGAAATTTTTTTTTTTTGGCACAAGTTAGCGGAAATTGATATTTTTAATTTTTTTCTCACAAAGTCTCCCGTTCCGCTAACTTGGGACAAAAATTTCAATCTTTCATGGACTCAATATGCCCCTCACGGAATACCTGGGGGTGTCTTCTTTCCGAAATGGGGTCACATGTGGGGTATTTATACTGCCCTGGCATTCTAGGGGCCCTAAAGCGTGAGAAGAAGTCTGGAATATAAATGTCTAAAAAATTTTACGCATTTGGATTCCGTGAGGGGTATGGTGAGTTCATGTGAGATTTTATTTTTTGACACAAGTTAGTGGAATATGAGACTTTGTAAGAAAAAAAAAATAAAATTCTGCTAACTTGGGCCAAAAAAATATCTGAATGGAGCCTTACAGAGGGGTGCTAAATGACAGGGGGGTGCTAAATGACAGGGGGGTGATCAATGACAGGGGGGTGATCAATGACAGGGGGGTGATCAATGACAGGGGGGTGATCAATGACAGGGGGGTGATCAGGGAGTCTATATGGGGTGATAACCACAGTCATTGATCACGCCCGTGTAAGGCTTCATTCAGACGTCCGGATGCGTTTTGCGGATCCGATCCATCTATCAGTGCATCCGTAAAAATCATGCGGACATCTGAATGGAGCTTTACAGGGGGGTAATCAATGACAGGGGGGTGATCAGGGAGTCTATATGGGGTGATCACCACAGTCATTGATCATGCCCCTGTAAGGCTTCATTCAGACGTCCGGATGCGTTTTGCGGATCGGATCCATCTATCAGTGCATCCGTAAAAATCATGCGGACATCTGAATGGAGCTTTACAGGGGGGTAATCAATGACAGGGGGGTGATCAATGACAGGGGGGTGATCAGGGAGTCTATATGGGGTGATCACCACAGTCATTGATCATGCCCCTGTAAGGCTTCATTCAGACGTCCGGATGCGTTTTGCGGATCGGATCCATCTATCAGTGCATCCGTAAAAATCATGCGGACATCTGAATGGAGCTTTACAGGGGGGTAATCAATGACAGGGGGGTGATCACCACAGTCATTGATCATGCCCCTGTAAGGCTTCATTCAGACGACCGGATGCGTTTTGCGGATCCGATCCATGTATCAGTGCATCCGTAAAAATCATGCGGACATCTGAATGGAGCTTTACAGGGGGTGATCAATGACAGGGGTGTAATCAATGACAGGGGGGTGATCAGGGAGTCTATATGGGGTGATAACCACAGTCATTGATCATGCCCCTGTAAGGCTTCATTCAGACGTCCGGATGCGTTTTGCGGATCCGATCCATCTATCAGTGCATCCGTAAAAATCATGCGGACATCTGAATGGAGCTTTACAGGGGGGTAATCAATGACAGGGGGGTAATCAATGACAGGGGGGTGATCAGGGAGTCTATATGGGGTGATCACCACAGTCATTGATCATGCCCCTGTAAGGCTTCATTCAGACGTCCGGATGCGTTTTGCGGATCCGATCCATCTATCAGTGCATCCGTAAAAATCATGCGGACATCTGAATGGAGCTTTACAGGGGGGTAATCAATGACAGGGGGGTGATCACCACAGTCATTGATCATGCCCCTGTAAGGCTTCATTCAGACGACCGGATGCGTTTTGCGGATCCGATCCATGTATCAGTGCATCCGTAAAAATCATGCGGACATCTGAATGGAGCTTTACAGGGGGGTAATCAATGACAGGGGGGTAATCAATGACAGGGGGGTGATCAGGGAGTCTATATGGGGTGATCACCACAGTCATTGATCATGCCCCTGTAAGGCTTCATTCAGACGTCCGGATGCGTTTTGCGGATCCGATCCATCTATCAGTGGATCCGTAAAAATCATGCGGACATCTGAATGGAGCTTTACAGGGGGTTGATCAATGACAGGGGGGTAATCAATGACAGGGGGGTGATCAGGGAGTCTATATGGGGTGATCAGGGGTGATTAGGGGTGATCAGGGGCTAATAAGGGGTTAATAAGTGATGGGGGGGGGGGTGTAGTGTAGTGTAGTGGTGCTTGGTGCTACTTTACTGAGCTACCTGTGTCCTCTGGTGGTCGATCCAAACAAAGGGGACCACCAGAGGACCAGGTAGCAGGTATATTAGACGCTGTTATCAAAACAGCGTCTAATATACCTGTTAGGGGTTAAAAAAAACACATCTCCAGCCTGCCAGCGAACGATCGCCGCTGGCAGGCTGGAGATCAACTCTCTTACCTTCCGTTCCTGTGAGCGCGCGCGCCTGTGTGCGCGCGTTCACAGGAAATCTCGCGTCTCGCGAGATGACGCGTATATGCGTGACTGTGCGCAGCGCTGCCACCTCCGGAACGCGATCCTGCGTTAGGCGGTCCGGAGGTGGTTAAATTGCACACTGACTAATGCAGAAGTTATTGATGGGCAAGCTCTGGCACTCCAGCTGAGGTGAAACTACGACTCCCACCCTGTTCCATTTTTTTATAAGATGTTCCAAGAACAGCTAATGAAGTGTGTATCCTGGAAGAGTTTCACCACAGCTGGAGTGTTTGCGGTTTCCCATCAAACTTCTTTAATAATTATCTTATAGGGTCCCAGAAGCCACTCGGATGATGATGTTCCAACCAACATCACATTTGACCACAAACTCCTCATCCATCTAGTGGAGGAAAGACCGGCACTGTGGGACCAGTGGCTTCACGTGGACCACATAGCTACCCGGCACATGTAGACTGAGATTTTTCGAGGTCTAGTCGAAAACTGGGACGACATGAATGACCAGGAAAAACAGGCTTGTGGTGAGTTGATTACAGTTCCAACAGAACCTCTGATGTAATTTGCACGTATACTAAAACGCGTTTTAATTCACTAAGGGTGATCATAATTATTCGGTGGAGGTCGATCAGGGATAGATTTATCCGTGACTTCCACACAGAAAGAAATGTTCCTAGTGGGTTTGGGGCGAGGAACGTTAGGACTTACTGCTACGCTCCATTGTTGCAGTTCTTGTGACGGTCTGTGGAATTGAGACAGTAACTATTCCCCCTAGTAGTTTAATATTTTGGGATTCCATTTTGGAATGTTAAAAAAATTTATGCTTTTTTTGTTTTCTCTTTGTAGGACTCACTCAAGTACTCTTCGTCCCCCAGAAGAGGAAACCGAACAGGCTGCTGGACCTTCTGTCATGGACAATCCTGTTCCAGATACAGAGGATCCCCTACCAGTTCCGTCTGCCCCCATGGAAACTACGACACATCAAGTTGACAGTGCTTTTGCAGGAGTACGTAGGAGGCGGGGAACAGGTAGGAGAATATTCGCAGAGATAGAGGACCTCGCTAAAATAGTAAGGGACAATTTAAAGAGAGTTGAGGAAAACATGATTAGGAACAAGGAGCTTCTGACTCACATCCAGACGCTGAGGGGGCGGGGCGGCCGGATCCCCTTACTCCTAATCAGAATTTTCTATTAACTCTCGCTCCGTGGATGGATCGTCTGTCTCTGGAATAGAATTGGCAATGTCGGATGGCATTGACTCAAACGATGTTTAATTTTGTGCACCGCCCCCCATCCCAGACCTATTCCCCACCACCCACCTTTCCCACACCACATTCCTATCCCCCATCCTAATACTACCAACCTTCACATACTTCCTTTCCCCAACCACAGTCTTATGGGCCATCCTATTCCAACCCACCAATACCTTATCCTCCTTCCACTTCCCAATCCAATCCCCCCTCTCGTTCCAGAACCCCGACCAATTCTGCAGGGAGTGTGCATTCTTCTTTCTTTCCTGATCCTCACAGCTTTACAACTCCTTCTACTTCCCATTCACCCCATTCATCTCCAGTCTCGGACTCTCATTCTCTGCACACTCCTCGCCCCCCCGATTCCTGCACAATGTTCAGCATCGGGTGAAACATTTATGAGTGCCCTGATGGAATATCACGACACACGACCCCCCCAAAAAAAAGGTTGATTGTTTGCCCACGTTGGGCATTTTCTGCACTGTTTGCCCCATTTGGGGAATGTTTTTTTTATATTTGAAAATAAGTTTTATATAAATTGTATTTCTATGCAACGAGTAAAAAAATATCCATGAAGTTGTTTTGTTTTTAAAACATTAACAAACAAAACTGTACATGTCTTCTCACATTTGAGAAATACATTTACAAATTTTAAAATATCAATATATAGGTCACCTACAACTGACACCTACAGACTGTAAAGACATAATGGTGTAAAATCTGTTGGAGTCACACACACCATCATAAACTTATGGCATGGACAAGTACTTTTCGTGAATCACACTACATTGGTAAGCGTGCTCCTCTGTTCTGGAAACCGCTAGTCTGGCCGGAGTGCAGAGCATTATCACGAATGACAAATCTATGTGCCACTGCACGACTGTACTTCCACAAAATCATACTGACATACGGCTGAGGCACACATAATTAACAGTTCTGATAATGCCTTGCGTGCCGACACACCAGAATGGAGGATCGCGCTCACTTATTGAAAAGTAGCGGGATTAACAAAATATACTTGCTTTCGTGCAATAGCCCAAAAACAATATAATGCTCAGACTTGGGGCAGAATCTTCTGCCTTGATACAATAATCTCAACCATAAGGAATATAGCTGACATTATATTCACATATACAGTCAGGTCCATAAATATTGGGACATCGACCCAATTGTAACATTTTTGGCTCTATGGATTTGAAATGAAACAAACAAGATGTGCTTTAACGCAGGATCGCGTTCCAAAGGCGGCAGCCCTGCGCAGAGTCACGCAGGCGCGCGCGTTCACAGGATCGGAAGGTAAGCGAGTGGATCTCCAGCCTGCCAGCGGCGATCGTTCGCTGGCAGGCTGGAGATGCGATTTTTTTAACCCCTAACAGGTGTATTAGACGCTGTTTTGATAACAGCATCTAATATACCTGCTACCTGGTCCTCTGGTGGTCCCTTTTGCTTGGATCGACCACCAGAGGACACAGGCAGCTCAGTAATAAGTAGCACCAAGCACCACACTACACTACACGCCCCGTCACTTATTAACCCCTTATTCACCCCTGATCACCCCATATAGACTCCCTGATCACCCCCCTGTCATTGATAACCCCCCTGTCATTGCTCACCCCCCTGTAAGGCTCTATTCAGAGGTCCGTATGTTTTTTACGGATCCACGGATACATGGATCGGATCCGCAAAACACATACGGACATCTGAATGGAGCCTTACAGGGGGGTGATCAATGACAGGGGGGTGATCTCCCCATATAGACTCCCTGATCACCCCCCTGTCATTGATCACCCCCCTGTAAAGGCTCTATTCAGAGGTCCGTATGTTTTTTACGGATCCACGGATACATGGATCGGATCCGCAAAACACATACGGACATCTGAATGGAGCCTTACAGGGGGGTGATCAATGACAGGGGGGTGATCACCCCATATAGACTCCCTGATCACCCCCCTGTCATTGCTCACCCCCCTGTAAGGCTCTATTCAGAGGACCATATGTTTTTTACGGATCCACGGATACATGGATCGGATCCGCAAAACACATACGGACATCTGAATGGAGCCTTAAAGGGGGGTGATCAATGACAGGGGGGTGATCACCCCATATAGACTCCCTGATGGCCCCCCTGTCATTGATCACCCCCCTGTCATTGATCACCCCCATGTAAGGCTCCATTCAGACATTTTTTTGGCCCAAGTTAGCGGAAATAGTTTTTTTTTTTCTTACAAAGTCTCATATTCCACTAACTTGTGTCAAAAAAGAAAATCTTGCATGAACTCACCATACCCCTCATGGAATCCAAATGCGTAAAAGTTTTTAGACATTTAGATTCCAGACTTCTTCTCACGCTTTAGGGCCCCTAAAATGCCAGGGCAGTATAAATACCCCACATGTGACCCCATTTCGGAAAGAAGACACCCCAAGGTATTCGCTGATGGGCATAGTGAGTTCATAGAACTTTTTATTTTTTGTCACAAGTTAGTGGAATATGAGACTTTGTAAGAAAAAACAATCTAAAAAAAAAAAATCATCATTTTCCGCTAACTTGTGACAAAAAATAAAAAGTTCTATGAACTCACTATGCCCATCAGCGAATACCTTAGGGTGTCTACTTTCCGAAATGGGGTCATTTGTGGGGTGTTTGTACTGTGCGGGCATTGTAGAACCTCAGGAAACATGACAGGTGCTCAGAAAGTCAGAGCTGCTTCAAAAAGCGGAAATTCACATTTTTGTACCATAGTTTGTAAACGCTATAACTTTTACCCAAACCATTTTTTTTTTTTACCCAAACATATTTTTTTTATCAAAGACATGTAGAACAATAAATTTAGAGCAAAATTTATATATGGATGTCGTTTTTTTTTTGCAAAATTTTACAACTGAAAGTGAAAAATGTCATTTTTTTGCAAAAAAATCTTTAAATTTCGATTAATAACAAAAAAAAGTAAAATGTCAGCAGCAATGAAATACCACCAAATGAAAGCTCTATTAGTGAGAAGAAAAGGAGGTAAAATTCATTTGGGTGGTAAGTTGTATGACCGAGCAATAAACGGTGAAAGTAGTGTAGTGCAGAAGTGTAAAAAGTGGCCTGGTCATTAAGGGTGTTTAAGCTAGGGGGCTGAGGTGGTTAAAGGGGTTGTCCGGGATCAAGATTTTTAAAAAAAAACCAGTTAAATCACTATTAATAGTGGTTTGAAGGTCCCCCCAGATGTTTTTAGGTATTTTTACACTTCAGCAGGGCTCCTACAGTCCCCCACTGATTGTTTACCTTTCTGTTTATGTGTGCGGTAACTTCCTGCCTCAATGCTTTCTGGTTTCCAGCGCACCATCGAGTTGTTTCGAGTGTGTGCCTGCTCCTCCGTGCAGCCACCACCCCTAATTTATATGCCGCCTCCTGCCGCAACTATTCCTCTGCCTTAGTCACGCCCCTAAACGCCTCCTTCCTTGCTAAGAATGCGCCCTGCTTTGTGAGGGGCGTGGCTTGGCGTGGTGAGGGGCGTGACTTAGCGCGGTCTGTTGCCACCTAGTTACTGCCCCTCCATGCACTTGGAATAATTAGAGGCTGACTGTGACGTCACCGGGCTCCTTGCGAAGCGGAAGAAGAGGCTTCGCTATGCAGAAAGGGACCCGGTACGTCACTGACGGTGATAGAAACTGCACTTCCGGCTGAAAATTTGTGAAGTGAAAAAGGGCCATCAGAAATGTCTGGTAAGGGAAGGACAGGCATGAATGTAATATTTAGGGGACCATTGTACATGTACACCCATGTCCCTAATCCCGGACAACCCCTTTACCTGCAGACTGTCAGCTTTATTTTGAGGGTATTTACATCCAAATCAGGTGAACGGTGTAGGAATTACAGCAGTTTTCATGTGCCTCCTACTTGTTAAGGAACCAAAAGTAATGGGACAGAATAATAATCATAAATTAAACTTTAACTTTTTAATACTTGGTTGCAAATCCTTTGCAGTAAATTACAGCCTGAAGTCTAGAACGCATAGACATCACCAGACGCTGGGTTTCATCCCTGGTGATGCTCTGCCAGGCCTCTACTGCAACTTCAGTCACTGCTTGTTCTTCGGGCATTTTCCCTTCAGTTTTGTCTTCAGCAAGTGAAATGCATGCTCAATCGGATTCAGGTCAGGTGATTGACTTGGACATTGCAAAACATTCCACTTCTTTCCCTTAAAAAACTCTTTGGTTGCTTTTGCAGTATACTTTGGGTCATTGTCCATCTGCACTGTGAAGCGCCGTCCAATGAGTTCTGAAGCATTTGGCTGAATATGAGCAGATAACATTAGCCGAAACAACTCAGAATTCATCCTGCTGCTTTTGTCAGCAGTCACATCATCAATAAATACAAGAGAACCAGTTCCATTGGCAGCCATACATGCCCACGCCATGACACTACCACCACCATGCTTCACTGATGAGGTGGTATGCTTAGGATCATGAGCAGTTCCTTTCCGTCTCCATACTCTTCTCTTCCCATCACTCTGGTACAAGTTGATCTTGGTCTCATCTGTCCATAAGATGTTGTTCCAGAACTGTGAAGGCTCTAATCTGGCCTTCCTGATTTTGAGGCTCACCAATGGTTTCCATCTTGTGGTGAACCCTCTGTATTCACTCTGGTGAAGTCTTCTCTTGATTGGTGACTTTGACACACATACACCTACCTCCTGGAGAGTGTTCTTGATCTGGCCAACTGTTGTGAAGGGTGTTTTTTTCACCAGGGAAAGAATACTTTGGTCATCCACCACAGTTGTTTTCCGTGGTCTTCCGGGTCTTTTTGTGTTGCTGAGCTCACCAGTACATTCCTACTTTTTAAGAATGTTCCAAACAGTTGTTTTGGCCACGTCTAATGTTTTTGCTATCTCTCTGATGGGTTTGTTTTGTTTTTTCAGCCTAATGATGGCTTGCTTCACTGATAGTGACAGCTCTTTGGATCTCATCTTGAGAGTTGACAGCAACAGATTCCAAATGCAAATAGCACACTTGAAATTAACTCTGGACCTTTTATCTGCTCATTGTAATTGGGATAATGAGGGAATAACACACACCTGGCCATGGAACAGCTGAGAAGCCAATTGTCCCATTACTTTTGGTTCCTTAACAAGTGGGAGGCACATATGCAAACTGTTGTAATTCCTACACCGTTCACCTGATTTGGATGTAAATACCATCAAATTAAAGCTGAAAGTCTGCAGTTAAAGCACATTTCAAATCCATTGTGGTGGTGTATAGAGCCAAAAATGTTAGAATTGTGTCGGTGTCCCAATATTTATGGACCTGACTGTATATATGCAGCCATGTTCATACTCACAACCGTGATGCATTAGATAATTCACCAATTGTACGTACATATGTACATTATGGGCGATTTATCAAACTGGTGTATAAAGTTGAACTTTTTTAGTTGCCCATAGCAACCAAGAAAATTTCACCATTCATTTTTCTTTCGAGCTATGGAAACTGAAAGGTGGAATCTGATTGGTCGCTATGAGCAAAGAAACAAGTAGTACTTTACAACACTTTGATACATCGCCAGCATTATCAGTACCAATAAAGTATTAAAAAAATGTATAACTGTATATATTAGATCATTTGTTCCTGCCCAGGAACTGAACCAGCAGGGGATTTAAAATATTGAGCATAGCTGTCCCGCAAATGGTTAACTGTCGTGGTTAAACGTGGACCAGTAGCATTTTCTTGTGCATTGTCTTAGACTGAGGGCGCAGATTCACATGTTTGGCGATAGTTATGAAGAATCACACAGGCTTTAATAACATCATCAATACAGTCTCTTTTCAATTGAATAGGTCTGGAGAATATTCTCCATCGGTTGGTCAGTATCCCAAATGCACATTCGACCATACGTGTTGCCCTTGTGAGTCTGTAATTAAAGATTCTTTTATGATTATTTAGTCCACGACTTGCATACGGCTTCAACAGATTACAAGACATTTGGAAGGCCTCATCGCCAACCAACACAAATGGCATGTTAGGTTCAGTTGTTCCAGGTAAAAGACGTGGATTGGGGAAACCAAAGTTTCCAGAGTATACTCTACGTCCCATATTAGAGTTTTTGAAGACTTTGGAGTCATTTGTCCGGCCGTAGGCCCCAATATCTACTGCCATAAATTTGTACTGCGCATCCGCAATAGCCATCAAAAGTACTGAGACGTATTTTTTATAGTTAAAATACAATGAACCACTACCCGGAGGTTTTAATATCCGAATGTGTTTACCGTCGACGGCTCCAAGGCAGTTGGGAGATTGAGTTATCTCATAAAATGTTGTCGCTATTTCAGTCCACTGTTGTGTTGTTGGGTGTGGAATACGTTCATCATGAAGCAGATCCCATATTGCTTTACATGTCCTTTGTACTAAGTAGGAAATGGTCGACTTTCCCAGGCGAAACTGAAAGTAATGACTTGATAGACTTTCACCAGTGGCAAGAAACCTAAAATATAAGGAGAGAAAATTTTATGTTCTCTCTGTTTGCTATAGATAACAACAAAGTACAATATTTTATACAAATTTTTGTATATTATATCAAAGCTCAGCAAACCTAAATTCAATAAAAAATAAAATTTATCTTAGGGTAACCATTAAGCGTTCTTCTGGTGACACGCAGCATCTGAATTTGGTATTTCTTCTACGTAGACGTTGGTTAAGTTTCTGCACAAGCTCAGCAAAGCTTGACACACTTATACGAAGATACTCGTAAAAGTTATCAGGATGACGGCAAAGATCTTGATATAAAGTGGAGAATACTCCTCTTGTGCATCGTGCTGAGGTAATTGGATGAACCCAATATCTTTTTCGCTGGGCTTGTCTTTCCTTTTGCTTCCATTTCATTCGTAGGATAAAATAACACAGGTCTGTAAAAAAAAAATTTTCAAGAGCTGTTATGGTTATTCTACGTAATCTTTATGTTTTTTGGTGCACTGAATCCGAAAATGACCTCCATTTTGTCATAGGACATCACGTTTCCTGTCAATTTAGGTAACTATGTTAAATAGGGAAATACCTCAAAATAAATGGAAATAGACTTATAAAATTAAAGTTTTATTACAATTTTTTCATGAAAATCCTTTTTTGAACTGAAATGAGCTCACCTACACAAACTGAACTTGATTCTTCTTCCCTGTGAGGCTCCTCTTGGTGCATTTATGCTTGTCAGTAGCATCTGGAATGTCTCTCTGAAGCTTCCAACAGTAGTCTGCCATCATTGTAATGCTCCATTTTCCCTGGTATCTCCTTTCCAGCTCTTTAATGTCTTGGTGGAATCGTTCACCTTGTTCCTCACTCACAGCTCCCAACTTTTCAGGAAAGTAGTCAAGGTGGGACTGGAGGAAATGCACTTTCAAACTCATCAGGCAACCTAAAGCTTGACATGCTTTCAGCATTCGTCCAACGATCTTTGTTATTGCCTAAAAATTTCTGTACGACTTCTTTAAATGCAATCCACCCTTCTTTTTGAGGACCCATCACGGTATTGACAAAGTCTTGATCAACTATAAGCCTTCTAATGTCTGGTCCGACGAACACACCTTCCTTCAATTTTGCCTCTGACAGGCCTTGAAACTTGGTGACCAAGTATTTGAAGCATTCTCCATCTCTTGGAAGTGATTTTACGAATTGCTTCATTCACTTGAATGGGTCCGCAAAGCCAGAGATGCGGTGCGGAATGGAACCACAAAACAGAAGCACTATGGAGTGCTTTTGTGGGGTTCCGTTCCTTGCTTCCGTTCCGCAAAAAGATAGACCTTGTTCTATCTTTTTGCGGAACGGACGGATCACGAACCCCATTCAAGTGAATAGGTCCGGGATCCGCATGCGGCTGGCCCACGGTCGGTGCAATTTGCGGTCCGCAGCACGTTCATGTGCAAGAGGCCGTATAATGTGAGCCAGTACAAAAATTGCCCACTTATAATGTGTGCCAGTGCAAAAAATACCCCTTATAATGTGCACCAGTGCAAAAAATGCCCCGTTGTATGGCAGTAAAAAAAATACCTCCTCTTAGAGCCCCCAGTAGAGCCAATGTCCCCATAGTGACCCCATAATGTGTGCCAATTCCCTCTACTGTTTGCAAGTACAAAAAACCCTTTCTTAGTGCCCCCAGTTGAGCCAAGGTCCCCATAGTGCCCCCATATTTTGTGCCAGCATAAAATACTCCTATAGTGCCCACAGTAGATGCCCCCATAGTGCTCCTCCCCATCCTCAATATGCCCCTATAGAGTGCCCCAAGTAAATGCCCCCATAATTCTCCTCTCCCCCCTTACCCATAGTACCCCAATAATGTGTGCCAGTATAAAATGTCCCCATATAGCTCATCCCACCCCCATAGTGCACACAATGTGTGCCAGTATAAAATGCCCCCAGTAGATGCTCCCATAGTGTTCCTCTCCCCCATTTCTCATAGTGTCCCCCATAATGTTTGCCAGTATATGATGCCAATATGCTGGGCCCCCAGTAGATGCCCCCATAGTGCTCCTCTCCCCCCTACCCCATACTGGACAACATGAAAGAAATAAACACAATATACTTATCTCCATGCCGCTTTCTGCAATGCGATGCAGGCATCTTCCGGTCTGTGTCCCGCACGGGCGTCTGATAGTGTCACGAGGGAGTCAAGAGCCACGTCTGACTCCGTTATACCCGGGGTCAGGAAGTCGCAGCGGGTGGCTGCGCGTTCGATGTACAAAGACAGTGCTGTTTCGTAATGGTAGCTTTCTGGGTTTGCCTTGCAATCCTTTTTGGCTCACTCAGGGATCCGTAGCTTCTCCTCCTCAGCTGTTTCTTGTCCAGCAATCCCAACCTCCTTATATTCCCATCTCCCACTTCTCTGGTTGCCAGATATAGAGCTTCCTGCCTGGACTTCTATACTGACCCACTGGAGCTGAGTAGCTGAGATCCCTGGTTGTTGTTCCAGAGTATTACCCTCCGGATCCCTGTTGGGCCTTGGTGGTCTGCTGTTGTCGCCCACCTGGGATTATATATTTGTCTGTATTGTCTGTCCTCTCCTTGGTGTTCTCCTCTTAGTGTCAGTGGTGCGGACTAGTGATCCCACCGCCCTGTTCACTACACAGGGCTCATCTTAGGGAAAGCCAGGGTTTAGGCACGTGATCGGCGTACGGGTGAGGAACCCGTCTAGGGACGTCAGGGCAGTCAGGTGCCAGCCGCAAGGTGAGTTAGGGGTCACCACCTTTCCCTCTCCCTTGGACAGGGCCTTCCCATTTCCCTCCCTTTGCGTGACGCCGGTCATTACAGATAGGCTACAGGCACTAGGGATGGCGATACAGTTGAATATAGAGAGATGAGCGCTTCCACAGTGGAAGCGGTCATTTACCTTGACCCTGCTGCTGCTTAAAATGGGCCCCCCTCCCATGCTGGGCCCCTGTGCTGCTTAACCAGCTGCACAGACCGTATGTCCTCCCCGTCCAGAAAAATATATTTATGACTTATCCTCAGGATGGATCATCAGATCTGTGGGGGTGCGACACCCGGGACCCCTGCCGATCAGCTTTTAGAAGAGGCCTTGAGCGGCACAGCCTCTTCCTAGGCCAGTGACATCACTGCACATCAGTCACATGGCCTAGTTGCAGCTCAGCCCCATTCAAGTCAATGTACCAAGGACAGCCACTATAGGATGTACGGTGCCGTGAAATGCCTGATGCACTATTTGTTGCATGAATTCCAGTAGAGAAATAGTTAACTGCAACCACTGCCTGAGTTTAATTGTCACCTGTCCATCTGCACCTAACAAGATGGTACAATTATCCAATAAATATAGAATTGGAACCAAAAATGTGAATCGGCGTCCTCCCTCCCCGTATCCCTCTCTCCCTCTATGATTTAATTATAGTACTTCATGCCGATTAGATTCAAGTGCTATATATTAATACAAAGTAGAAAATGTTAGGAAGAAGCAGGCTGTGCATTTATGTCAGGTCGCCTCCTGCTGCGCACCTTTCTGTAAAGATTATTCGTAACTCTGGTTACCGGACTGTTCACGATAAAAATGACAATCATCAAGATTTTCTCATGTGCACAGAAATTACACAGCGTGATCTATGCGGCGTTATGTTAATTGCAGGCTGCCATGTTATACTGCGCCATATAGAATTCACAGCCACTCATAATGACATGTATAAAAGCTCGAAATGATCACGGTTAGAAAATGTGTTCCTGCAACCTGCACCAGGTCCAACACCAATAAAGCTTCAATACAAGGAAGAAATGATGAAGTCACTGATCCACTGCTGAAAATAAAGCCTTGGATAATAGAACTGCATCACAATAGGTCGTGGCGAATAGATGGTTTTTCGCTATCGATTGGACAATGTGTTTTCATAAGGAAATGTATTAGTGTTGCTTAACAGGCTCTTAAAGGAAAAACTGCAGGCAAGAATTCTAAGTATAGAAAAGTAGTGCACCCATCATAAATGACAAGGAAATGAGGAGAGAGCAGGAGGAGGGTCTGGGGAGTATAGTGTACTATGAAAGTTATTACTACAGTCAGACAGGACCCAGCGCTGACCTTCCCTTACCTGACATCTTTTAAATCAAAGAATAAAATCCGGTTACCTTCAGCCACCACTAGAGGGAGCTTCCTGCATACAAACATATACATATCCTAATTGGAAGTGTACAAATCATATGCAGTAATTTCCCTCTAGTGTCAGATGTAGCTAGCCAGAATTCTAGGCTGCTTGGATTAGCATTGGCCCAGAATGCCTTTTTAAAGAAGGTATTCACCCATCTTCCTTCTCTGCAGAATACGGTTCATGCTTGCCTAGGTTATGTTACTAAAAGCTGTAGTTACTCTGAACTTGTCCCACTCCTGGATTCCACCCCTGTTTCAATTCTTGGAGATGTTGCCTAAAACTTGGTGTTCTATTCCTAGTGTTGAACCTTGGCTCGACCTCAGACTTCAGTTCCATCTTTTCAAGCTTGTCCCTATTTGAACACTTTTCTGGTGATGACTACAGGCAATGTTTCTGGCTGCACTACAATTGCTGGCAATTGGTCACTATTTTGGTGACCGCGACCTGGGAATCCAACCAAGAAAGTCCATACCTGCTTGTACGGGTTAAAGAGCATGTGTCACCATGATCTACCGTATTAAACCAAGCATACAGCCTGGTAGGATTGACCTTGGTGAATGACACTGAGGAACTGGCCTAGCCCTTTGGAGCACCACTTCACCTCCTACTGAGGTGACAGAGCTCAGAGCATGGAGAGCCCCATTACCTGCACTGCACATACGTCTATTGCAATCCCACCTACACAAGCGCAAGATTTCAGGGTCAGGCATCGGAACAATGTGAATGCCTGGCCCTACCATTCTTCATATGAGGGAGAGTGGTGACAGGGAAGAGTAGGAGGTGAAGCAGTGCTTCAGTGGGCTTGGCCAGTCCCTCAGTGGCAGGCAACAAAGGGTCAAAACAAGGAACAGGCAAAGGTCAGGTCAGGCAGCAAACAAACAAATCCAGAAACAGGTGCAGTGTCCCACGCAAATGTGCTTTGCCGTGTATTATTGCATGTTAAAAACAGCCTAGAATTCTGGCTAGCTACATTTGACACTAGAGGGAAATTACTGCATACGATTTGTAACCTTCCAATTAGGATATTTATATATCTGTATGCAGGAAGCTCCCTCTAGTGGTGGCTGAAGGTTACCAGATTTTATTCTTTGATTTAAAAGATGTCAGCTAAGGGAAGGTCAGCGCTGGGTCCTGTCTCACTGTAGCAATAACTTTCATAGTACACTATACTCCCCAGACCCTCTTCCCTTCTAGCAGCCAGTTTTTAGGTGGAGTTTCCCCCCCCCCCCCACTCATAGGAAGTGGTTGGAACTCAGTGTACTGCTGACAGTGTCTAGACAGTGAAGTGGAAGGAGTGAAGACACATCTCTGCATAATGAAGTGGAGGAAAAAGCAAAAAATATATATTTCAGGAGCATACCAGTGTTTAAAAGGAGGTGTGTGTAGAAGCTCTGTGGATATAAACTGCTTAAATAGAAGCTTATAGGCACCACAGCTAACCTGTTCAGGAGATTTAAAAGATCCACATCCCACTGAGGATATTGTGCAACTAATTATTGTGAGTACAGCAACCTGTAAAAAAAAAGGTGCAGAACTTAATATGACATTGGGGGCTGCCCTGTGGTTGCCCAGTGAGAAGTGTTGCATTCTTTTTTCTGGATGTTTGAGTGTGGGATAGAAAAGTGCAGCCATTTAACTTGTGAGAACTGTGGAAATTGCACATTGTGTATGAACTCCTAATATATGCATGCTGAGAATTATGACTAATGTACCTGAACATGAATCTTTAGTAAAGATAGAATCATTCTGCTGGAAACCTGGTGTAATTATTGCCTGCATCGTCACACTGCACTGCCATACCATCATTGGCTGCCAAGAGACCCTGCCTTGCAGCTCACAATTCATCACCATCAGGCTGGAGAAATCCCAGAACCAGAGTGTGCCCCGAACGGAAGAAAGGTAAGCCTATCTCATCACTGCACGGCCCAGAGGAGCATCAGAGTGAGTAACAATTCTAATGATCATTCTTGCTAAAATAATTATTGCTAATATTTGTGCCAAGCAGAGTGCCCTCAACAGTTATAGTGCTCCTTTATAGTGCCCAATAGTAATGCACCCCTATCGTGGCACCAGTAGTAATATCTTCACCCAGAGTGGCTCCATTACAAATAAAGCCCTCGGAGTTCCTTCAGTAGTCATAAGGCCTCAAATAGTACCCTAGTAGTAATAAAGGTCCTCAGTATTAATAAGTATTAATAATGCCCCTGTAGTAGCCCCAATAATAGTTATGCACCCTATAATAGAATGTGTCGGCAGATAAGAAACATTTGGCCCATCAAGTCTGCCCAATATACTAAATACTATGGATAGCCCCTGGCTTTATCTTATATGAAGGATGGCCTTATGCCTATCCCATGCATGCTTAAACTCCTCCACTGTATTTGCAGCTGCCACTTCTGCAGGAAGGCTATTCCATGCATCCACTACTCTCTCAGTAAAGTAATACTTCCTGATATTACTTTTAAACCTTTGCCCCTCTAATTTAAAACTATGTCCTCTTGTAGCAGTTTTTCTTCTTTTAAATATTCTTTCCTCTTTTACCTTGTTGATTCCCTTTATGTATTTAAAAGTTTCTATCATATCCCCTCTGTCTCGTCTTTCTTCCAAGCTATACATGTTAAGGTCCTTTAATCTTTCCTGGTAAGTTTTATCCTGCAATCCATGTACCAGTTTAGTAGCTCTTCTCTGAACTCTCTCCAAAGTATCAATATCCTTCTGGAGATATGGTCTCCAGTACTGAGCACAATACTCCAAATGAGGTCTCACTAGTGCTCTGTAGAGCGGCATGAGCACCTCCCTCTTTCTACTGGTAATTCCTCTTGCTATACACCCAAGCATTCTGCTAGCATTTCCTGCTGCTCTGTGACATTGTCTGCCTACCTTTAAGTCTTCTGAAATAATGATCCCTAAATCCCTTTCCTCAGATACTGAGGTTAGGACTGTATCACTGATTTTATATTCTGCTCTTGGGTTTTTACGTCCCAGGTGCATTATCTTGCACTTATCAACATTAAATTTTAGTTGCCAGATTTTTGACCATTCCTCTAGTTTTCCTAAGTCCTTTTCCATTTGGTGTATTCCTCCAGGAACATCAACCCTGTTACAAATCTTTGTGTCATCAGCATAGTGCCCCCAATAATACTCCCTATTGTGCCCCCAATATTATAGTGTTAATAATACCCCTGTGGTGCCTCTAGCAATAATAATGCCCCCATAGTGACCCTAGTATCAAAATATCCCCTATAGTGCCTCGAGTAATGCTTTAATATTGCCCTAGTTTTAAAAATGTCTTCAGTAGTGCTTCCAATAAAACCCCCTATCATGACCCCAGTATTAAAAGTTCCCCCCAGTAATGCTCCCTGTAGTATACTCCCCAAGCGGCCAAGTAAAAAAGAATACCCGCATGAGTCCCCTTCCATGCTGCCATCTGAGATGCAGGCCACGGGCCTCTTCCAGCATGGTTTCTGGTGTCCCACTCCCGGCATCCTGTGCAGGAAATTGCTATGATATCAATGCTTTGTGACCCCCTGTGCTGTTTGTACAATGCCTCATAGGCTTCAGGCCTTGAGGACGTTTATACAGTTGAATTCAGGAGGTCACCCAGGGGCGGACTGGGAACTTAAAGTGGCCCTGGAAATAACCTAAAAGTTTCCCCATGTTGTAGGTGTGTCCAAGTTGACAGAAGGTGGGGCAAAACAAGTAGGCAGGGTCAGAAATACCATAGTGCAAAATACCGTCCCACCAGAACCATATACCACACTGAAGCACAATATATTGCCCAAAAAGCTGTGGTGGTCATCAATAGATGCCATTTTCCGTCCTCCTTCACATTGTCTTTGGTTAAGATATGGAGCAGGGGGCCTAAGAGGTGGGGCCACAGCAGTTGAATTCAGGAGGGCATGTGAGGTCACTGGCTGGGTACAAGGGTACCTGATTCCCCCTGCTTTAATTACTGCTGAGAGCTCATTATGTATCTGGCCAGCGGTAGAGAGGAGGGCTTGAGCGGTCCCCTGGCATCGACCCACCAGGAAATTTCCCTGCAAGGTCTATGGCCAATCCACCTCTGAGGTCACCAGAGGTCTCGGGTGTCCCCCTGGACATTGGCCCACAAGGAATATTCCCAGTAGGGTCTATGGCCAGTCCACCCCTGCAGATTTGTCAGGAGCAGTGACATGTCCTCTTTAAGAACAGGAAGCATCTTGAGACTTATCCTCCTGGTCTAGTCTGCACCACACTGATTGAGGCTCAGAGGATCCACTTATCCAGTAAGAAACATAACAACAGTAAAAATCCAGTGATCTAGCATTCCATGTATGTTTGATGCACTGGGTTATTGGAAATGTTGGTCACATACAATATATCCAGTACTAGTTGCTATTTAGTTACACGATTTTAGTTTTTCAAATTTTTCCCCTTTTTGAGAGTAAAGCCCATTCGAACTTTTGCCCTATGACCTTTATGTATAGACCTGATCCAGAATTGTACTTTTAGAAAGTAAATTGGGGACTGTCAGGGCTCCAAATCCCCTGCAGAGTTATAAGATATCATTCTGGCTTCCCACAGCCGCCACTAGAGGGAGCTCAGGTGAGAAATGCATACTGTATGTGTACTGGATGTGCAATGTAAACCACTATGCAGTAAGCTCCCCCTAGTGGTGGCTGTCAGAATTTCATCTCTACTGCCCTGTTGAGGATAAGCTGCTTTTGTACTGGAAGACGGCTAAGAAGAAGAGGCCACATGGGTCACAATGTAAAGGGAGAGTGAGGAGGCCACCTACAGACTGAGCCATGTCTGCAATGTGTTTATGGTGGATTTTTGAAATATAAAATGGTAATAAAAGTCCCCTCGAAAAATCATATACATTCTAGATGACCTTTTTGAAGAAACAGCACCACTCTTGTCTTCAGGCCAAGTCTGGTATTGCAGTTCAGTCTACAGTTAGGTCCATATATATTTGGACAGAGACAATTTTTTTTCTAATTTTTGTTCTGTACATGACCACAATGGACTTAAACAAAACAATCAGATGCAGTTGAAGTTCAGACTTTCAGCTTTAATTCAGTGGGTTGAACAAAATGATTGCATAAAAATGTGAGGAACTAAAGCATTTTTTAAACTCAATCCCTTCATTTCAGGGGCTCAAAAGTAATTGGACAAATTAAATAATTATAAATAAAATGGTCATTTCTAATACTTGGTTCAAAACCCTTTGTTGGCAATGACTGCCGGAAGTCTTGAACTCATGGACACCACCAGACGCTGTGTTTTCTCCTTCTTAATGCTCAGCCAGGCCTTTACTGCAGTGGTTTTCAGTTGCTGTTTGTTGGTGGACCTTTCTGTCGGAAGTTTAGTCTTTAACAAGTGACATGCTCTATTGGGTTCAGATCAGGTGACTGACTTGGCCATTCAAGAATATTCCACTTCTTTGCTTTAATAAACTTCTGGGTTGCTTTTGCTTTATGTTTTGGGTCATTGTCCATCTGTATTATGAAACACCGATCAATCAGTTTGGCTGCATTTGAGCACACAGTATGTCTCTGAAAACCCAAGAATTCATCGGGCTGCTTGTGTTATGTATCACATCATCAATAAACACTAGGAACCCAGTGCCACTGGCAGCCATACATGCCCAAGCCATCACACTGCCTCCGCCGTGTGTTACAGATGATGTGGTATGCTTTGGATCATGAGCTGTACCGTGCCTTCGCCATACTTTTTTCTTTCCATCATTCTGGTAGAGGTTGATAATAATGTCCAAATAATGTTTTTCCAGAAGTGTGCTGGTTTTTTAAGATTTCTTTTTTTAGCAAAGTCCAATTTAGCCTTCCTATTCTTGAGGCTTATGAGTGGCTTGCACCGTGCAGTGAACCCTCTGTATTTACTTTCATATACAGTCTTCTTTTTATGGTAGATTTGGATATTGATATGCCTACATCCTGGAGAGTGTGGTTCACTTGGTTGGATGTTGTGAAGGGGTTTCTTTTCACCTTGGTAATTATTGTGCGATCATCCACCACTGTTGTGTTCTGTGGCGTCCAGGTCTTTTTGCATTGTTGAGGTCACCAGTGCTTTCTTTCTTTCTCAGGATGTACCAAACTGTAGATTTTGCCACTCATAATAGTGTAGCAATTTCCCGAATTAGTTTTTTCTGTTTTCGCAGATGAAGGATGGCTTGTTTCACCTGCATGGAGAGCTCCTTTGAAAGCATGTTTTCTTCTCAGCAAAATATTCAAAATGCAAGCAACACACCTCAAATCAACTCCAGGCCTTTTATGTGCTTAATTGAGAATGAAATAATGAAGGTATTGCCCACACCTGCCCATGTAACAGCCTCTAAAAACAGGGTGCCACATGTAAAGGAGCTGAAACTCCTAAACCCTTCATCCAATTTTAATGTGGATACCCTCAAATGAAATCTAAAAGTCTGGACTTTATGTCCATGTCCATTATATAACTATAGCTTGAGTATGTTTTAATAAACAGGTAATTAAAACAACATTTGTGTCAGTGTCCAAATATATATGAACCTAACTGTATTTCAAGTGGTCACATACAATATATTAATAGAGCTAAGCTGCAATACCAGACACAGACCAGCTATCAAAGTGGCTCTATTTCTAGAAAAAAAAAAAAAATTATTCTAGTCTCCTACAACCATTATAACTCCATGTTTTAAATTCATCTCATATAACACAGACGACAAAGGCTCTCCAGCCTAGAAAACGTTACAGTAATATTTTGTTTCTGCTTCAGTGCTTCCTACCTGCATTAGCAAACTACACAACGGAACGAGGCTTTAATATGAAAATATTTCACTTGCATAATTTTGCATGTATAATTGACTGTCTTACCAGGAGTGGAACAATTAAACTATGGTGGCATTTATGAAAATAAAGAGAAGAGATTATACCCACCTGATGCTCCCGCACCTTCATTTCCCCTGTTGGCTCCTGTTTCCATCTTTGCTGAATACCCAGTGAATCCTTCATTCGGAGGGATTGGCTAATTTGCATAGCTCTGGGAATTTCATAGCCTAAATTAAATGAAAGTTACAATAAGATTTGCAGGTTCTCTAATGAATTCCAATAGAGACATTCCCTACCACACCTCTAATAATGTTTTCCTGCACAAAGCTGCATAGGAGGATGACGCTCGTTTCCACATCCGTGTCTGTATTAATGTTCTACGTCGCTCCATGTGCATCTGTCTCACCGTCTAATACTTTGTTCTTGGCTTGCAGCACGAAATCAGACATTTAAAAGAATTTATTTATTCCTCGTTAGCATGTGTGGGTAAGTCGTGTACCAGGGTGGGCTCCCCAAGGTTACAGCGAAGTCACGAACAAGGTAACAACTCCACCACCAGCTTTTGCCAAAACAGAATTTTACTTAAACGTGGCAATCAACACAACCACAAATTCTGGGAACATACAATAAATTTACATACACCCAGCCCGAAGGCTAAAACCCTTGTGCTGCACAGTGCAGTGCTCTCCGATGGATAAAGGAGGAAAGCGTGGTAATTTACCTACTGGCGGGCACAACTAAACTGCCACACCTTACCGGTTATTATCATAAAAAAACAAGAATAACTATGAGTGTGTGGTGCGGGCTAGCCTGCGGTGCAGCACAACAGCTTACAGTCTTACAACACTCTACAGGATTCCCCCTCCCATAACTGGTGTTGTAGCACATGCCTAAGTATTCCTTCTGAGCAAAACGCCAGCCTGGCTTGAGTTTGTGGGGAAGTTTATCAGCTCTCCGGTGTGAAATGTCCTTGCAATGAATAATAGCAACACTCATGGCCTTACATAAACATAGACCCTATCTAACTAACTACAGGCCTGGTCTTAGTCTCTAGGCGCCAACACTTTAATGAGGTGTGTGCATGATCTTAACGACCTGGGTCTGCTCTGCCTCCGCTGATGACTCTAAACAGAACAAATGCCTCTCCAACAAACATGCAGTCCCTCAGTGTATGTCGCTTTGCTCCTCAGCTCTCATAAGCGTTCCTGAAAGCAATACTGTTTCCTATGGACAGGATCAAGTCTTGGAAACAATCTGCTTCACTTAGCTGCTACTCTGGTCACTGAGGTATGCTCCCACACCTGGATGCCATCCGATCCTCTGCTGACACAGTTCCTCAGTCTCACCTCCCTCTCATATGGATGCTTCCTTTCCCTTTCCCTCCAGGCTCTGTGTAACTCCACCCCACATGAATATGGAAATATAAGCCGTCTGTAGCTGTGTTTTGGAAACAGCGACATTTTGTGGCCAAACAGCAGAATTTCAGTCCAGATCATTTAATTTTATCTACTGTGGTAAAATGTATGGAAAATTCTTAGAAGGGTTGTATTATCTTAGCCAGGTTCCTCAACTGGGTGAGGTAAGTAAAATCCTGAAAAGCTAAAGTGGTTTCACCAAGGTGTAGCTTGCTGGGACAGTTTTGTTATAAGTTCAAGGGCTGGATTTTGTTTGGACGACTGGGAAGGTAGGTTTGCTAGTGGGCCCACCCCAGACCACCCCATTCCAGGGCATGTTTTCCCCTAGCCTGAGGGATCCCCAGGTGTAGCCAGCTGGGATCGTTAAGGGGGAAATAAAAGCACCTCCCAGGCTATCAGTCAGAGAGAGTGATCCCTGGAAAAAGTCTAGGAAGCTGGCTGCCTTGCTGGCTAGAGACGCCGGATTCTCTATGTGTGACCTGCACTCAATAGGTGAGATAGAAACGAATCTGTATTAGTTAGAGCCCAGACGGGGAGGAGTTTATTTTGTTTGGCTTTCGTTTTGTGGTGCTAGAACTCATGGCCGGTGCCACCCATAAGCAAAGTAGGCCACCGCGTAGTGCACGCTCTTGCTGGGGGCGCCCGCGGTGGCCTACTTTGCTTATGGCTGGCAACGGTCCTGCCCGCCGCTCACCCTCCTGCAACCTGTGGTATCCCCGTCTATATGGGGTACGGACTGCTGGCTGCGCTGCGGAAGTATCTCCGACTCCTCACACACAGCAAAGAGCGCGGGCTACGGGCAGCTAGGCATGTTTAGTGCGACACGAGAAGAAACAGTGACCTCTACTGGACAAAGCCCATACTGCGTCTAGGAGACAGTATGAAGAAGTGAAGAAACTCCTGCAGAATCTGTGCCTTCCCCTTTAAGTGGTTCAAGTGAAATGCATGTTGATGATGACACTTTTCCATTGCAGGTGTTAGCGGGTGAAGAGGAAACTTCCCCATCTGGGAAAAATGTGTTGGACTTAGAAGTGTCTCGAGGTAACTTTGGTACGGAGCAATTTAGAGACCCCACTCTCGTGAGTGCTCTAGGAAATATTACCGTAATAGATGGTGTGCCACAGGAACCAGAAGCTGACCAGAAATTTCTGCATTTTGCCATGAATGGAAACCTACTGTATCGAGTTACTAAATGCAATGATGAAATTGTGAAGCAGCTTCTGGTACCAAAACCCTATTGCCTATGGTACTAGATCTCGCACATAACCACTTACTTGGTGGTCATTTGGGCGCTAGCAAAACACAAGAGAGGGTACTGCAGCAGTTTTACTGGCCCAGTGTGTTCAGAGAGGTGGAAGAAATTTGTAAGTCGTGCCCCATCTGCCAGATTAGTGCCCCGGCCCCACATTTTCATAGTCCTTCAGTTCCTCTTCCCATCACTGAGATACCTTTTGAAAGAATTGCAATGGATTTGGTGGGTCCCATTGTTAAGTCGGCTAGGGGACACCAGTATATATTGGTTGTTTGGACTATGCCACTCGGTACCCGGAAGCAGTGCCCCTATGAGACATGGCGGCCAAAAATATTGCTCCCTGACCAGGATAACCCCTTTATGTCAAATGTCATGAAAGAATTATTTAAATCGTTGAAAATCACCCAAATACGTACATCCGTGTATCACCCCCAGACAGACGGGTTGGTCGAGAGATTCAACAAGACCCAGAAGCAGATATTAAAAAAAGTGGTAGAAAAGGATGGTCGGGACTGGGACTGCCTCCTACCCTACCTTATGTTTTCTATCAGGGAGGTGCCCCAGGCTTCTACAGGGTATTCGCCATTCAAGTTAGTATATGGCCGTCACCCACGGGGTTTACTAGATGTGTCCAAAGAAACCTGGGAGACCAAGGCTACTCCGTGGCTTGAACATGTGGCTCAAATGCAAGACAAGATAGCGACCGTGATGCTCATAGAGCTGCAAAGAGCCCAGAAGGCTCAAAGCAGAATCTATAACAGATCTGCCAGGGTAAGGGGCTTTAATCCCGGGGACAGAGTCCTGATCTCAATTCCCACTGTAGAGAGTAAGTTTCTGGTAAATTGGCAGGGTCCCTACGAGATTGTGGAAAAAGTGGGTGAGGTGAACTACAAGGTGCACCAACCAGGAAGGAGAAAACCCTTCCAGATTTACCACGTAAATCTGATCAAGCCGTGGAAAGATCGGGAATTCTTGGTGGCCACACAGACCATGACTAAGGAGTAGTGCTGGGCGAGCATGCTCGTCCGAACACCATTTTGACTCCTCCCCGCACGATTTTTGGCTGCTACGCAGCCAATAAACATGCGGGTGAGTACTGGCACTCATTGTAATGCCGTAGCCATGTTGGTTACTGGCATTACAGTGATTGGCTGTCCGGCACGCATCATCGGGTGCTATATAGCACCCGATGACACGTGGTTCGGCTCAGTCTTAGTCAGGGTGAGCTGCAGTAGAAGGGACAGATAGTGTAGGGACAGGAATAGTTTTTTATTTAGGCAGGGTTTAGTCTTGAAAGGTGTTAGAGATTCAAAAGTCCTTTTAAGGACTATTGTTTTATCCGGCTGCAATATATTTTATTAGCGCAACCTGCGCTAAATTGCGTGCAATTGTTTGGCCGCTTCTGACAGTGACACAACCTCTGCTACATCTGTTGTGTTACATTTGCGCATCCTAAATATCTGTGACATTCAGCGCAATTGTTTGGCCGCTGCTGACAGCGACATTACCTGCGCTACCTCTCCTGTATAACGTTTGCGCATTCTAAATATCTGTCACATTCAGTTTAATATTTATGCCGCTGGTGACAGCAACATTACCTGCGCTACATCTCCTGTATAACGTTTGCTCATCCTAAATATCAGTGACATTCAGGTTAATCTTTTTGCCGCTGGTGACAGCGACATTACCTGCGCTACATACCCTATAACGGTCATTGAGTACCATATCCCCACGATCCGACTTAACAGCTGGTTAAACTGTGGGATAGCTTCTTTGGGAAGCCTGTTTGAGCAGTCTGTTATACGAACCTTTGAATCTCTACACGCTAGCTTTAATTTGCCTAACTCTGTGTTTTATCAGTATCTGCAGATCCGCCATTTCCTTACATCAATCAACTTAGATACAACAGCAAATGAGAGAGGTCCACTGGGTAAGATTCTGGGCGCGGGTGGCCGCCTTCGTTCCAGTCTCTCTTTTTGGTATTCTTTCCTGCATTTAGCAGGTGGGGAAGCTAAGAAACCCTTCATGCACAAATGGGAGGCTGAAATGAAGAGGGAATTCACGCTGGAGGAATGGAATGACGCTTTATTTTGGTCCATGAAGTCCTCGAAATGTATAAATCACGCCGAGCAGAATAGAAAAATCCAAATGAGATGGTACCTTACCGCAAATAGGTTAGCTCATACCAATCTGGATTACTCACCGCTGTGTTGGAGGGGATGCGGACAGATCGGCACACCGTATCATATGTGGTGGAGCTGTTCTGCCCTAACCAGTTTCTGGGCCTCGGTGTCAGGAATAATAAAAGAGGTTACGGGATTTACAGGGGTAATGACTCCGGAAATGGCGGTTCTTAGCATTGGTCTAGGGAATATTCCTAAGGAAAGTAGGAGTATAATAGCTCATATTCTCTCAGCAGCTAAAAAGGTGATTGCTCGTCGGTGGAAGGATCTGCAATCTCTGTCGACCTGTGAAGTTGTTAATCTGGTTAATTATCATATGCAGTGCGAGTTTACCTTCGCCTCCTCTATGAAAAATAGGGTGGCAATACACAATGCATGGATGCTCTGGCTATCTAGTACATACGAGGTTCCGCTTCCGCATTACCTACTTTAAAATCAAAGTATACGGGTAGCACGTACTAGTGCTTAAGATGTATTCCCTTGCTATAATATAAAATGTGCACGATGAAATAGACAAAGAGGTAATCTATATGGAACAAGCTATATACAATGATTGTATACTTGTAACTTGGTACTTTACTTTATTATTTCTTCTTTAATATAATTTATTTGTTTGTATTATTATTTTTGCTTGGTATGCATAATTTGTAAACTGTCATATTTACCATATGCAACTCAATAAAAACTTATTGTTGAAAAAAATTACCTGCGCTACATCTCCTGTATAACGTTTGCACATCCTAAATATCAGTGACATTTAGTTCAATATTTTTGCTGCTGGATACAGCGACATTACCTGCTCTACATCTCCTCTATAACGTTTGCGCATCCTAAATATCTGTGACATTCAGTTAATTTTTTTTGCCACTGGTGACATTGACATTACCTGCGCAACATCTCCGGTATAACGTTTGCACATCCTAAATATCTGTGACATTCAGTTCAATTTTTTTGCCGTTGGTGACAGCGACATTACCTGCGCTACATCTCCTGTATAACGTTTGCGCATCCTAAATATCTGTGACATGCAGTGTAATTTATTTGCGCATACACTTACAAAACCTGCGCTACTGTACGTGTGACATACTTGCAAGCATATATACCATTTAATATGCTCAAGGCGAGCAGTAAGGGACAGGGAAGTGGCCGTGCTGCTGATGGTGCACGCAGAGGCCGTGGCCCTGGGCGCGGTGAAACTGTGCCTGCTGCCAGAGCACAAGAAACACACTCATCCACGATACCTAGCTTCATGTCCCAGTTTGCAGGGCGGCGCAGGACACCACTCTCGAAGTCACACCATTGCGACCAGGTGGTCATTTGGATTGCCGCAGATAATGCTTCCAGTTGGTTAAGCACCACCCTGTCTTCTACAAAGT
Source organism: Bufo bufo (assembly GCF_905171765.1). Classification (NCBI taxonomy): domain Eukaryota; kingdom Metazoa; phylum Chordata; class Amphibia; order Anura; family Bufonidae; genus Bufo; species Bufo bufo. Next base: position 45,122,955 of record NC_053390.1, read on the forward strand.
CCAGTCTCAGTAGCCAAGAGTCTAGTCAACAGAGTCCTCACCCTGATCTTCCTTCCTCCCACCATGGAGAGTCTTGGCAAACAAGTGATTCCACAATCGGATATTCCGAGGAGCTCTTTTCAACGCCATTCCTTGATTTGGCCCTCTCGCCTAGCCCGCTTGAAGAGGGACATGAGGAGATCTTGTGCACTGATTCCCAAACTCATGAGAATCCACAGTCAGAAAAAGATGACGGTAGTGAACGTCAATTAGTGTTTCATGAGGTGGATGATGATGATGAGACACAGTTGCCAATAAGTCAACTGCAATTAGTGTCTCAAGAGGTTCATGATGAGGATGAGGCCCAGTTTTCAATAAGTGAGGTTCTCTTTAGGTCAACGAGTCAGGAGGATGACCAGAGTGAGGAAGTGGAAGAGGAGATGGTGAACGATGAAATCAATGACCCAACCTAGGAAGGTGGCAGGCCGAGCGAGGACAGCAGTGGGGTGGCAAAAGGGAGAAGGCGTGCCACACGAAACAGGTCCACAACTGTTCCCGGAGCACCCCCTGGCGGCAATCTCCCTTACCAAGGGTAGGTGTTCTGCAGTCTGGCGCTTTTTTGCGGAAAGTGCGGACGATAAAAGAATTGTCATTTGCAACCTGTGCCGTACCAAAATGAACAGGGGCGTGAACACTGGCAACCTCACCACCACAAGCATGATCCGCCACATGGCATCAAAGCACCCTAATAGGTGGGCCGAACGCATGGGTTCACAATCAGTGTCTGCGGGTCACACCACTGCCTCCTCTTCCCCTGTGCTACGTGCTGGCCAATCCCCTGTCCAAGACGCATTCCCGGATGCCTCCCGCCCTGCACCTGGACCTTCGCAGGCACCATCCTCTAGCACATCTACTTCTGTGTCCCAGCGCAGCGTACAGATTTCCATACCCCCGGCCTTTGAACGAAAGCGCAAATACCCAGCCACCCACCCACAGGCCATAGCACTAAATGTAACCATTTAGGCTTGTGGACACTGAGGCTTCCCGCAGCCTGATAGCGGTGGCCGCCCCTCGTTACTCAGTCCCCAGCCGCCACTATTTTTCCAGGTGTATCATCCCCGCCTTACACCAGCATGTGTCCCATAACATCACCGATGCCCTGACCAACGCAGTTTTTGGGAAGGTCCACTTAATGACTGACACATGGATAAGTGCTTTTGCCCAGGGATGCGGGCCCTACTTCTATCAGGATTTCCGCCACCACCTCCTCCTCTTCCTCCACTTCCACCTCTGAATTCTCATCTTGCAGCACCAGTCAGCCATCAGTCAGTAGCTGGAAGCAGTGTAGCACTGCAGTGGGGAAGCGGCAACAGGCTGTGCTGAAACAAATTTGCTTAGGTGACAAACAGCACACCGCCGCAGAGCTGTGGCAGGGTATAAGGGACCAGACTGAACTGTGACTCTCGCCACTCAACCTAGAACCAGGCATGGTTGTATCTGATAATGGCCGTAACTTGGTGGCGGCTTTGGAGCTCGGCAAGCTCAGACACATCCCATGCCTAGCCCACGTGTTCAACTTAGTGGTTCAGCATTTTCTCAAAAACGACCCCAATTTGCCTGAGCTACTGGTGAAGGTGCGCCGTGTGTGTGCCCATTTCCAAAAGTCATTTACAGCTGCCGCCAGTCTGGCAACGCTGCAGCAGCGCTTGCAATTGCCAGCTCACCGACTGTTGTGCAACATGAGCACGCGCTGTAACTCCACATTCCACATGTTGGCCAGGCTTTGTGAGCAGCAGAGGGCAGTAGTGGAATACCAGCTGCAACATGGTCGTCGCATTTCCAGTCAGCTTCCGCTCTTCACAAGCGTCGAGTGGGCATGAATGTCTGACCTCTGCGAGGTTTTACGCAACTTTGAGGAATCAACACAGATGGTGAGCGGTGATGCCGCTATTATCAGCGTAACCATCCTACTTCTGTGTCTACTGAAATGCTCGCTGCTCACAATGAAGGCGGACGCTTTGCATGTGGAAGAGGTGGAAATGGGGGAAGACAGTACACAGGGTGATAGCCAGACCACCCTCAGTTCGTCTTCTCAGCGCGAATTGGATGATGATGAGGAGGAGGGGAGGAGCCGGAGACGGTTGCCTCCACTACAGAGGGTAGTACCCATAGCAGTCTGGGGGGGAAGAACAGAACTGGATCGCACATCCACAATGCTATGCTTTGATCAAATTTTTGGCAGCACTTGCACTTTATATATACAGTCAGGTCCATAAATATTGGGACATCAACACAATTTTAACATTTTTGGCTCTATACACCACCACAATGGATTTGAAATGAAACGAAGATGATGTGCTTTAACTGCAGACTGTCAGCTTTAATTTGAGGGTATTTACATCTAAATAAGGTGAACAGTGTAGGAATTACAACAGTTTGCATATATGCCTCCTACTTGTTAAGGAACCAAAAGTAATGGGACAATTGGCTTCTCAGCTGTTCCATGGCCAGGTGTGTGTTATTCCCTGATTATCCCAATTACAATGAGCAGATAAAAAGGTCCAGAGTTCATTTCAAGTGTGCTATTTGCATTTGGAATCTGTTGCTGTCAACTCTCGAGTGGAGATCCAAAGAGCTGTCACTATCAGTGAAGCAAGCTATCATTAGGCTGAAAAAACAAAACAAACCCATCAGAGAGATAGCAAAAACATTAGGTGTGGCCAAAACAACTGTTTGGAACATTCTTAAAAAGAATGAACGCACCGGTGAGCTCAGCAACACCAAAAGACCCGGAAGACACAGAAAACAACTGTGGTGGATGACCAAAGAATTCTTTCCCTGGTGAAGAAAACACCCTTCACAACAGTTGGCTAGGTCAAGAACACTCTCCAGGAGGTAGGTGTATGTGTGTCAAAGTCAACAATCAAGAGAAGACTTCACCAGAGCGAATACAGAGGGTTCACCACAAGATGTAAACCATTGGTGAGCCTCAAAAACAGGAAGGCCAGATTAGAGTTTGTCAAACAACATCTAAAAAAGCCTTCACAGTTTTGGAACAAAATCCTATGGACAGATGAGACCAAGATCAACTTGTAGCAGAGTGATGGGAAGAGAAGAGTATAGAGAAGAAAAGGAACTGCTCATGATCCTAAGCATGCCACCTCATCAGTGAAGCATGGTGGTGGTAGTGTCATGGCATGGGCATGTATGGCTGCCAATGGAACTGGTTCTCTTGTATTTATTGATGATGTGAGTGCTGACAAAAGCAGCATGATGAATTCTGAAGTGTTTCTGGCAATATTATCTGCTCATATTCAGCCAAATGCTTCAGAACTCATTAGACGGCGCTTCACAGTGCAGATGGACAATGATCCAAAGCATACTGCAAAAGCAACTGAAGAGTTTTTTAAGAGAAAGAAGTGGAATGTTATGCAATGGCCAAGTCAATCTCCTGACATGAATCCGATTGAGCATGCATTTCACTTGCTAAAGACAAAACTGAAGGGAAAATGCCCCAAGAACAAGCAGAAACTGAAGACAGTTGCAGTAGAGGCCTGGCAGAGCATCACCAGGGATGAAACCCAGCGTCTGGTGATGTTTTTGCGTTCCAGACTTCAGGCTGTAATTGACTGCAAAGGATTTGCAACCAAGTATTAAAAAGTGAAAATTTGATTTATGATTATTATTCTTTCCCATTACTTTTGGTTCCTTAACAAGTGGGAGGCACATATGCAAACTGTTGTAATTCCTACACCGTTCGCCTGATTTGGATGTAAATACCCTCAAATTTAAGCTGACAGTCTGCAGTTAAAGCACATCTTGTTTGTTTTATTTTAAATCCATTGTGGTTGTATATCGAGCCAAAAATGTTAGAATTGTGTCAATGTCCCAATATTTATGGACCTGACTGGTAAGTAAATATACAGGGAAGAATTTTTCCTAACAATTTTCCTCTAAATCGATTTTATATTCGGTTTTGGTGCGTATTATTGTCAGTCTGTAAAAGTGGCGTACTACTCGGACAACATCGTTCCCTGCAGTGACCTGGGAGTCCAAGATGCATCCAGTCATCCTCCCCTTGCTGTTCCCGAACCATTTCAGTGTGTGTTTCCATCAATTTCTGACCTTTCCTGTGAACCAGACACCCTCCCCTCTTCAGAGCAGGGCTGCCTGGTTTAATGCTCTGGTTCTCCATTGACTTCCATTGCATCCCAAAGTGTTCTACTCGAGCACCAGAGCACCCAAGCACTTTGGTGCTCGATCAACACTGCTAAGGAGGTGTCGCAACCAATTTCCCCGGTAAAAATTAGTGAGGCATTGACAGCGAACCAGAGACAAGAGTAAAGGAGTTTCTGCAGAAAAATAGAAGCCGGTTTTCTGACCTACCAGGTCGTACCCACCTGATGTGTAGCTTGTAGGGATGAGCGAACCTGAACTGTACAGTTCGGGTTCGTACCAAATTTTGGGGGTGTCCGTGACACGGACCCGAACATTTTCGTAAAAGGCCGGGTTCGGGTTCGGTGTTCGGCGCCTTTCTTCCTTGGCGCTTTTTGAAAGGCTGCAAGGCAGCCAATCAACAAGCGTCATACTACTTGCCCCAAGAGGCCATCACAGCCTTGCCTACTATTGGCATGGCTGTGATTGGCCAGTGCAGGCATGTGACCCAGCCTCTATATATGCTTGGGGTCACGTAGCGCTGCACGTCACTCTCTGCTGATTCAAGCATAGGGGAGAGGTTGCTGCTGCGACGTTAGGGCGAGATTAGGCAGATTAACTCCTCCAAAAGACTTCATTCTGTGATCGATCTGCAGCTGTGGATCATTGAAGTGCTAATATCCGACTTGCTCACTTTTTTTGAGGCTGCCCAGAGTGTTTTTAGATCACTTTTTTCTGTGGTGATCGGGCGGCCATTTTGTGGCTTGTGGTGCGCCAGCACAAGCTATCACCAAGTGTATTTAACCATCAATAGTGTGGTTATTTTTTGCTATATCCTACATCAGCTGCAGGGCTGAGCCTGTGTCACCGAAGTGCATTTAACCATCAACAGTCTGGTTATTTTTTGGCCATATACTACATCAGCTGCAGGCTGAGCCTGTGTCACCGAAGTGCATTTAACCATCAACAGTCTGGTTATTTTTGGCCATATACTACATCTGGTGCAGGCTGAGCCTGTGTCACCCAAGTGCATTTAACCATCAATAGTATGGTTTATTTTTTGGCCATATACTACATCAGGGGCAAGTTGAGCCTGTCACCCAGCGCCTAAAAAATAGACCTGACATTTCTATTGCTGATAGTGTCATTCAGAAAAACTTAACACACACGCTACCGTGCAGATACAAGTCTAATTCTGTGATTAAACCTATACCTGTCACACAGCGCAAAAAAAAACAGGCCTCACATTCTATTCAACCAAATCTGTACTGTTTTAGGCTGGTCAAGTTATTTGTAGTGACCGTAAAAGCACATTTTTTTGTTCTGGGTTGAAAACTATTCCCAAATTGCCATTCTCAAAATAACTAGTTTCTGCTATATGAGGCCTACTTGAAATCTATCCCAAAAAGGATATCTTACATTGAAGTTGCTGATAGTGTCATTCAGAAAAATTTAACACACACGCTACCGTGCAGATACAAGTCTAATTCTGTGATTAAACCTATACCTGTCACACAGCGCAAAAAAAAAACAGGCCTCACATTTCTATTCAACCAAATCTGTACTGTTTTAGCTGGTCAAGTTATTTGTAGTGACCGTAAAAGCACAGTTTTTGTTCTGGGTTGAAAAACTATTCCCTAATTTGCCATTCTCAAAATTGTGGTGAACGGGAACAATGAGGAAAACATCTAATAAGGGACGCGGACGCGGACGTGGACATGGTCGTGGTGGTGTTAGTGGACCCTCTGGTGCTGGGAGAGGACTTGGGCCGTTCTGCCACAGCCACACGTCCTAGTGAACCAACTACCTCAGGTCCCAGTAGCCAGCAGCATTTACAGCGATATTTGTGTGGGGCCCAATGCCGTTCTAAGGATGGTAAGGCCTGAGCAGGTACAGGCATTAGTCAATTGGGTGGCCACAGTGGATCCAGCACGTTCACATTATCTCCCACCCAGTCTTCTGCAGAAAGTGCACAGATGGCGCATGAAAACCAAGCCCATCGGTCTGTCACATCACCCCCATGCATTTCAGGGAAACTGTCTGAGCCTCAAGTTATGCAGCAGTCTCTTATGCTGTTTGAAGACTCTGCTGCCAGGGTTTATCAAGGGCATCCACCTAGCCCTTCCCCAGGGGTGGAAGAGATAGAATGCACTAACGCACAACCACTTATTTTTCCTGATGATGAGGACATGGGAATACCACCTCAGCACGTCTCTGATGATGACGAAACACAGGTGCCAACTGCTGCGTCTTTCTGCAGTGTACAGGAAGGTCAGGATCAAGACTGGGGTGGGAAGACGATGCAGGGGACGATGAGGTCCTAGACCCCACATAAAAAGAAGGTCGTGCCACTGACTTTCAGAGTTCGGAGGAAGAGGGCAGTGGTGGAGACCGAGCCAACAGCATAGCAAAAGAGGGAGCAGTGGGCAAAATCAGAACACCCGCCGCCAAGAGACTCCGCCTGCTACTGACCGCCGCCATCTGGGACCGAGCACCCCAAAGGCAGCTCAAGGAGTTCCCTGGCATGGCACTTTCTTCAAACAATGTGCTGACGACAAGACCCAGTTGGTTATGCAAGCTGTGCCATCAGAGCCTGAAGCGAGGCATTAACGTTCTGAACCTTAGCACAACCTGCAATGACCAGGCACCTGCATGCAAAGCATGAACTGCAGTGGAGTAAACACCTAAAAACAAGGACTCACTCAGGCTCCCCCTGCTACCTCTTCTGCCTCTGCTGCCGCCGCCTCGGCCTCTTCTGCTTGCTGCCGCTTGCCCTTCGGCCTCTTCCTCCGCCCTCTGGAGGGAACGTTGGCAACCTGCCGCCCCAGCAAACATGGGATGTACCACCAACACCACCACCAGGCGTCACCAAGCATCTCATACCATGTCACACAGCAGCGTTCAGCTCTCCATCTCACAAACATTGAGAGAGAGTGTAAATTCCCACCTAGCCACCCTCGATCCCTGGCCCTGAATGCCAGCATTTCTAAACTACTGGGCCTATAAATGCTGTCATTTAGGCTGGAGGACAACAGACAGCTTCAAACAGCTCATGTCGCTTGCTGTCCCACAGTATGTTGTTCCCAGCCGGCACTACTTCTCCAAGAGAGCCGTGCCTTCCCTGCGCAACCAAGTGTACCGATAATATCAAGTGTGCACTGCGCAACGCCATCTGTGGCAAGGTCCACCCTAACCACAGATACGTGGACCAGTAAGACACGGCCAGGGACGCTATATCTCCCTAACTGCACACTGGGTAAATGTAGTGGGTGGCTGGGCCCCAGGCGGAGAGCTGTTTGGCGCACGTCCCTTCCGCCGCCAAGGATCGCAGGGCAACATTCTTTGCCTCCTGTCTCCTCCTCCTCCTACTCAGCTTCCTCCTCCTCTTCTTCCACCTGCTCATCCAGTCAGCCACACACCTTCACCACCAACTTCAGCACAGCCCGGGGTAAACGTCAGCAGGCCGTTCTGAAACTCATATGTTTGGGGGACAGGCCCCACACCGCACAGGAGTTGTGGCGGGGTATAGAACAACAGACCGACGAGTGGTTGCTGCCGGTGAGCCTCAAGCCCGGCCTGGTGGTGTGCGATAATGGGCGAAATCTCGTTGCAGCTCTGGGACTAGCCGGTTTGACGCACATCCCTTGCCTGGCGCATGTGCTGAATTTGGTGGTGCAGAAGTTCATTCGCAACTACCCCGACATGTCAGAGCTGCTGCATAAAGTGCGGGCCGTCTGTTCGCGCTTCCGGCGTTCACACCCTGCCGCTGCTCGCCTGTCTGCGCTACAGCGTAACTTCGGCCTTCCCGCTCACCGCCTCATATGCGACGTGCCCACCAGGTGGAACTCCACCTTGCATATGCTGGACAGACTGTGCGAGCAGCAGCAGGCCATAGTGGAGTTTCAGCTGCAGCACGCACGGGTCAGTCGCACTGCGGATCAGACCCACTTCACCACCAATGACTGGGCCTCCATGCGAGACCTGTGTGCCCTGTTGCGCTGTTTCGAGTACTCCACCAACATGGCCAGTGGCGATGACGCCGTTATCAGCGTTACAATACCACTTCTATGTCTCCTTGAGAAAACACTTAGGGCGATGATGGAAGAGGAGGTGGCCCAGGAGAAGAGGAGAAGAGGGGTCATTTTTAGCACTTTCAGGCCAGTCTCTTCGAAGTGACTCAGAGGGAGGTTTTTTTGAAACACCTGAGGCCAGGTACCAAATGTGGCCAGACAGGGCCCACTACTGGAGGACGAGGAGGACGGAGGAAGAGGAGGAGGTGGAGGAGGATGAGGATGAAGCATGTTCCCAGCGGGGTGGCACCCAAAGCAGCTCGGGCCCTTCACTGGTGCGTGGCTGGGGGGAAACACAGGACGATGACGATACGCCTCCCACAGAGGACAGCTTGTCCTTACCTCTGGGGAGCCTGGCACACATGAGCGACTACATGCTGCAGTGCCTGCGCAACGACAGCAGAGTTGCACACATTTTAACGTGTGCGGACTACTGGGTTGCCACCCTGCTGGATCCCCGGTACAAAGACAATGTGCCCACCTTACATCCTACACTGGAGCGTGATAGGGAAGATGCGCGAGTACAAGCGCACGATGGTAGACGCGCTACTGAGCGCATTCCCAAATGTCACAGGGGAACCAGTGTAAGCCCAAGGGCGAAGGCAGAGGGAGGAGCAAGAGGTCGCCAACACAGCTGTGTCACGGCCAGCTCCTCTGAGGGCAGGGTTAGCATGGCAGAGATGTGGAAAAGTTTTGTCACCCACGCCACAGCTAACTGCACCACCACCTGATACGGAACGTGTTAGCAGGAGGCAACATTTCACTAACATGGTGGAACAGTACCTGTGCACACCCCTCCACGTACTGACTGATGGTTCAGGCCCCATTCAACTTCTGGGTCTCCAAATTGTCCACGTGGCCAGAGCTAGCCTTTTATGCCTTGGAGGTGCTGGCCTGCCCGGCGGCCAGCGTTTTGTCTGAACGTGTATTCAGCACGGCAGGGGGCGTCATTACAGACAAACGCAGCCGCCTGTCTACAGCCAATGTGGACAAGCTGACGTTCATAAAAATGAACCAGGCATGGATCCCACAGGACCTGTCCATCCCTTGTGCAGATTAGATATTAACTACCTCCCCTTAACAATATATTATTCTACTCCAGGGCACTTCCTCATTCAATACTATTTTTATTTTCATTTCACCATTATATTGCGGGGCAACCCAAAGTTGAATGAACCTCTCCTCTGTCTGGGTGCCGGGGCCTAAATGTGTGACAGTGGCCTGTTCCAGTGGTGGGTGACGTAAAGCCTGATTCTCTGCTATGACATGAAGACTGATTCTGTGCTGACATAAGCCAGGATTCTCTGTTACGGGACCTCTCTCCTCTGTCTGGGTGCCTGGGCCTAATATGTGACAGTGGCCTGTTCCAGTGGTGGGTGACGCGAAAGCCTGATTCTCTGCTATGACATGAAGACAGATTCTGTGCTGACATAAGGCCAGATTCTCTGTTACGGGGGCCTCTCTCCTCTGTCTGGGTGCGGGGCCTAAATATGTGACAGTGGCCTGTTCCAGTGGTGGGTGACGTGAAGCCTGATTCTCTGCTATGACATGAAGACTGATTCTGCGCTGACATATAGGCCAGATTCTCTGTTACGGGACCTCTCTCCTCTGTCTGGGTGCCGGGGCCTAAATATGTGACTGTGGCCTGTTCCAGTGGTGGTTGACGTGAAGCCTGATCTCTGCTATGCCATGAAGACAGATTCTGTGCTGACATAAGGCCAGATTCTCTGTTACGGGACCTCTCTCCTCTGCCTGGGTGCCTGGGCCTAAATATGTGACAGTGGCCTGTTCCAGTGGTGGGTGACGTGAAGCCTGATTCTCTGCTATGACATGAAGACTGATTCTGCGCTGACATAAGGCCAGATTCTCTGTTACGGGACCTCTCTCCTCTGTCTGGGTGCCGGGGCCTAAATATGTGACAGTGGCCTGTTCCAGTGGTGGGTGACGTGAAGCCTGATTCTCTGCTATGACATGAAGACAGATTCTGTGCTGACATAAGGCCAGATTCTCTGTTACGGGACCTCTCTCCTCTGTCTGGGTGTCGGGGCCTAAATATGTGACAGTGGCCTGTTCCAGTGGTGGGTGACGTGAAGCCTGATTCTCTGCTATGACATGAAGACTGATTCTGTGCTGACATAAGGCCAGATTCTCTGTTACGGGACCTCTCTCCTCTGTCTGGGTGCCGGGGCCTAAATATGTGACAGTGGCCTGTTCCAGTGGTGGGTGACGTGAAGCCTGATTCTCTGCTATGACATGAAGACAGATTCTGTGCTGACATAAGTCAGAGATTCTCTGTTACGGGACCTCTCTCCTCTGCCTGGGGTGCCTGGGCCTAAATATGTGACAGTGGCCTGTTCAGTGGTGGGTGACGTGAAGCTGATTCTCTGCTATGACATTGAAGACTGATTCTGCGCTGACATAAGGCCAGATTCTCTGTTACGGGAGCCTCTCTCCTCTGTCTGGGTGCCTGGGCCAAAATATGTGACAGTGGCCTGTTCCAGTGGTGGGTGACGTGAAGCCTGATTCTCTGCTATGACATGTAGACTGATTCTGTGCTGACATAAGCCAGATTCTCTGTTACGGACCTCTCTCCTCTGCCTGGGTGCCTGGGCCTAAATATGTGACAGTGGCCTGTTCCAGTGGTGGGTGACGTGAAGCCTGATTCTCTGCTATGACATGAAGACTGATTCTGCGCTGACATAAGGCCAGATTCTCTGTTACGGGACCTCTCTCCTCTGTCTGGGTGCCGGGGCCTAAATATGTGGACAGTGGCCTGTTTCCAGTGGTGGGTGACGTGAAGCCTGATTCTCTGCTACGACATGAAGACAGATTCTGTGGTGACATAAGGCCAGATTCTCTGTTACGGGACCTCTCTCTTCCTGTCTGGGTGCCGGGGCCTAAATATGTGACAGTGGCCTGTTTCCAGTGGTGGGTGACGTGAAGCCTGATTCTCTGCTATGACATGAAGACTGATTCTGTTGCTGACATAAGGCCAGATTCTCTGTTACGGGACCTCTCCTCCTCTGCCTGGGTACCTGGGCCTAAATATGTGACAGTGGCCTGTTTCCAGTGGTGGGTGACGTGAAGCCTGATTCTCTGCTATGACATGAAGACTGATCTGCGCTGACATAAGGCCAGATTCTCTGTTACGGGACCTCTCTCCTCTGTCTGGGTGCCGGGGCCTAAATATGTGACAGTGGCCTGTTCCAGTGGTGGGTGACGTGAAGCCTGATTCTCTGCTATGACATGAAGACTGATTCTGTGCTGACATAAGGCCAGTTCTCTGTTACGGGACCTCTCTCCTCTGCCTGGGTGCCTGGGCCTAAATATGTGACAGTGGCCTGTTCCAGTGGTGGGTGACGTGAAGCCTGATTCTCTGCTATGACATGAAGACTGATTATGCGCTGACATAAGGCCAGATTCTCTGTACGGGGACCTCTCTCCTCTGTCTGGGTGCCGGGGCCTAAATATGTGACAGTGGCCTGTTCCAGTGGTGGGTGACGTGAAGCCTGATTCTCTACTATGACATGAAGACAGATTCTGTGCTGACATAAGGCCAGATTCTCTGTTACGGGACCTCTTTCCTCTGCCTGGGTGCCTGGGCCTAAATATGTGACAGTGGCCTGTTCCAGTGGTGGGTGACGTGAAGCCTGATTCTCTGCTATGACATCAAGACTGATTCTGCGCTGACATAAGGCCAGATTCTCTGTTACGGTACCTCTCTCCTCTGTCTGGGTGCCGGGGCCTTAAATATGTGACAGTGGCCTGTTCCAGTAGTGGGTGACGTGAAGCCTGATCTCTGCTACGACATGAAGGACAGATTCTGTGCTGACATAAGGCCAGATTCTCTGTTACGGGACCTCTCTCTTCTGTCTGGGTGTCGGGGCCTAAATATGTGACAGTGGCCTGTTCCAGTGGTGGGTGACGTGAAGCCTGATTCTCTGCTATGACATGAAGACTGATTCTGCGCTGACATAAGGCAGATTCTCTGTTACGGGACCTCTCTCCTCTGCCTGGGTGCCTGGGCCTAAATATGTGACAGTGGCCTGTTCCAGTGGTGGGTGACGTGAAGCCTGATTCTCTGCTATGACATGAAGACTGATTCTGCGCTGACATAAGGCCAGATTCTCTGTTACGGGACCTCTCTCCTCTGTCTGGGTGCCGGGGCCTAAATATGTGACAGTGGCCTGTTCCAGTGGTGGGTGACGTGAAGCCTGATTCTCTGCTACGACATGAAGACAGATTCTGTGCTGACATAAGGCCAGATTCTCTGTTACGGGACCTCTCTCTTCTGTCTGGGTGTCGGGGGCCCTAAATATGTGACAGTGGCCTGTTCCAGTGGTGGGTGACGTGAAGCCTGATTCTCTGCTATGACATGAAGACTGATTCTGTGGCTGACATAAGGCCAGATTCTCTGTTACGGGACCTCTCTCCTCTGCCTGGGTGCCTGGGCCTAAAATATGTGACAGTGGCCTGTTCCAGTGGTGGGTGACGTTGAAGCCTGATTCTCTGCTATGACATGAAGACTGATTCTGCGCTGACATAAGGCCAGATTCTCTGTTACGGGACCTCTCTCCTCTGTCTGGGTGCCGGGGCCTAAATATGTGACAGTGGCCTGTTCCAGTGGTGGGTGACGTGAAGCCTGATTCTCTACTATGACATGAAGACAGATTCTGTGCTGACATAAGGCCAGATTCTCTGTTACGGGACCTCTTTCCTCTGCCTGGGTGCCTGGGCCTAAATATGTGACAGTGGCCTGTTCCAATGGTGGGTGACGTGAAGCCTGATTCTCTGCTATGACATCAAGACTGATTCTGCGCTGACATAAGGCCAGATTCTCTGTTACGGTACCTCTCTCCTCTGTCTGGGTGCCGGGGCCTAAATATGTGACAGTGGCCTGTTCCAGTGGTGGGTGACGTGAAGCCCTGATTCTCTGCTACGACATGAAGACAGATTCTGTGCTGACATAAGGCCAGATTCTCTGTTACGGGACCTCTCTCTTCTGTCTGGGTGTCGGGGCCTAAATATGTGACAGTGGCCTGTTCCAGTGGTGGGTGACGTGAAGCCTGATTCTCTGCTATGACATGAAGACTGATTCTGTGCTGACATAAGGCCAGATTCTCTGTTACGGGACCTCTCTCCTCTGCCTGGGTGCCTGGGCCTAAATATGTGACAGTGGCCTGTTCCAGTGGTGGGTGACGTGAAGCCTGATTCTCTGCTATGACATGAAGACTGATTCTGCGCTGACATAAGGCCAGATTCTCTGTTACGGGACCTCTCTCCTCTGTCTGGGTGCCGGGGCCTAAATATGTGACAGTGGCCTGTTCCAGTGGTGGGTGACGTGAAGCCTGATTCTCTGCTACGACATGAAGACAGATTCTGTGCTGACATAAGGCCAGATTCTCTGTTACGGGACCTCTCTCTTCTGTCTGGGTGTCGGGGCCTAAATATGTGACAGTGGCCTGTTCCAGTGGTGGGTGACGCGAAGCCTGATTCTCTGCTATGACATGAAGACTGATTCTGTGCTGACATAAGGCCAGATTCTCTGTTACGGGACCTCTCTCCTCTGCCTGGGTGCCTGGGCCTAAATATGGACAGTGGCCTGTTCCAGTTGGTGGGTGACGTGAAGCCTGATTCTCTGCTATGACATGAAGACTGATTCTGCGCTGACATAAGGCCAGATTCTCTGTTACGGGACCTCTCTCCTCTGTCTGGGTGCCGGGGCCTAAATATGTGTACAGTGGCCTGTTCCAGTGGTGGGTGACGTGAAGCCTGATTCTCTGCTATGACATGAAGACAGATTCTGTGCTGACATAAGGCCAGATTCTCTGTTTACGGGACCTCTCTCCTCTGCCTGGGTGCCTGGGCCTAAATATGTGACAGTGGCCTGTTCCAGTGGTGGGTGACGTGAAGCCTGATTCTCTGCTATGACATGAAGACTGATTCTGCGCTGACATAAGGCCAGATTCTCTGTTACGGGACCTCTCTCCTCTGTCTGGGTGCCGGGGCCTAAATATGTGACAGTGGCCTGTTCCAGTGGTGGGTGACGTGAAGCCTGATTCTCTACTATGACATGAAGACAGATTCTGTGCTGACATAAGGCCAGATTCTCTGTTACGGGACCTCTTTCCTCTGCCTGGGTGCCTGGGCCTAAATATGTGACAGTGGCCTGTTCCAGTGGTGGGTGACGTGAAGCCTGATTCTCTGCTATGACATCAAGACTGATTCCTGCGCTGACATAAGGCCAGATTCTCTGTTACGGTACCTCTCTCCTCTGTCTGGGTGCCGGGGCCTAAAATATGTGACAGTGGCCTGTTCCAGTGGTGGGTGACGTAAAAGCCTGATTCTCTGCTATGACATGAAGACAGATTCTGTGCTGACATAAGGCCAGATTCTCTGTTACGGGACCTCTCTCCTCTGTCTGGGTGCCGGGGTCTAAATATGTGACAGTGGCCTGTTCCAGTGGTGGGTGACGTGAAGCTGATTCTCTGCTATGACATGAAGACTGATTCTGCGCTGACTTGAAGCCAGATTCTCTGCTATGGCATGAAGAGACTGATTCTCTGCTGACATGAAGCCAGATTCTTTGCTATGGCATGAAGAGACTGATTCTCTGCTGACGTGAAGCCAGATTCTCTGCTATGGGACCTCTGTCCAATTGATATTGGTTAATTATTATTTTTTTTACTTCAATGGGGTTCGGGACGAAGTTCGGGTCGGGTTCGGATCCCGAACCCGAACATTTCCGGGAAGTTCGGCCGAACTTCTCGAACCCGAACATCCAGGTGTTCGCTCAACTCTAGTAGCTTGCTGAGTTCAAGGGCTAGATTTTGTTTGGACTGGGAAGGTAGGTTTGGTAGTGGGATCTCCCAGTCCACCCCATTCCAGGGCAGGTTTTCCCCTAGCCAGAGGGATCCCCAGGTGTAGCTAGCTGGGATCGTTAAGGGGGAAATAAAAGCACCTCCCAGGCTGTCAGTCAGAGAGAGTGATGCCTGGCTGCCTTGCTGGCTAGAAACGCCGGATTCTCTGTGTGTGACCTGCGCTCAATAGGTGTACTAGAAACTAATCTGTATTAGTTAGAGCCCAGACGGGCAGGAGTTTATTTTGTTTGGCTTTCATTTTATGGTGCTGGAACTTCACCGTACCAGTGAATAAATAACTGAGTTTTCCTGTAAATTGCCGGTGTGTCATAAAATAAAGCATCAATTTGGACTTTAATCCTGTTGTCTGCAAACGAATCTGTCACTGCCACCCTGCTGGAGACAGCAACCCCTTACACTACACAAACAGTGTTCAGACAAGGAGAGCTGTTTCCCCATCTCACATGCCACTCCAATAGAAGTTGTCCTCCTCGGCAACCCTCCCTATTCAAACTCATCCTTGGCATAGCGCTGTGGGGGCAGACTAGCATTAGGCCTGGTTGACCTTCGCAGAGTTATAGGCTCAGGCACATCTAATGGGGGAGGAGCTGCTGACTGCTCAACACTTTCCCTAGGTGACAAACTTGCCACGGCCGGAGCCTCTGTGGGTACCGGGGCAGGGACAACCCACCATTCCTCTATCTCCTCCTCTAAGGGGATTTCCTCTGTACTCTGAGCAGGAGGAGGCATCTCCTCCACAAACACAGGCTCATCAAAATTACAACGCCTCAACATGTTACGGTCTAAGTTTCGTGAGGGCCCCCCAGTCACTATTGGCTCTAACTTTTAGACCAGGATGGCAGGGTCTACCCTCCTCTTCACCATGTATGTGTAAGCCATGAACCGGGGTGGGCTCCCCAGGATACAGCGAAGTCACAGACAAGGAAAGCGACACTGACACCAGCTTAAAGAGGACCTTTCACTAGAATAAAACATCTAAACTAACTATACAGACATGTAGAGCGGAGCCCAGGGATCTCCCTGCACTTACTGTTATACCTGGGCGCCGCTCCGTTCTCCCGTTATAGCCTCCGGTATCTTCATAGTTATGCTCCACCCAGGGGAACCTGCCGGCGTCTCCTTCTCCCATGCTGTAGAGCTGGCCAATCGCAGCGCTCAGCTCATAGCCTGAGAGAGAAAAAAGCCTCTCAGGCTATAAGCTGAGCGCTGCGATTGGCGAGCGCTACAGCATAGGAGAATGAGACACAGGCAAGTTCCCCTGGGTGGAGCCTAACTATGAAGATACCGGAGCCTATACCGGCCGAACGGAGCGGCGCCCAGGTATAACAGTAAGTGCAGGGAGATCCCTGGGCGCCGCTCTACATGTCTGTATAGTTAGTTTAGATGTTTTATTCTAGTGAAAGGTCCTCTTTAATATGCAAGAACAGAAACTTTACTTAGGCAAAAAGTAATAACACAAGCATAACCAAAACAATACGAACATGCATAGAAAACGCTATATCCCGGACCCACAGTCACTGTCCCTGCCCACTGGACAGGCCTAGCCGATGGCAGACACAGCAGAGCCTGCAAGTCGTGCTGTGCCGCTACAGAGAAAACCCCTAGCCGGTGGCAGATGCAGCAGAGCCTGCAAGTCAATAACTGCGCCTGCAGTCCAGTACAGTAAAGCTAGCAAACGATATAATCCTAACTAACTAACTAATGCGAGGCCTAGGCTAGTCTCTGTTACTTCAGGCACCACACAATATATTACAATCTCTAACCAGGTGTACTGACCTGCGTCCGTTCTGGGCCCGAGGATGCAGCCTACCCGAGATGGCCACCAACCTCTCAGCAACCGTGCGGCTTGCTTGATGATGAGGCCTTCTGTCCCACACACTGAACTGGTCTTCCTGGGACAACCGCTCTTTCAAAAGAGCTGGATTCAGTAAGGGTATAACAGCTACTCTCCTTCTTTTGAGTGTCCATTAACTGCCGGACATCTGCAAGCCAGGATGGAATCGGATTCCATCCCTCACAGCACAATCCTTCCACCATGTCAGCTCAACACTTCCTGGGTCACTCACAAGCAGCAGCATGAGTGATCACCTACTTTACATATGCAAATCCCAGAGAGTGCTGGTCGTAGCTGCAAAACAGTGGCCTCTAGTGCCCGGAATGCCAAATGACAGTTTAAGTACAAACATTCTGCAGAAATAGCTGTTTCACAATCTCACATATGGGACCACCTTCCACCGCCCATCCAACTTCCCAGATGGCTGTTTGGCTCTGACCATCACTCAGTCCCCCGATGCATACCCATCCCTCTGCACTGGTCTTTGGTTAGCATGTACCACTTGTCCCAGGCGCTCCCCCACACCCTTTTGGATTGCTTTCAGCCGGCGGCAGTGCTCTTGCACCCATGCGGTGGTACTTCTCGATGGTGGCTCCATCGGATTGGGCATGTGGAGGTCTTTAATCTCCCGTCCGGCTCTCTCAAACATGAGCATATGTGGGGAGTATCCGGTGGTACTGTGTACCCTGTTGTTATAGGCCCACCATCAGTTCAGGTAGGTACTTGGCCACCGAGCCTTTTGCTGTCCTCCAGAGTCCGCAGCATCTGGAGCAAGGTGAGGTTGAAGCGCTCGCACGCCTGGTTTCCCTGGGGGTAATACGGGGTGGTGCGGGCACGTTCGATCCCATACAGCTGGTACAGCTCATTCATTGGAGTACCCTGAAAACATGCCCCCTGGTCCGAATGTATCCTCCGTGGACACCCGAACACCCGTACAATGTGTTTGCAGACTGCTTCAGCGGCCAACTCTGCCGTCTGGTCTCTTTTGGGTACAGCCACCGCATACTTTGTGAAATGATCTATCATGACTAGACAGTATGAGTGTCCCGAGGTAGAGTACCCAATCTGTACATAATCTATCATAATAAGCTCTAGGGGCGCTGAGGTCTGGATGGCCTGGACAGGAGCCCGCTGTTCAGTACTCTTACTCAGCCCTCAGGGTCGACACTTAAGACATGCATCGGCCATCATGTCTGCCAGATCTGGACAGTATACCAGCCGTTGGAGCCAGTTGAACATTTTGTCGCTCCCAAAATGGGCGACCCTCTAATGGGCTTCCCGGGCGGCCTCCAGTCTCAATGACATGGGGATGACAATCTGTTGCCGGTACTGCAACTCTGACTATAAGTATATGGTCCAACACAGGAGGCCCTGGGTAACAGCTTATCCCACTACCTCAACAACTTTTAGCCCTCTGGAGTCAGACAGGCCAGCTCTTCTGGCCGAGGCCAGATCTTGGTCCGGACCCATTCTTTCACTTTCCACAGGTCCGGGCAGCCATTCTGGACTCCCTCCCAATCAGCCAATGTCTTTCCCAACACCATGGACATCCCAGACGCCACCCCACTTGAATGTGCCATGTCATGGAACATGGGTAATCGACTATGGTCAGGAGTTTCAGTGTCCACAACCCTACAAAGACTCAGGAGAGTGCATCGGCATTGCCATTCTCCCGACCTGACTGGAACTTGATGCGGTATTGGTACTTAGAAAGGCGAGCCAACCACCTCTGCTCAAGCGCACCGAGCTTGGCATTCTCGAGATGTGCTAATGGGTTATTGCTTCATCGCGGTTAACTCTGCACCTGTCAGGTTCTCCGTGAACCTTTCGGCCATGGCCCACACCAGTGCCAGTAGTTCCAATTTAAAGGAGCTATAGTTGTCAGGGTTGCACTCTGACTCCATCAGAGACCAGCTGCCATAGGCAATGACTCTCTTATGTGCATCCTGGACTTGGGATAACACGACCCCCAGACCATGTAGACTTTCGTCAGTGTACAACAGGAATGGGGTGTCGAACTGCGTATGAGCCAGAATCGGGGCACTGATCAGCGCCTCCTTCACTGATTCAAAGGCCTCTTGTTGCTGGGGTCCTCAGATGATGGGACGATTCTTTGGGCCCCCCGCAGTGCCCCTTGATAACTCATTTAACGGGCCCACCAAATCAGCAAATTTGGGTATAAACCTCCTGTAGTAGCTGGCCAGTCCCACGAATGCCCCTCACCTCTTGTAGTGTATGCCGCTGGGGCCACTTCTAGACGGCCTCCACCTTGCTGGGGGCCGGCTTTACTCCCTCCTGGGTGACTAAATGTCCCAAATACTCTATCTGCTGTCTAAACAGTTGGCACTTCTTGGGCTTGATCTTGAGCTTATGGTCTCACAGCTGTCCTAGGACCTGTCACAGCTTCTGGAGGTGATCCTCAAAGGAGGCCGCAAACAATACTATGTCGTCCGGGTATATCAATACTGACTCAAAGTTGAGATCCCCAAGACAGTGCTCCATCAACCGCTGGAATGTTTCCGGGGCATTGGACAGGCCAAACAGCATCCGGTTGAACTCGTAGAGTCCCATAGGTAGGATGAAGGCCGTCTTCGCTTTCTCCTTTTTGGCCACCGGTACCTGCCAATATCCACTGGCCAGGTCAAGAGTCGAGAAGAACTTTGCATGACTCAGAGCAGACGACTCCTCAATCCGCGGAAGGGGGTAGGCATCCCGGACAGTCTGGGCATTCAGCTTCTGATAATCCACACAACCGGAGACTCACAACTTTTTTCTGTACCAAGACTACTGGAGCAGCCAGGGGTGTAACTACCATAGTGGCAGACCATGCGACTGCAATGGGGCCCAGGGCAAGAGGGGGCCCAGTCTTAGTTGAGATTATCTCCTCTTCGACTGCAGGTGAAAACTTGGTCAGGACTCTACCCTCTAAAGCAGGCATCCTCAAACTGCGGCCCTCCAGCTGTTGCAAAACTACAACTCCCAGCATGCCCGAACAGCCTACAGGTATCAGCCTACAGCAGGGCATTGTGGGAGTTGTAGTTTTACAACAGCTGGAGGGCCGCAGTTTGAGGATGCCTGCTCTAAAGGAACAACTTTTAGCAAATGAGACAGTGGAAAAATGGCCCAAGGGTTATTGAAAATGGTTTAGGCAGGAATCCTTCTGTCCTGTGTGAGGGGCTTGATTTGATCCTTGCTATGGGGTCCTTACTTCTCTATGTACACTAGTGGTGAGCGAGCATGCTCGGCCGAACTGCCGATTAGAATATTCGCGATCTACACTACTCATTACCTGCGCCATCTATTGGATTCATAGTCTTGTCATAAGACTATGAAACCAATAGATGGCGCTGTTCAGGAGTCATTACAAGCAGGGCAATAGTGGGCCCCCTTGAGGCATTTTTTTTTACATTTATATGTCCCCCTCTGGCTCCTACACGGTATAATGACCCCCACTGGCCCATATACAGTATAATGACTACTAGTGGCCCTTCACACAGTATAATGACCCCACAGTGGCCCTCTATTCAGAATAATGACCCCCAGTCACCCCCCATTCAGAATAATGACCCCCAGTGGCCCCCACACTGGGGGTCATACTGTATGAAGGGGGCACTGGGGGTCATTATACTGTATGGTGGTCACTGGGGTTCATTATGTTAATTGGGGCTCCAGGGGTCATTATACTGAATGGAGGGTCATTGGGGATCATTATACTAAATGTGGGGCACTGGGGGTCATTATACTGTGTAAGGGGCCCTCACAGTGTAATGATCCCCCAGTGGCCCCCTCACATACCTATCATTGCTGGAGCGCAGGGGAGCTGGCGGTCCTGTCATCTCCCTGTGCTCCTTCTCTCCTCCGGCCCGCAGCAGCAGTGAGACATACGTCATGACGTCACCGCTGGGCAGGGCCTGAAGGAGAGAAGGAGCTGTGCAGTGATGTAGCTAGAACTGACTGGGCCCCACAGCAAATTTTAGTACGTCTCCCCCCCCCCAGTGGGTTCACATCATGTTTTTCCTATCGGTTTGATGTATACAAATGTGCAGCATTTCACGTCCATACGTTAACATATATGTTTTTTTTTACAATGGAACTGTATGGTGAACGGACGCCACTGTACGGCATCAGTCTGAGGCATCTGTTTTTAATGTATACATTTTTGGCATACATTAAACGGATGGCAAAAATGTGATGTGAACCCAGCCTTAGTGTCAGAATAAGCACCAGTACACAGCGGAGCAGCATGGCGGAGAGGGGAGGCCGCCATGTACTGACAGAGTGCTGCCTGGTCCTGGTGGTCAGGGGTGAGGACTGTGTCTCCCAAGGAAATACAGGGCACAGTATAATACACTAGAATCTATATACTATAAAGATATTAGCCCTACCCTGGAATAATAATACAATTAGGGGGTAATTTATTAAATAGAAATACGTCTATATTAGGCGTATTTCTGACACAGATTGTTGTGCAAAGGTCCTTAGCACCGCAATCTTCAACTTTTCCCCGCTCATGCCAGGTCTAAAAAAGGATGGCGTGGGCAGGGAAAGGGATACAGTTATGGCCATACAGTTATTGGATACCACTGCCATACAGTGACCGGATAACACCTCTGTACAGTGACCGTATAACACTGCCATACAGTGACCGGATAAAAGGGTATAAGGGGGCACAGAACAGGGAATGACTAGGGGCACTGTACAGGGTGTGGTAAAAGGGCACAATGCAGGGTATAAGGGGGCACAGTATGGGGTGAGGGGCACAGTACGGGGTGGGGGGCACAGTAACATGACCCTGTGATGTTAGAAGGTCCTTATGGTGAATGCGGTTCAGACGCCACCATAATGAGAGGCAGAGGAGTATGACAGGGGCCCGGGGCCCTGGATGGACAGGAGACGTGGACACAGCAAGTAGGTGGAAGGGGCTCTGAGGGGGATTCATACAAGAGGTAAGGGTAGGAGGTCTGTGCAGGGCAGCAATAGGAGATAGGAGGGTCGAACAGGAGCTCTGGATACATGAGGGAGGAAAGGAGACAGCAGGGGCTCCATGAGGATGAGATAGGACAGGATATGGGGGGGGCAGGTGTTATGGAGGCAAACTGCTTAATGAGGCAGTAAAACAACCAAATAGCATTAAGCTGCTGGTCTACTACAGCATCCAGCAGCAACTCGAATAGTTTAGCCTACCCACCCTCCTGTCCCACAGAGAAGAGACAGTCACAGTGCAGACTCACAGACTGTGTTTACACTGCAGTCTCTCTCCTCAGGTAGCAGTCTTGTGTAGAGGGGGCATGTCTGAAGCTCTGCAGCAGCTGGCTTGGTGACTATCAGAGGGCCCACCAGAGGGGTACTGCGTAAGTGAAATGACAGCAGTGTCATTGATGGAATTGCTCATAGCAGCTCAGTGGGCCCCGGCACTTGCCCATACATGCCGGGTGTTGACGCCGGCCCTGCCTCTGGGTTTCGCTGCTATAT
The DNA here is from genome assembly GCF_905171765.1 of Bufo bufo. Classification (NCBI taxonomy): domain Eukaryota; kingdom Metazoa; phylum Chordata; class Amphibia; order Anura; family Bufonidae; genus Bufo; species Bufo bufo. Next base: position 45,145,346 of record NC_053390.1, read on the forward strand.
TTCATTTAATGTCTCCTGTAGGGCATTGGAGTACTGCATCAGAGTGTCGCCCTCTAGCTGTGGTCGGTTAAAGAAGTGGCTCCACAACTTCACTACTTTAGTACGCCCCCCTTGGGCTTTTTCCAGCAGGGAGAATATTTTCTCTAGGGTGTCTCTCTCAGATTCGGGCCTTATCATCACTGTCCGTCTGACGTCACCCTCTAGAGTCCCCAACGCAACCTCTGCCCGCAGCTCGGAGGTCAGGTTACACATTATAACAGCACTTTGCACCTTTTCAGTCCAGTCCTGCAACGTCATATTTTTACCATCAAATTTTGGCAGATGATGCAACAGCGCCCCCATGGGAATGTACCCTAATAGGTCGGGCATGGCTGGGGCAAGCTGTATCAGCGGTGTTGGGGCAAGTTGGCCTTGCACTGGCGCACACTGAGCTGGGTCATGGACTGGTGCCATTGGCGCCGGTGGAAGGTCTCCCGTCACTTTCCCGTCCATAATGGTCGCTGTATCCTGCCGACTACGCCAAGATGTAAGCCGTGTACCGGGGTAGGCTTCCCAGGATACAGCGAAGTCAAGAACGAGAAAAACATCTCCACCACCAGCTTTTGCCAAAACAGAATTTAACTTAAACTTGGTAATGAACACAACCACAAATGCTGGGAACATACAATACATTTATATACACCCAGCCCGAAGGCTGAGACCCTTGTGCTGCACAGAGTGGCGCCCTCCGATGGATGTGCCCTATTACCACACCCTGTACAGTGCCCCTCGTCATTCCCTGTACTGTGCCCTCTTATATCCTTTTATCCAGTCACTGCATAGCAGTGTTATCCAGTTACTGTATGGCGGTTTTATCCGATCACTGTATGGAAGTATCCAGTCACTGTATGGTGGTGTTATCCAATAACTGTATCCCCTTCCCTGCCCACGCCGCCTTTTTTAGACCTGGCATGAGTAGGGAAAAGTTGCCGATTACGGCACAAAGGACCTTTGCGCCACTAACTTTGTCAGAAATACGCCTAATATAGGCGTATTTCTGTTTAATAAATAACCCCCTAATTGTATTATTATTCCAGGGTAGGGCTAATATCGTTATAGTATATAGATTCTAGTATATTATACTGTGATGTGAACCCACTGGGGGGGGGGGGGTGTACAAAATTTGCTGTGGGGCCTAGTCAGTTCTAGCTGGTGAGGGTCTCTTACACAGTATAATGACCCCAGTGCCCACTCCATACAATGTGGGGGCCACTGGGGGGTCATTATTCTGAATGGGGGGCGAGTGAGGGTCATTATTCTGAATGGAGGGGCACTGTTGGGTCATTAAACTGTGTGGGGGGCCACTGGGGGGGTCATTATACTGTGTTGGGGGCCATTGGGGATTATTATACTGTCTGTGGGGGCATTTTGGGGGTCATTATACTGTGTGAAGGGCCACTAGTGGTCATTAAACTGTATGGGGGCCACTGGTGGTCATTATACGGTGTGGGAACCACAGGGGTACATGTAAATGTAAATAAATGCCACAAGAGGGCCCACAGAGATTTTTCACCCAAGGGCCCACATAAACCTGGAGCCGACCCTGGTCTGGCTATAAGACAACTGGTAGCAGCAGGAGCCTCCCCCCCTCTACCTTGTCTGTGGTAGGCCAAAAAGATCATTAAGCTTCACCCCTTGGTTAACTGAATTGACCAAACCACCAAGTTGGATTGTCCACACGCCCGTGTAAATCAGGAGTTATTATTGATTAAATAATAGCAATAATACAATAATAAGAAAATAATAATGCTATTACTACTACTACTAGATAACTAAAAAGATAATACTTTTCAAATATATTGTGCCATTTAGATTCCCTAAAAATACACAATATGGATACAATATTGAAAGCAGGAAACCATTTACAGAGCTCTGATTATTTTGCATCCTGTTCCTCCAGTCCTTCAACCCAGGAGGAGCGAAGCTTCAACCCTAATATTTGAATATATGCAAAAATCCATAGAACGCTCGACATTTCATCTCCATGTATTCAAATGAAAAATACAGCTTAATGACGATCCTGCGGTCCCTCGAACTCTTCTGCATAGCATCAAATGTTTAATCCCAGACCTTTGCTCTGCGGTGACGTTAACCCACGATATCCTGCAGAGCTCCCCACAACAATGCTTTTCAGAACAATAAAGCGATGAAACTATTGAATATGCAATTAACCTTAGAACTTTCCATCTCGTCCTTACATCGCAGCTCTCGAGACCTAATCTGCATTATGGTAAATTGCTACCAGGTCCCAGGAGACATTGCCAGCTGGCTTTTTCTCCACGTCATCACCGGCCTTTTTCACAGTCGTCTCTTAGAATTGAGATGCCATGCTAAAACCTCAAACAACAACCTTTCCCGGCCATCGGGGAAATTAAAAGTGTTGATCAGTAGTGGATGTTTGCTGGAAAGAGTTCATAAAATGCGACGCTCCGTTGCTTTAACAAATGCCTCCGTCTTCTGAAGATAATATAAAAAAAGATAATAACAAGCTCCTCGACCTCGATGCCAGTTCTGTACCAGCTCCCCCCCCCCCAACTACCATGTGCTATTCGTAACACTGGTGCCCTCTAATGTGGCAGAGAGGTCGTTGGACCACTCAGGCACCAGCATTGTTGCTTTTAGGCAAACAATATTTCTAGATTTCTCTGTCGGAAAATGTGGAACGGGTGCTTCATAACTATGGTGCTCATTATGAATTCTGTAATTTTTTATGCATTTACACCAGAAAACTGCCATAAATACACTGATAAATCTCCATATAGCTCTAAATCCTCTGCTTCATTAAATACAGAACATGATAAAACTGATTGATTGTTGACACCCCTAGAGGGAGCTCAGTGCATAGGAATTTATACAGTTCCAAAATGTCTATACACTGAGCTCCCCCCATTGGTGGCTGCTGAAAAATGCAATTAATTTATGTAGGAACAGAAGATGAAATTCAGAGCTGAGCCCTTGTTCCCCCTGGGACCCACAGCAGCAGCAGTCTGCCTCCATGGCAGATACTCCATTACTATCTATCTATCTATCTATCTATCTATCTATCTATCTATCTATCTATCTATCTATCTATCTGTCTATCGCCATTCTGTTGAAGGAGTTTTTCCAAAAACAGCACTCATCCCTTGGGTCTGATCCATGGGGATTTGACTGCTTAATTCCCCTATGTAAATGTTTCTGTGATGAGCACGTATGACCCCCGCTCTATTCATTTCTGTAGGACTGAATGAGATAGTGGTCATCCTTAAATGGGTTGTCTCACTTCAGCAAATGGCATTTATAATGTAGAGAAAGTTAATACTAGGCACTTATTAATGTATTGTGATTGTCTATACAGGGAGTGCAGAATTATTAGGCAAGTTGTATTTTTGAGGATTAATTTTATTATTGAACAACAACCATGTTCTCAATGAACCCAAAAGCTCATTAATATCAAAGCTGAATATTTTTGGAAGTAGTTTTTAGTTTGTTTTTAGTTTTAGCTATTTTAGGGGGATATCTGTGTGTGCAGGTGACTATTACTGTGCATAATTATTAGGCAACTTAACAAAAAACAAATATATACCCATTTCAATTATTTATTTTTACCAGTGAAACCAATATAACATCTCAACATTCACAAATATACATTTCTGACATTCAAAAACAAAACAAAAACAAATCAGTGACCAATATAGCCACCTTTCTTTGCAAGGACACTCAAAAGCCTGCCATCCATGGATTCTGTCAGTGTTTTGATCTGTTCACCATCAACATTGTGTGCAGCAGCAACCACAGCCTCCCAGACACTGTTCAGAGAGGTGTACTGTTTTCCCTCCTTGTAAATCTCACATTTGATGATGGACCACAGGTTCTCAATGGGGTTCAGATCAGGTGAACAAGGAGGCCATGTCATTAGATTTTCTTCTTTTATACCCTTTCTTGCCAGCCACGCTGTGGAGTACTTGGACGCGTGTGATGGAGCATTGTCCTGCATGGAAATCATGTTTTTCTTGAAGGATGCAGACTTCTTCCTGTACCATTGCTTGAAGAAGGTGTCTTCCAGAAACTGGCAGTAGGACTGGGAGTTGAGCTTGACGCCATCCTCAACCCGAAAAGGCCACACAAGCTCATCTTTGATGATACCAGCCCAAACCAGTACTCCACCTCCACCTTGCTGGCGTCTGAGTCGGACTGGAGCTCTCTGCCCTTTACCAATCCAGCCACTGGCCCATCCATCTGGCCCATCAAGACTCACTCTCATTTCATCAGTCCATAAAACAATAGAAAAATCAGTCTTGAGATATTTCTTGGCCCAGTCTTGACGTTTCAGCTTGTGTGTCTTGTTCAGTGGTGGTCGTCTTTCAGCCTTTCTTACCTTGGCCATGTCTCTGAGTATTGCACACCTTGTGCTTTTGGGCACTCCAGTGATGTTGCAGCTCTGAAATATGGCCAAACTGGTGGCAAGTGGCATCTTGGCAGCTGCATGCTTGACTTTTCTCAGTTCATGGGCAGGTATTTTGCGCCTTGGTTTTTCCACACGCTTCTTGCGACCCTGTTGACTATTTTGAATGAAACGCTTGATTGTTCGATGATCACGCTTCAGAAGCTTTGCCATTTTAAGAGTGCTGCATCCCTCTGCAAGATATCTCACTATTTTTGACTTTTCTGAGCCTGTCAAGTCCTTCTTTTGACCCATTTTGCCAAAGGAAAGGAAGTTGCTTAATAATTATGCACACCTGATATAGGGTGTTGATGTCATTAGACCACACCCCTTCTCATTACAGAGATGCACATCACCAAATATGCTTAATTGGTAGTAGGCTTTCGAGCCTATACAGCTTGGAGTAAGACAACATGCATAAAGAGGATGATGTGGTCAAAATACTCATTTGCCTAATAATTCTGCACGCAGTGTATTGCTTCCTTTGCTGGCTTGATTCCTTTTTACATCACATTATACACGGCTTGTATCCAGGGCTTACGACCATCGTGCAATCCAGCAGCAGTGGTCGTACTTGCACACTATAGGAAAAAAGCGCCGTCCTCTCTGGTAGCCGGGACCGTGGGAGTGAGCATAGGTCGATGGTTTTTCCTATAGTGTGCAAGCACGGCCACCGGTGTTGAATTGCAGGAAAATGAGCAGTGTATAATGGGATGAAAATTAATGCAGCCAGCAAAGGAGGCAATATGGACAACCACAATGCATTAGTAAGTCCCTTGTATTAACTTTCTCTAGTTGATAAATGCCATTTGCTGAAGTGAGAGAACCCCTTTAATAGTTTAAAGAAAAAAAAAATTATGAATCTCTATTTACATGTGTAACAATCTCTGCTCCAGAAGCCAGGCAAAGAGGTAGGAGAGTGCAGCCTGATGAGATCTGCTGTGCTGCAGCAGAGGGGTAAAATGAGGCTTGGCTTGAGATCCAATCAATGAGATCTATGCAACCATGTTTCTCTATGCCAGTTATTGTACTCTGAGCCTGGTTCCTGTGTGCTAGTCATTCCGTTGTGCATATTGCAAGTATCGATCTGTTACCCGATTACTCTTCTTTCGTGCTATTTTGTTTGACCTCAGACTGTCTAGTGACCATTCTCCTACCTTTGCATCTCTGTACCTTTGTCTCTCTTGGTTCTGACTTTGATGTAGGGTACCGTTTTGTCTTTTACATTTGACCGCTCTGTTTTTGACTCTGGCTTGGACAACAACTTGAACTGTTCACTCCCCCCGTCAGCAGCTACCTGGTGAATATAAGATAGGATGCCATGCCACCAATAGGGAATTGCTTAGGGTTAACTAGTTATATTCCTGAGTGGGATTTCCCTCATCTGGGTAGCTATCCTGTATACATCAAAATTTGTTTTGTACAAATGCAGCTTTTAAGATATAAAGCTACCCTCATATATTAGTGGAGTGCATCCAGTGGAGTGCATCCAGGGAATTTTCCCAGTCGGCCATGGTGCTGGTTCTGTGATAAAAAGTGCATTTTCCTGATATACTTTTGTTCTGTACATATCATTTTGAATCTATTAATATTTTCCTCTCTTTTGCGAGTTCTTTATATAATAACATCTGTGTACTGCCGTTAGCTCAGAGTAGCAGATGCACTGCAAATACATTTTTCCCTGCCGATCACACCATTGCTCTTTTTAATAAGGAGGCTTATATAATTCTATAATTGCATGCATTTTCAAGATATGGTAAAGTGTAAGGGTACCATTTTATAACTGATCTGTCTGTAAGGCAAGAATTTATTATGCGCCCCCTGATCGTTTGGGGCTGCCGAGAGTCGGACATCCACCGATCTGTTATTCTGAGGATAGGTCATCAACAGGCTGATTCTGAAAACACCTTTAATCTAGTGACTCCCAGTTGATGGCCTTTATGATTGTATCTCTTCGTGTTTGGCCCAGACCACCATGGCAACTTCCACCAACCATGTCCACAACCCTTCTAGCACCACTGTTCCTATAGCAGTGTATCTACAGTCAGGTCCATAAATATTGGGACATCGACACAATTCTAACATTTTTGGCTCTATACACCACCACAATGGATTTGAAATGAAACAAACAAGATGTGCTTGAACTGCAGACTGTCAGCTTTAATTTGAGGGTATTTACACCCAAATCATGTGAATGGTGCAGGAATTATAACAGTTTGTATATGTGCCTCCCACTTGTTAAGGGATCAAAAGTAATGGGGCAGAATAATAATCATATACAAAACTTTCACTTTTTAATACTTGGTTGCAAATCCTTTGTAGTCAATTACAGCCTAAAATCTGGAACGCATAGACATCACCAGACGCTGGGTTTCATCCCTGGTGATGCACTGCCAGGCCTATACTGCAACAGTCTTCAGTTCCTGCTTGTTCTTGGGGCATTTTCCCTTCAGTTTTGTCTTCAGCAAGTGAAATGCATGCTCAATCGGATTCAGGTCAGGTGATTGACTTGGCCATTGCATAACATTCCACTTCTTTCCCTTAAAAAAACTATTTGGTTGCTTTTGCAGTATGCTTTGGGTCATTGTCCATCTGCACTGTGAAGCGCCGTCCAATGAGTTCTGAAGCATTTGGCTGAATATGAGCAGATAATATTGCTCGAAACACTTCAGAATTCATCCTGCTGCTTTTGTCAGCAGTCACATCATCAATAAATACAAGATAACCAGTTCCATTGGCAGCCATACATGCCCACGCCATGACACTACCACCACCATGCTTCACTGATGAGGTGGTATGCTTAGGATCATGAGCAGTTCCTTTCCTTCTCCATACTCTTCTCTTCCCATCACTCTGGTACAAGTTGATCTTGGTCTCATCTATCCATAGGATGTTGTTCCAGAACTGTGAAGGCTTTTTTAGATGTCGTTTGGCAAACTCTAATCTGGCCTTCCTGTTTTTGATGCTCACCAATTGTTTATATTTTGTGGTGAACCCTCTGTATAAACTCTGGTGAAGTCTTCTCTTGATTGTTGACTTTGACACACATACACCTACCTCCTGGAGAGTGTTCTTGATCTGGCCAACTGTTGTGAAGGGTGTTTTCTTCACCAGGGAAAGAATTCTTCGATCATCCACCACAGTTGTTTTCCGTGGTCTTCCGGGTCTCTTGGTGTTGCTGAGCTCACCGGTGCATTCCTTCTTTTTAAGAATGTTCCAAACAGCTGTTTTGGCCACGCCTAATGTTTTTGCTATTTCTCTGTTTTTTTGTTGTTTTTTTCAGCCTAATGATGGCTTGCTTCACTGATAGTGACAGCTCTTTGAATCTCATCTTGAGAGTTGACAGCAACAGATTGCAAATGCAAATAGCACACTTGAAATTAACTCTGGACCTTTTATCTGCTCGTTGTAATTGGGATAATGAGGGAATAACACACACCTGGTCATGGAACAGGTGAGAAGCAAATTGTCCCATTACTTTTGGTCCCTTAACAAGTGGGAGGCACATATGCAAACTGTTGTAATTTCTACACCGTTCACCTGATTTGGATGTAAATACCCTCAAATTAAAGCTGACAGTCTGCAGTTAAAGCACAGCTTGTTCGTTTCATTTCAAATCCATTGTGGTGGTGTATAGAGCCAAAAATGTTAGAATTGTGTCGATATCCCAATATTTATGGACCTGACTGTACCTCTCTCACATGACATTTTCCTTCCCCAACACCCCCTCTGGCAAGGCACTTGTTGGAGAAAAGTTGAGCCGTGTACTCTGGTGCAGGTCATTGTACAGATTACATCTTCCTGAAAGGTGATCTGATCTCTCTTGACATTGGTAATATACTCTCTGGGGCTTAATAGGATGGCAAGAGTTTCTGAATCATTAGGTCAAATAAACAACCATGGGACAAGTGACATCAGATCTCAGTGAGATGTTTCTAACTTTTAAGCCATCGTGAAATGTCAGATTTAAAATATATTTGGAGAGAAGGATAATTTGCGGCTGACTTTGTGATCTAGAGGAAAATTCTATTTTTTTACGCCTGTTAACAAAAAAATAATAAAGACAAATTTAAAACCGTAAAATGTGGTGATGTCTGCCACACCTTAAATAGAACCTTTAACCAGTGATCTATGGCTTTATTCTGGAGAAAAAGTACTTTCAATTCACCGAGGGCAGGCCCAAGCCACTCTGTGCACCCATGCCACCTAGCTCTGACACCCTTCCCTTTTCTTGATTGATGGGGAAAATTCTTGCATTGTCACTTGACCCTGTCAGTCAAGAGGGAAGGGGTTGGGCTGGCTGAGGAAGCAGGAGAAGCAAGGGTGCCCTTGGTGCACTTAATTGCTCTTCTGCATATGGATTAAAAGTAGAGAACAGATCGTTAAGTGAAAGGTATCATTACTTTCACAGGTATCATACATTGATAAACAAGGTAAAATGCAGTGAATTTCTTGATGACAGACTCCCTTTAGAAATTTTAGAAGAATGATTTTACCAACAAGACAGAATGGAGTAGTCCAGTCTTTATGTCCAGAGGTGAAGTACCCCCAACTTCACATCTCTTGGATCATTAATTCTGCAGACTTCACAGCTGCATGCAAATCCAGTGCATCCCAAGTTGATAAGAGATTTCAACAATGAGCCGTGTTTTCAATTGAGTGTGATCTTGGACATAGCATATGAAGATCGGTAAAATAATTATTTTTCTACCATAATAAGTTCTGGCGTTGTTTATCTGGCCTATAGAAATCAACATAAAGACAAGATTTTTTCTTTTTCCCCCCTCCCTATCTTCTAAGAACCATGGGGTTTTAAAACTTTTATGTTCACCTAGTCATTCGAGGGTTTGTTTTTTTGTGGGTCTTCTACAGTTGATTGTAAGATACCATAATAAAATAGGCTTAACAAAGGCTAAGTGAATAAAAAGTTTACTGAACAGTGATAAAAGACAGATCACAGAGTAAAAAAACCACAATAATTTAACCTGCAATCAATAGGCAAATTCCTCGTCGGATGGCTCATAGCTACAACATGGTCGACACCCAATGAGAAGTAGTCACAGACATCTTCATATAAACCTTTCTTGGAGCTCAAACCTCTGTTACATTTGTCTATCCTTTATACATTCTAGTGATCTCTCCTAAAAGGTCTCCAGTGTGCAGTACACATATTCTGAGCTAACCACTCAGGAATGCAGCCAACGCAGAACAGGGTCCTGTATATGTTAACTAGCTAACTAGCTCACTACATTAACAAGTAATACAATTATATTCAAAAGTAATAGTTAAAGGGAACACCCACCCCACTAAGAATAACTAAAAATAACCTTGCAACACAGCAGTACATACTATACAGGTGAAACTCGACAAATTTTAATATCGTGCAAAATTTAGTTATTTCAGTAATGCATCTTAAAAGGTGAAACTAACATATAAGATAGACTCATTACATGCAAAGATAGATATGTCAAGCCCTTATTTGTTATAATTTGGATGATTATGGTTTATAGCTTATGAAACCCCAAAGTCACAATTTTGAGGTACCCTTTGCTCAGGGGGTATGGATTAATTATCTGACTAGAGTGTGGCACTTTGAGCCTAGAATATTGAACCTTTTCACAAAATTCTAATTTTAAGCTGCATTAATGCAATTCCTTTTAATTTGTATTACTGAAATAAATGGACTTTTGCACGATATTCTAATTTTTTGAGTTTCACCTGTATTATCATTTATATTACATAATGTGTGGAATTGGGGTAAAAACTTAATTCTGCCATTGTTTTACTGGTTTCATATTTTTGGTGTTCACTGTATGGTAAAAATAACATATTACCTATGTTCTGTGGGTCAGTACGATTACAGAAATACAAAAGTTTTGTTAAGTTTTAATACTTTTTTTTTAAATCTAAATCTTTTGAAAAATGTTACCTTGCTTCACCATAGGGTGGGGAGTAGATTTTATTGATACTATTTTGGGGTATGTATGACTTCTTGATCACTTTTTGTTACATTTTTTGAACAAAATGTTGTTTTGGGCATTTTGATATTTTTTCTTCATTACGACGTATACTGTACTGGATAAATACTTTTATATTTTAATAATTTGGGCATTTTTGGACACAGCAATATTTCTTTTTATTTTCTATGATTCTACCATGTTGATCCGGAGAAAGGCAAATACCTCAATAAGGTGGTTGTCAGTAGTCCAATATAAGGGGGAAATGTTCTTTCCTTAATAAGTCCCTGGATCAATGACCCATCTCCAATATCTAGTACATATAACTTCTGCTATTAGATATCCAGGCCCTTCTTGACCGTCATCGATGAATCAGCCATCACAAGCTCCTCTGGAGGAGAGCTCCATAGTATCACTGCTCTTACAGTAAAGAATTCTGTCTATGTCCTCTAGATATTAAAGGATGTCCTCTTGTCATGTTTGCAGGGTGTCTGCATGATGTTACATAGCCTACACTGCCAAATTTAGAACAAGGGTGATGAAATGAATCCCCACCTGTATCCAAATCCAGAAGAAAATGGTGTCTGACAATGTAGCAAGGGAGTAGGGAGTAGATAGTAAGAGATTATGTGCTCCTCACCCTTAACCCACACAAGGGCCTGTAGACCCCATGTTGTTACCCATAGAGCAGTCTCTGACAGCAATGGTTTTCACATAGATAGGCAGCAGTCAACAAGTTGCGACACCAAGACAGAGGGCAGGAATTGGAGTCAGACCTGTATTCATTGAGATCAGGACAGACAGCAGACAAGACGTAGTCAAGAATACAATCCAGTTCGATACCAAAAGGAACAAGAACCTTTGCAGATTCAGGAACCTAAAAGACCTAATTGCCAGACAAAGAATATTGGGGGAATGTAATACAACGGCAGAACATTGGTCAGGAATAGTTCCCTAGACACATGTTTAGTGTTACAACAACAAGTGTTCCCTAGAGACAGTTTAGTGTTACAAAAAGCACTGGTCTCTGGTGAATAAAGTTTAACACAACCACAACATCATGATGCTGCATCTGACCTCTTCTCCAGAGATGAAACAATAACTCTAATGTCAGTAAAACAGTTTTACCAGGTTTTTTTAAGAATATGGGTCAGAAGGGGTTAAAAATAAAAAAAGAATCATTACTCACCTCCACCGATCCTCTACCAGTGCCATTCCAAATGTGAGATGTGAGGAAAAGTCTCCTCAGCCAATCACTGGTGCAGCACGCCAGACCTGCAGGGTATTGCGATAGTGAGGTCACGGTTATGGGCAATCGAGGGTTACTCACTGTTTGGAGGACCCTGGGCAGGCATGCGGCAGTGAAGGAGAGGTAGACACAAGTTCCTCTGGGGCACACTCTGGATGTAGGGACCAGACCTGATGGTGGATGAGGTGCCCTGGATGTTGCAGGTATTTTGAGTGCCTGAGGCAAGGTCCCTTTAAGGATCGTGACGCCAGTGCCTGTAACTGTGGCACACCGATTTATAGGAGCAGTAATTGAGGTACACAGCTGGTATGGTAAACCAAACGTTGCTTTACTTGGAAAACAGTCCAACTTTGTACAGAGATGATGATGCAGTTCCTTATATCAATGTTCCACAAGCAAGCTTACATTCAATAATATGGCAGGTATTAATCTTTCAAGATACTTGGAGGGTATACAATTAATGCTTCACAGCCCCGGCTGCACTATCTCCACAGCTATTCTGGCTGGCTGTATCCCAATGTCACGAGGGTGTCAAGAACCACGCCTGACTCCGTTATACCCGGGGTCAGGAAGTCGCAGCGGTTGGCTGCGCGCTCTATGTAAGATAGGGCTGTTTCCTTATGGTAGCTTTCTGAGTTTGCTTTGCAACCCTTTTTGGCTCACTCAGGGATCTGTAGCTCCTTCTCCTCAGCTGTTCCTTGTCCAGCACTCCCAACCTCCTTATTTTCCCCTCTCACACTTCTCTGGTTGCCAGATATAGAGCTTCCTGCCTGGACTTCTATTCTGACCCTCTGGAGCTGTGTTGCTGCGTTCTCTGGTAGTTGGTCCAGAACGTTACCCTCCGGATCCCTGTTGGACCTTTGTGGTCTGCTGTGGTCGCCCACCTGGGTGTATGTGTTTGTCTGTATTGTCTGTCCTCTCCCTGGTGTTTCCCTCTTAGTGTCAGTGGTGCGGACTAGCGATCCCACCGGCCCGTTCACTATCTAGGGCTCATTCTAGGGAAAGCCAGGGTTTAGGCACGTGATCGCTGCACGGGTGAGGAACCCGTCTAGGGACGTCAGGGCAGTCAGGTGCCAGCCGCAAGGTGAGTCAGGGGTCACCACCGTTCCCTCTCCCTTGGGCAGGGCTTTCCCTTTTCCCTCCCTGTGTGTGACGCCGGTCATTACACCCAAGGCCCGGATGCCTAAATGCTGGCTTTAATCCTTGGTGAATAAATCTTCCTCCCGTATTGACCCTTGCTTTTATCTTGTAGTACTTCTGCCTCTCAACTTACTTTTCTGAGCTGGTTGTATTGCCTTGGCTTTGTTGGAGGATAACTGCAGGTTTCTCCCAGGAGGTAAGTCTTTCTTCTGGGGTAATCTTCTGAGCTAAGCTTAGACTCAGGAACTACAGGCTGACTAGGTTACACTTCTAGCCACCTGGACTGAACTAACTCTCCCCTGTCTGGGCCTACCTATATAAACTTAGGGTTCTCTAGCTCCCTCTAATGTCTAGGAGGCTAAACTACACCCTAACAGGCCTGACACCCAGATAACACAGGGAAATGCATAATTAAACATCACAGTAATGCAAAAGACATGTTAACCCTTGTGTAGTGCCCACCTTTACCTAGTGCACTGGCCCTATTGATGACGGACTACAGCCTATGATTGGCTGAGCAGGCCTTTTCTGAAATTTCTAGTGTGCTGAACCAGGACCATAAAAATTGCATTGCAACAGCAGAGGCTGGAGGTCAGAGGAGGTGGGTAATGATTTAACCAACCTACTTTCCAACCTAATTATTTATACCTATTATATTTTAACCCCTCTATATAGACCTACGCAAAAGTGTGTCAACCTATTAAATGGGGTTTTCCAGGGCTTAGGGCTCTTTCACACTTGCGTTCTTTTCTTCCGGCATAGAGTTCCGTCGTCGGGGCTCTATGCCGGAAGAATCCTGATCAGTTTTATCCTAATGCATTCTGAATGGAGAGAAATCCGTTCAGGAAGAATCAGGATGTCTTCAGTTCCGGACCGGAACGTTTTTTGGCCGGAGAAAATACCGCAGCATGCTGCGCTTTTTGCTCCGGCCAAAAATCCTGAACACTTGCCACAAGGCCGGATCCGGAATTAATGCCCATTGAAAGGCATTAATCCAGATCCGGCCTTAAGCTAAACGTCGTTTCGGCGGATTGCCAGATCCGACGTTTAGCTTTTTCTGAATGGTTACCATGGCTCCCAGGACGCTAAAGTCCTGTTTGCCATGGTAAAGTGTAGTGGGGAGTGGGGGAGCAGTATACTTACCGTCCGTGCGGCTCCCCGGGCGCTCCAGAGTGACGTCAGGGCGCCCCACGCGCATGGATGACGTGATCACATGGATCACGTCATCCATGCGCATGGGGCGCTCTGACGTCATTCTGGAGCGCCCGGGGAGCCGCATGGACGGTAAGTATACTGCTCCCCCGCTCCCCACTACTACTATGGCAACCAGGACTTTAATAGCGTCCTGGCTGCCATAGTAACACTGAACGCATTTTGAAGACGGATCAGTCTTCAAATGCTTTCAGTTCACTTGCGTTTTTCCGGATCCGGCGTGTAATTCCGGCAAATGGAGTACACGCCGGATCCGGACAACGCAAGTGTGAAAGAGCCCTAAGATATTGATGACCTACCCTCACATTAGGACATCAATATCAGATCAGTCCTGATCCGACACCCGGCACTAGCAAAGAAATGCGCTTCGTCACAAAGTGAATTATGCTGTAAAATTCGGTGAAGCAGCCGAATTGAATTTTCAAATAATACACTCATCCCTACCCGGTACCCTTACCGATCAGCAGTTTTGGCCAGCTGCTGGCACTGTAAACTATACAGTGGGTGTAAGGCTTAAATGGGAGCTTAGTTGCAGTTCACTAGTGCGACCACTACGCAGCGGATGGAGCCGTATGCTTCTGGCTGTGTCCACTTTGTGGTGCCTACCTGAAAAAGCTGATCGGTGGGAGGGCAGGGTGTCGGACTCCCTTTGATATGATATTGGCGACCTATCCTGAGGATAGATCATGAATATCTAAGTCCCAGGAAGACCCCTTTAACCATTCATACATAGGTTTTAAAAGTGAGCCAATCAGTATGATACAGGACGGCTATGAAATATGGTATAAAACACCTTTTTGTCTTGCACCGATATCAGCGAGAAGATCTAAATTTCCTACTGTAAATACTGTGGGACCTTTGATCCAATTAATTGTTCTCCTTCCGCTGCTGCTGTGTATAGTCACCTTCTATCATCATCAATGACTCAAGCCAATTCCCTCATTATTTGTACCTTGTCAGGGCTCTTCACATCACAGCGCCAGGTTCCTAATGCTTGGGTGCCAGACACACTCTACATTCTATTTCTGAACTTTATGTAACAAATAATGTTAACCAACGTTCCAGGGTGTGAACTTTGTATCGCCTTCTCAACTTTGCATAATTTGCATAAAAAGCTTCCACTGTTTCTGACAACAGTCTATTCGCATGAGTGGGCATGCCAGCAGATACAAGTATGTAAAGAAATACATACAGCGGGATTAGAACCCTGGGAAAGTTTTATTTATTTTTTTGCAATTGGAATTTGATGTATAGCTTAATAGCCCTGCTTCTCAAAAGGTTCTCAGCTTTGGAACCCCTTTCTGTTAGAATTATAAGTTGATCACAGGTTGTCTCACTGCTGGGAATCTCTGGCAATCAGCTGTATTTGGTAGAGAAACCTGAGAAAAAAAAAGTGTTCAGTTTCACTGCAGCGCCTCTACAGTAGAAATTAAGCATTACACAGCTCAGGTCCTCCAGATAAAGAAATGCTCGTTGTTGTGGGTTTAGAATGTGAAGGATAAATATAACGCAAAGTTTATTTTTCTATAAGTAAGAAAAGAGGGTTGTTAGTCAGTTTGTAGTTGTTAAAGGGAAAGGGACATAACCCTTTAAGAGGAACCAGTCAACTAGAAAGTGCAGTCTACAGGCATCATGTTTTAGAGCAGGAGGAGTTAAGAAGCTTGATTTGTATGGGAAAGATTTACTATAAGGCTACATTCACATGACCGTAGTGTTTTGCAGATCCACAAAACACGGATACTGGCCCATGTGTGTTCCGCAAATTGTAGACCACATATGGCCACCGCTCCAAAGAAAATTCCTATTCTTGTTCGCAATTGCGGACAAGAATAGGACATGTTCTATCTTTTTTGCGAGGCCTCGGAACGGAACTATGGATGCAAACTCATTCATACGGTCGTGTGAATGTAGCCTAAGACCGGGTTCACATCACCGTTTATTTTTCGGTTCTTCTGATCCATCAGAAGAACAGAAAAATAAAGAAAAAAAACCAAAACAGATCCTTAGCATCAGTTATGCACATTTGGCATCTGTTTCAGCCATTTCCATTTTTTTTTAGATGGAAAAAAAGTCATGCATACATAATAACGGATCTCAGATGGAAATGGCTCAAACAGATGCCAAATGTGCATAACTTATGCTCAGGATACGTTTTTTTTCAGGATCAATTTTTCCTTTATTTTTCTGTTCTTCTGACTGACTTTAAAGGGTTAAGAATGTATTCAAACGACCGAATGTATTTTGAGGTCTGCAAAACGTGTATCCACAAAAGATAGTTGACGTCCATGGGATATCTGTGTTGCATCCATTTTTTGCAGACTCTTGACTTCAATGGGTCCATGGTTTGCATTTTCTGACAAGAATAGGACATGTTCTATAATTTGCGAAACAGACATACAGACTTGGAAAGCATGTTGGATGGAGGTTCCTTCTGTCACCCTGTCATCCTGTGCTCTCTGCATCCATATGTCTGTCAAGCAAATTGATAGAACATGTTCTATACTTGCCTGCAAAATGCAACCACTGGCCCAATAAAGTCAATGGGTCTGCAAGAAAAAAAAGAGATAGCAAAAATTACATAAAGTCATGTTAAAGCCCCCTAAATCTGAGCAACCAGAAATTTTCCACAGAAGACAAAATGTCTCTGCTCTGGACTGTAACTTCTTTTCTCCTTTTATAAGAGTTTTTTTCCCCACAGATTTGACCAATGCTTTTGATCATAACCTGACACTTGTTAAAAAACCTGTCTCACCCCCACCGGTGTGTCTGGTTTGCGAGGGAAATTAGTTAGTCTGGGAGTTTGTGTCCCTTGAAGCAGAACTGTGAAACATCATTCTATCCTGTTTTGTGTGATTCGGTTCATTGAGCTCAGGTGTTCCAGTTAATGATCTGCCAGTCTACCGGATCGAGAAGTCATAGCCTTCTTTATCAAACTAAATAGCGGCCGGACCAACTGTCAGCCCAGACTGCAGCCAGATACACCTCACAGCTTCTCTTCACTACTTTTTATTTTAGAAATGTTTCTTTACTTGAAGGAGATTGCAAGTGTCACGAAAAGGTAGGGATAAGTGCAGCCCTAAACTCCACCCAGTCCCCTATCCCTACCCACTTGCACGGTCCGTCCTAACCGAAGGGGTACAACTGGGCAGCAGTCCCTAGCTTGCGTACGTACAGGGGCCTAAAGGGAGGGGAGAAAACAAAAGACAAGGACAGAAAACACAGAAACAACAAGCTTCCCAGGCTGGGTAAAACCACAACTGAAACCAATGGAAGCCAAGGTCTAGACCCAGGAGTTAACAAGGGCACAAAGGGGTAATTCAAGATCGAAGTCAATACAATCTGAGGTCAGGAGCCAAGAGGTAGCATCAGTACAAAGGGTAACACAGGATCGAAGTCAAATACAAGCCGAGGTCAAACAGGTTACCTGTTTAAATAGGTCTAATTGATGGATCACGTGATGTGGCCAGCTTCACGTGACCCATGTTCAGCACATCAATACACCTGAGCGCCAACTCATTGACATCGGCGCTCAGTTCCCCCCCTGCTCATTGTCTAGAGGACGAAGGACGCCGACCACGCTGAAGAGGCGTGCGCATCCGGGTCCTCTCCGCATCCTTGTTACCATGGCGACAAAGACACCGGCTGCGTCTAATTGATGGGTCACGTGACGTGGCCAGCTTCACGTGACCCATGTCCAGCACATCAATACACCTGAGCGCCGACTCATAGACATCGGCGCTCAGTTCCCCCCCTGCTCGTTGTCTAGGGGATGAAGGACGCCGGCCACGATGAAGAGGCGTGTGCGGCCGGGTGCTCTCTGCCTCCTTGTTACCATGGAGACGAGGACGCAGGCCGCGTCCTCGCTCCTCCTCACGAATGGGATGCCGGCGGCGCTGCAGAGAGAGAGCGCGTCGCCAGCTCCCCGTTACAACATGATATACTTAGTGGAAACACAATTGCAAGACAATGAACTCTTTAAGGGTTAAGCCAATTTCAACCGTAAAGGGGTTCTCCACTTTAGATAATCCTTGTTTTTGTTTGAAGGGTTCCTTGACATTAGCTGATCAGAAAGTGTCCTCCTGCTGAGACCTCAGTCGATCAGCTATGATCCTTGGGGAAACCTGGTAGTAACTGCTTAGTTTCTTTGCAGCACCACCACAGGAGAAATTAAGTTTTACACAGTGTTCATTCATGTCAATGGGTTTTCTGTGTAAAACAGGACAGGTTCTCCAGAACAAGAGACACCATTGTAACCAACACCAAGAGATGAGGATCCTGAACAGAGGACTTTCCCTCTATTCTTGTCACGTCAGTAGAGTAGATACAGGCAAGGACAGTGGGGCCCTGGACTGCAACTCCCTCACTGTCCCTACCTACTTGCAGTACAAACCCTAGATGGCTAGACAGCATCTGGTTGACGGTCCCTACGCTACTTAACGAACAAGCAAAAATGGAACGAGGAACAAGGAACCAATCTAGTGAGCCAAACAAGACTAAAACAAAACTATCACTGGCAATGGTGTATGGCCAGGAAGGGATTTAAATAGAGCGCTGAGTCCTTGAATAAGAACCTGATAGGTCCATTGACTTGGCGCTCCATTAGTCAGAAACACTAGTACACAGTAATGGAGCAGCTGAGCAATAACCCCACTGCTAATCTCCCCCAGCACATGCCCACTGCGGGGAGAAACAGAGCATTGCTTCCTGTTACTAAGGATACTGTCGCATCACCAGGGGCGTTGCTCAGCAGCGCGTACCTCTTCCGGCACGGCCTCTGAGGATACTTTGGATATCATATACTTATATTATATATATATCTGATAATAGAGAGGCATCCCTTTAGGCCAGGAAAAGGACAGATTGACCAGTCTGATTGAGAGAGAGAGAGTGAAGCTAGCCCCCAAATACAGTACAGACCAAAAGTTTGGACACACCTTCTCATTCAAAGAGTTTTCTTTATTTTCATGACTGTAACGGACCGTTTCAGCAGACAAGGGGTTAAAATCCGTTTAGGCGATATGCCCCTTTCTGAGAGACAGGCACAGCTACTGCAGGACACCAACCTCCCAAACTGGATACAAAGTAGCACTCCAAACTGGAACCTCACGAATAGCTGCTAGCAGACGAACAGGAAAAGCATACAATCCTGGCAATCAATCTCTAACAGCATACAGCGGATCCCCCCAATAACGAGACAAGGCTCCGTGTTGAGGGTCAAGCAGTGGTCTGAGGTGCTGGCACACCCAGCCTGGTTTTTATTACAGTTGTTGCAAATACAGGTCCGCCTACAGGGGTTTGAAATACAGCCAATCAATATGTTACAACACATACAATGTAAGTACACGCCTCTAGGGGACCAGAAGGAAGACTTGTGACACAGGACAGATATGCAGCACTGTAGGATACACAGAGACAATACATCCCCACAATGCATCATGGTTTCCTCCTCTCTCCCCTGGAGACACCCGAGGCATAATCCAATTATCTCTCAAGACAAAGAGAAGTCACCAATACACATGTGCAGACAATAGGACAGACATCAACCCTTTAAACACACAATGGGACAATGGCACAATAGAAACACATTTTCCTCCCAAGCTGACAAGTTACACTTATTATAAATTGTTACAACTTTGTGAGTTTACATTGGCCATACATATAACTAACATCAATTTAAACGGTATAACTTGGGGAAAAACCTATCCAAAATTCACTTGAATCGGTTCAGGGGTTTAAAAGTTAGTATATGGCCCATAATCCTGGGGCAAGAGGCCAGCAGCCAGGCCTCTCCAAAACCCAGTGGCGAGGTTGGTTTCGCCACAATGACTATGAAGGCATCAAAACTATGAATTAACACATGTGGAATTATATACATAACAAACAAATGTGAAACAACTGAAAATATGTCATATTCTAGGTTCTTCAAAGTAGCCACCTTTTGCTTTGATTACTGCTTTGCACACTCTTGGCGTTCTCTTGATGAGCTTCAAGAGGTAGTCCCCTGAAATGGTTTTCACTTCACAGGTGTGCCCTGTCAGGTTTAATAAGTGGGATTTCTTGCCTTAGAAATGGGGTTGGGACACTCTGTTGCGTTGAGGAGAAGTCAGGTGGATACACAGCTGATAGTCATGAAAATAAAGCAAACTCTTTGAATGAGAAGGTGTGTCCAAACTTTTGGTCTGTACTGTACATCCTTTGGGAACTACTTGAATCGACTGTAAAGACTGCATTTCATGTGGATAGTGATTGTGTGGGTCACCTGCTGTAAAGTGCTATGGATCATTATACCACACTACTTTTGCACTGCAAGGTGCTGGCATCACGGAAACCAGGACCCTGCCTCGCACCTTAAAACAGCAACATCAAAGGCACCTCAACCACCATAAGGGAGGAGAACCCCAGAGGAAATAACCGGTGCGCCCTTCCCGTCACTGTATGCCACCCCTGGGAGCTTCAGGAAAACCATGAGTACAACTGCACCCATCCGGCGACCCACACTCACGAGCGCCCCTGCAAGTTTATTACATTTCTCTATTAACTCAGAATTCCCTAATATGGTTTCTGAAAATGGGTTCCTCTTGGTGCCTTATCTCCTTCTGGTCCTGACATCATCAAGCCACTGGTTAAAATCTCACTTAGGAACAGAAAGGGACTGACTGTGCAGGTGTGAACTGAGCAACCAGTAGTTCAAGGATGTCGGGACCAGAAGTACAGTCGGCGGAGATACTGTAAAATACCAAGTGGAGGAGCGGGATGGAAGTGACTGGGCACCAAGTGACTTTCAGATGGAAGTGACTGGGCACCATTAGTAATGGGATCCAACCCCTAGGTTCTTTTCCACTAATTTGCATATGAATCAAAAGACATTTATCAGGGGCACAGAATATTTACAAATGGATATAGACGTATGCTTGGGATAATGTGTATGTCAACTACAGGACACCAGCAACAGTTTAATTTGTGAAATTGCGGTAACAGACTCTTTTAACCTCTTTAAAGGGTTTCTGTCACCCCAATTTTCTCTATTAAACAGGCTGACATTATAGATGTGAAAATGTCACCTGAATTTAACTCTGCATTTCTTTTATTTAAGTATGCCCCCGTTTTTTTTTGTGTAATTTTAACTTTTATTATATGCAAATGAGCCTCTAGGAGTAGGGGGGGAGGGGCGTTGCACCTGCTCCTAGAGGCTCAGTTCGCGCACCTCATTTCCACACCCTTCTGTCTTGATTGACAGGGCCAGGCCAGCGTTGGTTCTCCTGCTGACCCCGTCTGCCGTGTAAATCTCACGCCTGCGCCATCCCGTTCAGTATTCGGCGCAGGCGCATTGAGAAAGCCAGCAGCCTGGCCCTGTCAATCAAGACAGAAGGGCGTGGAAATGAGGTGGGCGAACGGAGCCTCTAGGAGCAGGTGCAACGCCCCCCCCCCCTGCTCCTAGAGGCTTATTTGCATATAATAAAAGTTAAAATTACACAAAAAAGGGGGCATACTTAAATAAAAGAAATGCAGAGTTAAATTCAGGTGACATTTTCACATCTATAATGTCAGCCTGTTTAATAGCGAAAATTGGGGTGACAGAAACCCTTTAAAACAGGCCAATTCTCATTTTTATTTTTTTTTCCTCCCCACCTTCCAAGATCAAGAAGTTTTTTTTAATTTTCTTATCACATAGCCATATGAGGGCTTATTTTAGCTGGACACTGTATTTTTCAATAGCACCATTTATTTTACCATATAGGAAAACTGGAAAAATTATTTGTGGGATAAAAAAAAGAAAAGCAAGCTGTAGTTTTTATTGGTACCATTTTGGGGTACATACAACTTTTTTGATTACTTTTTATTAAATTTGGGGAACTTGACCAAAAACAGCAAATCGTGTATTTTTTTTTTCTGTTACGGCATTCACCGCACAAAATAAACATTATTATATTTTAATAGTGCAGATGTTTTTGGATGCGGCAATGCCTATTTTGTTTTTTTATTCTTATATGTAAAATTGGGAAAGGGAAGTAATTCGAATTTTTTATATTTTTGTGTTTTTTACTGTACTTTTTAACCCTCTTAGCAGACTTAAACATGTGATGTTCTGATCCCTTGTCCCTTAGGCCTCATGAACGTATTTACTTTCCTGGTCCGTTCCGATTTTTTTTGCGGACCGTATACGGAATCATTCATTCCAATGAGTCCGCAAAAAAAAAAAGGAAGTTACCCCATGTGCATTTCGTTTCCGTATGTCCGTATTTCCATCCTGCAAAAAAATAGAACATGTCCTATTATTGTCCGCATTACGGACAAGGATAGTACAGTTCTATTAGTGGTCAGCTGTTCCGTTCCGCAAAATGCGGAATGCACACGGACATCATCTGTATTTTTTGCTGATCCATTTTTTGCGGACCGCAAAATACATACAGTCGTGTGCATGAGCCTTAGGCCTCTTTCACACTGGCGTGTGCGGCCCGTGGTCGTCCTGCGGCCCGCAAAATGCGAGCCGCAATGCACGAGCACAGTCCGCGGGGAAGCCGCAGCGGATCCCGGACCCGCATTTTGATCCTGAATACAGTTTAATATGATCTTCAGGTGAATCTCTGCAGGAATAGAGTGCATGAGGAGACATGAAGTACAGAGAAGATAGTGAGGGTGTAGATAATGAGCAGCAGCACTTGTATGCAGTCTCCATTACCACAGTCTGACCTGTCCATCCTCTCTGTACTTCATGTCTCATGAACTCCATTCCTACAGAGATTCAGCTGACGATCATATTATACTGTATTCAGGGTCATAATCCTTGACAAGTGGAGCAGAGAGGAGGATGAGGCAGATCTTTACCTCAGTGTTGTAAAGTAACTGCTGTGTCCTGCTGTGTGATTAGGACAAGTTTTGCGTGTGCTAATAGGACGGCAGCCATTTTATTTCTCATAACGATTGCTCCCTAGATAGCTAATGAAAGGTACTTGAGAATATATTTATACTAAAGTAATATTTAAGGTATTTTCATTTTCTTAATTCCCGGAGAACCCCTTTAAGGCTACTTTCACATATACGTTTTTGCTGGATCCTGGGATGCAAATGAGCTCTAAACAACCTCTGCCTCTCATGCCACCAGATGTTAGGCAGTCAATGTTTGACCCTTTAAATAGGTCTTGAGACATGACTTGGATAATAAATAAGCCAGCACCTCATCTGCAGACAGCTGTTTCAGGGTGATTGCCCCTCATCAGTGCAAGGAGAAATAGTTCCCCCCAAATCCTGACTTAGGCCTCTCACCCAGTTAAGCCAGTACTCTTTGTTTTGCACTGATGAAGGGCAATCACCCTGAAACAGCTGTCTGCAGATGAGGTGCTGGCTTATTTAATATCTAAGTCATGTCTCAAGGCCTGTTTAAAGGGTCGAACATTGACTTATAGGATAGCTGCCTTATATCTGGTGGCATTAGAGGCAGAGCTTGTTAAGAGCTCATTTGCATCCCTTTCTTCCCAGAATTCCAGAGGAGCATGTATGGCCTATAAGCCTCCTCCCGACGATTAAGGCGCTCCCTCCAAGGAGAGATAGTATCCCCTAAATCCTGACCCTTTAAATAGGTCTTGAGACATGACTTGGATAATAAATAAGCCAGCACCTCATGTGCAGACAGCTGTTTCAGGGTGATTGTGTAACACCCCAGAGTTGTGTTACGAAACTCTTATACCCCGCTACAACCTGTTAAGTGTATTTACCTTGTCATCTTGTGTAATTTCACATAATATTCTCACAAATGTGCATTCAAATCCTTGTTAAATATATATTGCTGTAATTTCTATGTTCACCGGCAAGTGGCAGTAATGTGTTCAGCAAGGACTTAGAGACAGTTTAGTGTTTCTGAACTGGAATAGTTAATTCCAGTTTAGCTCCCCCTTCTGTGAGCAAAGTGGGCTTGCCCATTTCCTGCCTTATGGAGAGGGAAGGAAGTTACAGTCAGTGTAACCCACCCCCTGCTAGGGGTAGGGTGTGCATGCTAGGAGCTCCCAGATATAGGGATCCAAAGCCAGGATCTTGTCTCGGCTGAGACATTGATCATCATCCCCAGCCTGAGCTCTTCAGCCTCAGCTGGTAGAAGCAAGAGACAACTCCAGTTCCAGGAAGAAGCATACCCTGAGACAATAGCTGTGAGTACCATCCAGAGACCCAGGAGAAGCCATAATCCTCCTCAGCTAGTCAGTCCCCAGACAGCAGAAGATAGAAAGCGCAGAAGCCAAATTCCTGCCACATTACAGAGCTAACAAGCAGATATCCTTTTCCTGCAAGCTCCAGGCATATGGTAGAGCAGAAGATATATTCCTGCCACACATTGCCAATACCTGCTGGGACCAAAGACTACTGCTGTACCTTGCTTGGATGAAAGCTGCAACTAGTAAAGACAAGTTTGAACTTTACCCAAAGTCTGGATCTCAATTACTTCTGCAAATTCCTCTATTACTCCTACTAGCACCACACTCATTTTATTGCAAGTGAGCCAGGATCCAGGATTCCAGCCGTAACCAGGTAGGAGACACCGTTGACACAATTACGACCATCATACAGAGACATTACACCACTCTGGCATTCCTAACCTGGTGCGTGAGTTATAACATCCTTAAAGGGCCCTGCGACAGTACTCTGCGCACGCTGCAATTGGCCTCACAAACAAACTATAGACTATTATACCCATATCCTGACCCACTGCATAATTTGGCGTCCGTGTAACTTTAACCACGGTCCGGCTCATTGAAATTGCCCCTCATCAGTGCAAGGAGAGATAGTTCCCCCCAAATCCTGACTTAGGCCTCACATCCAGTTAAGCCAGTTCTCTCTGCTTTGTACTGTTAAGGGACACTCACTCTGAAACAGCTGTCTGCAAATAAGATGCTGGCTTATTTAATATCCGAGTCATGTCTCAAAACCTATTTAAAAGTCCAATCATTGACTTATAGGATAGCTACCGCACATCTGGTGGCATCAGAGGCAGAGCTCATTTGCATCACTTTCTTCCCTCAATTCTCATACAACCCCTTTACCTTGACTATAAAACTGGCTCATGAATTCTTAAATTTATCTGTGAGACAATCTTTGGAGAGGGTTTGCACCTATGGACCAATACTGAAGACAAGGTAAGTACACCCCCACAAGACCTTACCTTAAGGCCACTGATTCAGACAGCCGTGCTGCTCCCTAACAAGATCACCATATGAGGTCACGTTCAGGAGATCAGGGAATCTGCATAGGGAATATTTTTCCAGTTGAATATTTCCTATGCAGATGTCAGGGCAGATTTTTTAGGTTTTGACATTGAGAGGTGTAAGCTCTGCACAAAATCTCAAATTCTACCTTTTGCCCTTTAAATCTAGATATGGAAAATTCTCCAGCTTCAGATGGGTCATCACAATAATGTGCTGTGTGCACGGGTTGCCTTGGAAATGGAGCTCGTTCTGCAAAAACAATTTCCACTAATGGAGAATTTTCTGACGCTGTTATCTCAAGCTCTCATGTGGGTGCTACTCAATAGTTCATCAATAATTACGGTAAAGAAGATGTCCAATCCAAAGGAGGATGATAGTGCTGACTGACCACTCAATGAACTCATGTTTTTACAGACTTACGTGAACGTATCTTTTAGGCTATATATATCTGGGCCAATGGTTTATTCCAAATCCAGCTGATACTCCATTAAAGGGTTTTTTCCCATTAAAAATATTCAACATTTTTCAAACCAGCACCTGGATCTGAATACTTTGGTAATTACTTGTAATTAAAAATGTTGTATAGCCAGTGAGCTATTCAATAACATGTATCTGTAGAGCGCCACCTGCAGTTTGTTCTTTTTCTTATTTCTCTGTCCACCTTGCTGAGATGGTCACACATTCTCAGTGCCATCCTTCAACTGCCACTAGCCCTATCTAATGTTAGAAACTTTAACATTTACAGGGAGAGAACTGCAGCAGAAAGCACATGCCCCCTGAAAAAGGACATGTCCTCTGAGCTGTGATAGGGAAAGCTGCAGCAGAAAGGACACACTCCCTGAGCTGTGATAGGGAGAGAGCTGCAGCAGAAATGACACACCCACTGAGCTACCTCCCTGAAGAAGAGTAATTGGAGCAATGAATGAGGAGATCTCTGGATCCATGTGAGGTACAGGGCTGGTTCTAGCTTTGTTAGAAAGAGGTTGTCATGTACTATATGTCTATCTTTTTACATTAATCATGGGATAACCCCTTTAAAGGGAATTTCAACCACAAGAAGGGTCGCTATATTGCCAGGATACACCATTACTTCCTGATCAGTTGGTTGAACTACTGGAACTGCCACCAGTCCTCAGAGTAACAGGTCCGAAAAGCTAGTCAGTTCCTTCCCAGTTTCTTGATTGGAGCACATTAACAGGAGTGCTGCTGCGCAGGGATTGGTACAATCTGTGATATGATGTGTGATGGGCTCATACAGGATTAGAAAAGCATAGCCCTTTTTTCTTTTTTTTTTTCAGAAACAGCGCCACACCTGTCTACAGTTTTTTTTTTGCCATTGCAGCTCAACACCATTCATTTCAATGGCGCTGAGCTCCAATACCAGACACAACCCTTAGACAGGGGTGGCCCTGTTTTGAGATGTGTTCTAGCTAATCCTGGACAAGACCATCAAATACTCCTTTTGGGCCAATGCTTTTTCTATTGGTTTCCTAAAATGTTCCCTTGGGGTTGTTGCAGTATTATGGTGAACATCAGATGACAATAGATGGGGCTGTGAGTGTTTTCTTTCGGAGTCTTATGTAAAGTAAAGATCGTCTTTTTTAGCTTTTAATTTATATGCACAATTGATTTGCAGACTCAATACCCTGGTAGCATTATAACGCTTGCTGCAATAATGGATTGAAATCTGGCTGCTTGAATTTTAATTGTTACTATACAGATGACTCCAGGCCTATAAGACAGAGATCCGGCTCGGATCTGGCCCTGTGTCAAAACCTCTAAGTTCTGAATCATCTCACGTCCCAAATTAAGTAACATTATTCACAGCAAGAGTCTTTGGATAAGTTTGTCAGTTGCAATTTTTCCTGACATGGTGTTTGGAGATTTGTGTTTATAGAGATTAATTAATTATTGTAGATAACGAGACTCATCAACAGGTTCAGCGATAACAAAAATAGCAAAAATACTGTAAGGGCGGGACTTGAGTGTTACCCGCTCTCTTTACAAAGCCCTTTACAACTTGTTCGCGTTATAAATTTCATTATAGGGTTCCATTATAACAGAGTTAGGCTGGGTTCACATCACGTTTTTTTCCATTTAACGTATACAAAAAACGTATACGTTAGGGCCCTTTCACACTTGCGTTCTTTTCTTCCGGCATAGAGTTCCGTCGTCGGGGCTCTATGCCGGAAGAATCCTGATCAGTTTTATCCTAATGCATTCTGAATGGAGAGAAATCCGTTCAGGATGCATCAGGATGTCTTCAGTTCCGGACCGGAACGTTTTTTGGCCGGAGAAAATACCGCAGCATGCTGCGCTTTTTGCTCCGGCCAAAAATCCTGAACACTTGCCGCAAGGCCGGATCCGGAATTAATGCCCATTGAAAGGCATTGATCCGGATCCGGCCTTAAGCTAAACGTTGTTTCGGCGCATTGCCGGATCCGACGTTTAGCTTTTTCAGAGTGGTTACCATGGCTCCCAGGACGCTAAAGTCCTGTTTGCCATGGTAAAGTGTAGTGGGGAGCGGGGGAGCAGTATACTTACCGTCCGTGCGGCTCCCGGGGCGCTTCAAAGTGACGTCAGGGCGCCCCACGCGCATGGATGACGAGATCACATGGACACGTCATCCATGTGCATGGGGCGCTCTGACGTCATTCTGGAGCGCCCCGGGAGCCGCACGGACTGTAAGTATACTGCTCCCCCGCTCCCCACTACTACTATGGCAACCAGGACTTTAATAGCATCCTGACTGCCATAGTAACACTGAACGCATTTTGAAGACGGATCCGTCTTCAAATGCTTTCAGTTCACTTGCATTTTTCCGGATCCGGCGTGTAATTCCGGCAAATGGAGTACATGCCGGATCCGGACAACGCAAGTGTGAAAGAGCCCTTAAAAGGATGCCTCAGACTGATGCCATACAGTGGCATCCGTTCACCATAGAGTTCTATAGTAAAAAAAAAAAATAGTATACTTTTTTTACCGGACTATGCAGGATACAAGAATGTGGTGTGCTGCATTTTGGAACCTTTTTTGCTTAACGTGTATATCAAATGGAGGCATAAAACGTGATGTGAACCCACCATTATAACGGAATATAAGGGAATATTAGGACGGAATGCAAAATGGGAACCTTTAAGAGGCATTCTGTTTTGCTCCATCCTAATACATATCTATGGACACATATAACATTTCAGTTTTTTCCCGTTATTCATGACGGGGAAAAAATTCCTGTCGAAGTGCCTTGGAACTGTGCCTTGATATTTGTTAAATGTACTACAACTCCCATTCTGCACTTTAGTAAATAAAGAGTACAATTGGCCTGGTTATTGACTTTTTTTTCCGTCATGAATAACGGAAAAAAACCTGAACCGTTATATGTGCCCATAGACATGTATTAGGACGGAGCAAAACAGAATGCCTCTTAAAGGTTTCAGTTTTTGCATTCCGTCCTAAAATTCCGTTATATTCTGTTATGACTCTGTTATAACGGAACCCTATAATAGAATTTATAACGCAAATGCGAACCAGCCCTTATTGGGAGCAATTGATCATGTTGTAATGTCATTGTGGGCAAGAACTGAATGCCACAACCATCATGCTTTTTATACTGATAAGCAGGGAAGAGAACTTTCAGCCAAAAAAAAGGCCAAAAATTGTAAAGAAAAAGTGTTTTCATGACTAATGATTTTAGAAAAAACACCTCTTTCCGATGGAAGTATCTTTTAAATCTGCACAGTAATACAAATCTTCTTTAAGTTTCTGAACTGACCATATAATCGGAGATGGTGGTTGTGGTGATGGCGGAGGGGTCTTTTGATTTGAACCCTACCCCTAACCCTTTCATTGACCCCTGCTGCTTTACTTATAGCATAATAATGGAGGTTGTTAGCTTTTAATTTAATTTAGAATTATGTTAGATTAACCCACAGTGTCAGGAGCAACGGCAGCAGCGCCAGAACGGAGCAAAATGGGGCCTCCTATGGATTAGCGATATTTCTGTTGTTCGACTGTCAATAACCATGCACTAATTATTCCACAGCAGCTCACATCTTCATTAGCCTTGGATAATTACTAACGATAATGAATGTATCTCTGGTCCTAATTATGCTGTTTACCATTGACCAATCCAATGGATTTCCGATAACGGATTAGAAAAGAATTACAGCAATGAGGAAAATTATTTTTTTCCCCCTTCAAGAATCTTCATATATTCCTCTCAGTCTTGGTTCTGTACATAACCTCTTAAATCTTTAAGACATATTAATCCCTTTCTATAGCACTTGCATGTTGAGGGTCTTTTCCATTATTTACAATGGTTATCAGATGTGAAGTTCATTCAGAGTTAGCTGCTTTATACATTTTTAACCAAATACTTCACCATTATGGTTGCTCATATAGCACCGCCATATTACGTAACATTCCTTCGGTCCTTTGCAATCTGATTTCTGTATATCACATTCAATTTGATTATCAACTATAGGAAGTAGCTGGAGAACCTCTGCGAGACCCATGAACTTGACAGGACATCTCAAATAGATGGTAGTCATGGCAGCATCCAACCCAGGACCTCAGTGCTAACCACTGAACCACCTTGCGATCTTCCCTCTACCTGTTGTGCAATGCTCTGCAGAACTCCTCTGTCAGCTCCTGTGCCCAGTAGTTGTCTCCTCACTGCCTGCAGCTACTCAGTAAAGCCTTCAGCCCTAAGTCTGTGCTGCTGAAGGGGTTAAGAATCCAGGGAGAGAAGCTATTAAAACAGGGATGTCAGGAGAGGTGAAAGGTCATCTTTAACCACTTCACATCCTGGCCATTTGCCCCCTTCCTGACCAGGCCTATTTTTGCAAATCTGACATATGTCACTTTATGTGGTTATAGCTTTGGAATGCTTTTACTTATCTAAGCCATTCAGAGAATGTTTTCTCTTGACACATTGTACTTCATGATAGTCATAAATTTGAGTCAATATATTTCACCTTTATTTATGAAAAAATCCCAAATTTACTAAAAATGTTGAAAAATTCGCAATTTTCAAAATTTCTACTTCTCTGCTTTTAAAACAGAAAGTGAAACCTCATAAAATATGTATTACTTAACATTCCCCATATGTCTACTTTATGTTGGCATCATTTTGTAAATGTCATTTCATTTTTTTAGGACGTTAGAAGGCTTAGAATTTTAGACGCAATTCTTAATATTTTTAAGAAAATTGACAAAATCCACTTTTTAAGGACCAGTTCAGGTCTGAAGTCACTTTGTGGGGCTTACATAGTGGATACCCATTTTAAATGACCCCATTGTAGAAACTACACCCCTCAGGTTACTTAAAACGGATTTTTACAAACTTTGTTAACCCTTTAGGTGTTCCACAAGAATTAAAGGAAAATGGAGATAACATTTTTAAATTTCACTTTTTTGGCAGATTTTCCATTTTAATCCATTTTTTTCTTTAACACATCGAGGGTTAACAGACAAACAAAACTCAATATTTATTACCCTGATTCTGCTGTTTACAGAAACACCCCACCTGTGGTCGTAAACTGATGTAAGGGCACACGGCAGGGCGCAGAAATAAAGGAGTGCAATATGGTTTTTGGAAGGCAGATTTTGCTGAACTGGATTTTAGATGCCATGTCCCATTTGAAGCCCCCCAGATGCACCCTTACAGTAGAAACTCCCAAAAAGTTACCCCATTTTGGAAACTAGGGGATAAGGTGCCAATTTTATTGGTACTATTTTGGGGTACATATGATTTTTAATTGCTCTATATGACGTTTTTTGTGAAGCATGGTAACCAAAAAATGGCTGTTTTGGCACTATTTTAAATTTTTTTTTTTTTACAACATTCATCTGACATGGTAGATTATGTGCTATTTTTAAAGAGCAGGTTGTTACGGACGCAATGATATTAAATATTTCTTTTTTATTTGTTTCAGTTTTACATATGTAAAACATTTGTTTCATTTTTTAAATATGTTTTTGTGTCTCCATTTTCTGAACGCCATATTTCTTTTTTTTTCTGTCAATCGTCTTGTGCAGGGGCTAATTTTTTGCAGGAAGAGTTGACGTTTTCATTGGTACCATTTTTGGGTACATATGATTTTTTGATCATTCATTATAACACTTTATGGGGCAAGGTGACCAAAAAATTGGTTGTTTTAGCAGTTTTTATTTATTTACTTTTACAGAGTTTACCCGAGGGGTTAGGTCATGTGACAATTTTATAGAGCAGATCGTTGCGGACGTTGCAATACCTAATATGTATACTTTTTCTTATTTATTTAAGTTTTACACAATAATAGCATGATGTTTTAGTGTCTCCATAGTCTGAGAGCCATAGCTTTTTTTTTTTTAACGATTGTCTGGCTACTTTCACACTAGCGTTGTTTTAATCCGGCGTTCAATTCCGACACCGGAACTGCCCGCCGGATCCGGAAAAACGTGTGAAAACGGATTACATTTGAATCCTGATCAGGATTTTGATCACAATGAAAAAATGCATTGGAAAAAACGGATCCGCCATTTATGGACTTTAACTTTTTTTTCACATTTTTCGGGTTTAACATGCAAAAGCCGGATCCGTTTAGACTGAACACACAGTGCCAGATCCGGCGTTAATGCAAGTCAATGGGAAAAAGGCCTGATCCGGCGTTCAGTCAAAGTGTTCAGGCTTTTTGGCCGGAGGTAAAAATACAACATGCTACGTTTTTCTGAAAAGCCTGATCAGTCAAAAAGACTGAACTGAAGACATCCTGATGCATCCTGAAGGACTGACTCTCCATTCAGAATGCATGGGGATAAAACTGATCAGTTCTTTTCCGGATTTGAGCCCCTAGGACGGAACTCAGCGCCGGAAAAGAAAAACGCTAGTGTGAAAGTACCCTTAGTTAGGGTCTAATTTTTTGCAGGATGGTGTGACAGTTTGATTGGTACTATTTTGGGGGGCATACACCTTTTTGATCCCTTGGTGTTTATGTGATGTTAGGAAAAATAGCTTTTTTGGCGCAGTTTTTTTTTTTTATGGTGTTTGCCCGAGGGGTTAGGTCATGTGATATTTTTATAGAGCTGGTTGTTCCGGACGCGGAGATACCTAATATGTATACTTTTTTTTATTTATTTCACTTTAACACAATAATAATATGTTCTGAGAGCTATATTTATTTTTTTTGAGCGATTTTCTTATGTAGGGGCTCATTTTTTGCAGGATGAGGTGATGGTTTTATTGGTACCATTTTGTGGGACATATGCCTTTTTGATCACTTGGTGTTGCACTTTTTGTGATGTAAGGTGACAAAAATCGGACTGGGTGGATCATGTGATATATTTATAGAGCCGACGTCACGTATGCGGCAATACCAAATATGTATATTTTTTATTTATTTTTTCTAGTTTAAAATTTTTTTTTTTATTCCTTACTTGGGGAATTTTTTATTTTTTTTTACATGCGAAATCTTTTTTATTTTTTTTTATTTTAGCACTTTATTTTTTTTATTTTTTATTTTACACTTTGCGTCCCCCATAAGGTCATACAAGACCTCTGAGGGAAATTTAACTTCACTTTTTTTCCACCACTATTGATTTCTCCTGTAACTGGGGCTGACATAGTAGCCCTAGTTACAGGGGAAATACACCCCCCAGAGAGGCTGTACAGCACTATACAACACTGTACAGCCTCTGTGCAGGGCTGATCGAGGTCTGTAGAAGACCCGACAGCTCCTGCACTCTCCTGGCCCCGGCGGTCACATGACCGCCGGGCTGGGACGGCAAGCGTATAGCGCTTCCTGATCTGTACACACAGTGCTCATTGAGCGCTGTGTATACATCGATCTAGAAGGCAGGGACACCTGGGAACTGTCCCTGCCTTCTCTCTGGGTTGCTCTGCTGTCACTGACAGCGGGGAACCCGTTCTGCAGCTGCATTATTAGCATGCAGCTGCCATCTCTGAATGAACGTTCAGAAACGTCCATGCAGAGATAGAGATCCACCTCCAGGACGTTTATAGTCAACGGGCAGACGGGAGGTGGTTAATAAAGAATACCGGGAGTTTAGACTGCAACCTTATGTATGAGTCAAACACTAATTATAGTTTGACTCATAAGGAGCCACTTCCACAAGGTGGCTCTAGCGAGATGATATACTTTCCTTGGGAGATACCTTTTTGCATATTTTTGCATATTAATATTACCATGGAGCATTGCCTATAAGCCTCCAACTTATGGAGCACTTCCAGTAAGTCTATTTACAGCTGGTTTCTTTAAAGCGTACCTGAGTTTAAAAAAAAAGTTTGCATAATGGCTGTGTTTTTTTGTATAATCATAACTGTAAAGGAACTGTTAGGCTCCCCTAATGTGTCTTTTAGCCATATTATTCTATTTTAGCTGCACAACTAGATGCATTTCTGTCAGAAGCAGGGGCATATCCCTTCTATGCAAGTCTCTTCTATGCAAGTCAGCATTGTACTTCGTTCTATAACATCCTTTCCTTTAGGAGGGAGAGATCACACTTACAGAAAGGCAGGAGGCTCCTGCGATGTTCAGAAGCAGTGTAGAAGTTTTTTAAAAAAAAAATCAGGATAAGGATCTCTGCTAGCTCTGACACACCCTCTTGGTCATCCTCTGAGTCTGTTACCACGGACCGATCTTGCCTGACAATAGGCTGTGGACTGCAACTTAGGTGGAAGAGAGACCCCTTGTGGCCATGATTTTACAGCTTTTTTTTAGGTGATGCGGGCAGATTTTTTAAAATCAAGGTATCTAATCATTTACTGGTGACATCATTCGCTAGTAAATGAAATTAATTTGTGTCAAAGTATAGTGATTCTTTAAGGACACCTATGATACTGCCTAAGCTGCATCCAAGGCAGCCTGAATCCTACTCTGTACTGATGAGGGGCCTCAAAGTGATGACCTGTCCATAGCCGAGGCTGGAAACCTGGTAAAGGATGTGATGTCATCGGAAGATCTACGCAAATTTCGAAATGGGTAAGTATATTAGAAACTTTCTGCTACAAACATGTTATGTGTGATAAAGGTGGCTTTTAAGGACATCTGTCAATCTGTCAAAGACACATACTGTAAATAGCAAAAGAAGAAAAAATGGTCTAGAATGAAATTATTGAACTATGATTTAGGAATATATCTACTGAAGATATATCTAATAGAGAATATGTAAAGTTTAATTAGGTGGAAGAATCTAAAAATGGATCTTATGTTCAGGTCTAAAGACATTTTCCAAGACTGCAGAAAACTACCAAGAAATGAGTTGAAAGCCTTGCTGTTAGACATTGACATCTTCTATTCACCAATAAATAAGTAATAGTCCAGTGTTAATAGTGACTTATGCCAAGACCTTGTCTCTCCTTGTGGCTGGCAATTGATTACCATCTTCTTCCATTGTAATGATAATGGGATATAGAGTCCAAGAACAGGTCATTAGCATTAATATGACAAGTGACTCATAAATCCTCCTGATATACTTACTCCAGTGCCTACCTTCTCCTGTATACCGCCTCTGGTTCACTTCCATGAAGACTTTTATTTCCCACATTTACTGCTAGATGAATGTTTTAATACATTTTACATTTATTTTTTTTTATTTTTTACTGGTCCGGTATAAGAAAATGGAAAATATCATTGCACATTAATGTTTCTACTATTTTTTTTACTCATCTCTAATACATATTAAAGGCAATGCATCACAGCAAATGTACAGTATGGGAGCCTGTTAGGGATATGCAAGCAGTCATTTTAACTACCAGCATTGATCCGTATCTAGAGTCTATGGAAAATTTTATAAATTGCAGCTGACTTGGCATACTCCTCATCAGGGCATCAAAACAGGAATCATTATTAGTGTTGATCACGAATATTCTAATCGCAAATTTTTATCGCAAATATTGGCACTTCGAGAATTTGCGAATATCTAGAATATAGTGCTATATCTTCGTAATCGCGAATATTCTAGATTTTTTTCATCAGTACCCATGATCCCTCACTGCTTCTTGCTTGTGCGCCAATGAGAAGGCTGCAATATCTTTGACTTTAGGAGTAGTGTTGATCGTGAATTTTCATATCGCAAATTTTTATCGTGAATTTTCCGATTGCCGATTTTCGCAATCAAGAAAATAATGACTGGAGATTACGAATTCTCAAATTCCCGAATATATGACAAATATTCGCCCAAATATTCGTGGAAATACCGCAAATTCGAATATTGCCCCTGCCGCTCATCACTGATCATTATGGATAAATGTAAAGTTATGCATCTGGGTACTAATCGTCTTCTTGCACTGTATATCCTAAGGAGGGAGTAAAAGAGGAAAAGTCACTTGAGTATAGAGAGGTATAGCTGTAGATCAGGAATAGAGATGAGCGAATCGAAGCAGAAGAAGTGGAATTTGATCCGAATTTCAGGAAAAATTCAAGTCGCAATAAAAGCGAATTTCCTCGTGCTTCGTGGTAACGAATTGCAATTTTTCCTAAAATGGCGGCTACAATGGTGGCTACACGTGTGAGGACATGGGGCAAGGAACTCTGGGAAGGCGGACTGACCCATAATGCCATGCATGCAGCCAATCAGCAGCAAACCAGCCCGGTGATGTCACAGCCCTATAAATACGGGGGCCATCTTAGAGTCAGACATTTTCCAGCGTTCAGAGTGCAGGGACAGACGTGAGAAGGCACTAGGGACAGCAATTGGAAAAACCTCATTGTGGAAAAAAAACTGAAAAAACGATTTATAAGTTCAGGGAAAGGATAGGGAGGAATCATTTCACAGCATTTTAGTGCAGGGAGAGGCGTCTAAAGTTGCTTGGGATAGTGCTAGAAAAACCTCATTGTAAAAAAAAAAGCGATTTACTTGTGTTGATCACGAATATTCGAATTGCGAATTTTAATCGCGAATATCGGCACTTTTTAATCGCGAATATTAGATTTTTTGAAAATATTTTCGCAATCAAGAAAATAATGCCTCGCGAATTCTCGAATATATGGCGAATATTCGCCCAAATATTCGCGAAATATCGCAAATTCGAATATTGCCCCTGCCGCTCATCACTACGATTTACAAGTGCAGGGAAACATTATTTTGGGATCCAAATAGCCATTATACAGCTCTGGCACTCTAGAAATTTGTTCTTGTAGTTGGGGTGCAGGTGCTATGTTGAAAAGCCTTTAGTGGTTTATATCTGTGGAAAAACAAAAATATATACACATTTCACTTCTGCAGTTATTTGTGTAGAAAGAGTTTAGTGGCCTATTTCAGTACAAAAGGGAAAAATATATGCGCATTTCACTTCTGCAAGTATATGTGGTGAAAGTGTTCAGTGTCATATTTCAGTACAAAAAGGAAAAAAAATATACGCACTTCACTGTTGCATTTATTTGTGAAAGAGTTTAGTGGCCTATTTCAGTACAAAAAGGAAAATATATATGCATTTCACTTCTGCTGTTATATGTGGTGAATGCGTTCAGTGTTCTATTTCAGTACAAAAAGGAAATAAATATACACACACTTCACTGTTGCATTTATTTGTATAAGAGTTTAGTGGCCTATTTCAGTACAAAAAAGGAAAAATATATACGCATTGCACTTCTGCAGTTATATGTGGAGAAAGGGTTGTGTCCTATTTCAGTACAAAAAGGAAAAACATATACGTACTTCACTGTTGCATTTATTTGTGAAAGAGTTTAGTGGCCTATTTCAGTACAAAAAAAATCTATGCATTTCACTTCTGCAGTTATATGTGGTGAAAGCGTTCAGTGTCCTATTTCAGTACAAAAAGAAAAAATATATACGCACTTCACTGTTGCATTTATTTGTGAAAGAGTTTAGTGGCCTATTTCAGTACAGAAAAAAAAACATATACGCACTTCACTGGTGCATTTATTTCTGCTAAAAGCATTTACTGGCCTATTTCAGTACAAAAATAAAAATATATTCTCAGTTCACTTCTGCAGTAATATGTGTTGAAAGCGTTTACTGCCCTATTTCAGTACAGAAAGAAAAACGTATACACACTTCACTGGTGCATTTATTTCTGCTAAAAGCGTTTACTGGCTTATTTTAGTACAAAAAGACAAATATTTTTGTCGTTTTTAGGGGTGTTTTAATCTGCTTTTAATTTATTTAGTTCAGTATGTCAGTATGTCAGACAGACTAGTGCCATGCCATGCACAGAGGAGTGGCAGAGGCATAAATGTTTCTGGTGCATGCAGAGGTCGCAGCAGGGTAAGGGGACATGGCAGCAGGAGTTGCAGCGAGAGGCCTGAGCTCCCAGTGTCATCTAGCAGTCGTGTCTTGACCAGCAACCCAGCGGTTCTTGATTGGTTAACTCGGTCATCCACTTCGTCCCCTGACATCAGACACCCCCAGCCAACAGTCGGTGGGTTCGTCAGACACAACCCTTAGTTGGCATGGCCCGGGAGCGAGCCCTATGCCCTCACCTGTCCTCAATCTGCCTCTGTCCTTTTCTGTTCCCTCACTGTGAGAAGTATTATATGCTGTAGGCTCTGCTCCACTTTTCAGCGAGGAAGAGCTACTAGAGGACAGTCAGCAGCTACTGCAGTGCCCAGCCAAGATCTGGAAAAGACATCCACCGCTTCCTCCGCTAGGCGGGCAAGTAGTGATGAGGAGAGTGGCGTGGGAGGTTGTGTTGCGAGCGGTCAGGCTCCTGACCCAGAGACGGTTGAGGAGGGCATCAGTGACGTGCAGACATCACTCGATGATGATGAAGCCGATCGCACTTGGAAGCCAGGTGAAGAAGGGGTTTCATCATTATCAGGAGAAGAGGGTGGCAGCTTGCCTGTGAGGCAGCGACAGCCAGCAAGGTGGGAGCGACAGCCAGCAAGGTGTTGTAGGTGGCAGTTTTTGGTGTAGCTGCCAGAAAAGGTTAACGTGGCCATATGTAGAATATGTGGGCAGAAGGTGAAGTGTGGCTAGGGTGCCAATGTTGGCACTATGGCCCTGCGTCAACATATGCAGCATCGCCATAAAGTGGCCTGGGAGAACCGAGGCTCTGAGGTGGTGGTCCAGCCTGCCGCAGCTACCGCTGAATCACCCAGTGGCACACACCCGGTTTCAGCCAGTGAAGGCTCCACCACCTCAGCCAAAGGGAGCTGTCTGTCATTCCCATCTTCTGCTGGTCCAGATGCTCCTGCTCCTACTCCTAATCAGTCATTCCATCAGCAATCGATCACCGAAGCGATTGCCAAGAGACAGCATCCAACAGGGCCGGACTGGGGATAAAAACCAGCCCTGGAAAAAGTTGCACACCAGCCCCATGGCGTTGCGTCATTATTTACTTGTTTATAAAAGGGGAAAGCATTCATTTTAAAACACGTGTGTAAACACGAATATGAACTTTGCCCCACAATAGCTCTTTTGTAGAACCCCATTGTTCATATTACCGTTTTACTGGCTAGGGCAGCGCTAAATCCCGGCCGACGGTGACGTCACTGGGCTTCCTGGCAGCCCCATGGAGAGCCCCGGTACGTCACCAGATCTTCAAAAAATGCCTTTGCCCTGCGCGATTTAGCGCAGGGCAAAGGAGAGCATCGGAGCATGAACTGCTCCGATGCTCAAGTCAGGGGGGCTTCCTGGATGAAAATGGAGGTATGTCCGGGTTCAGCTCTGAACCCGAACAACCCCTTTAATTTATACTCAGATATAGCCCTCTTGTAAGTACCTGGCTTTCCCCCTCTTCCTCACCCCCCTTCCCCCCCTCCCTTCCCGTTCTGTCCCCCTTGAATGTATGTCAGCAGCAGCACCAGGAGAAGGACTGGAGCTGCAGGCTGCACAGGGACAAGTGAGTGACTGGCAACCCCTTCCTGCTGTCACAGAGTTGCTGGATTCTCCTGGAAAAGTTGTTGAAGTGCATCTGCCTGGAGGTGGTGGGCTCCAAGCTTCTCACAGCCACTCTGACCATCATGCATGGAGTTTCAGCTGCCTGGAAGTGACCTCCAGGCTTCTATGTATGAAGGCACAGTAGACTGCTGGGAGCTGCCTGTGTGGAGGCTGAGCAGCCTGCTGGATGCAGAGAGCTGTGTGATCACTGTCCCCTCCTGTACAGAGAGCAGCAAGGGACTCTCCAGGAGTGACATCGGCTGGGCAGATCAGCTTCTAGGATCTGGGCTCCATGGGCCCTCTGTAGCCCTCACATGCTTCTTTATGCATCACAGCAAGGAGATTGGGGCAGTTGACAGCAGGGCTCTGGCTGGAGGTAGCACTTTGTGAAAGGTTGTCACACAGGTTGTCAGGGGCTGGGAGGGGAGAACATCTTGGTGTGTAACCTGGTGTCACTGTGCTGTACCAAGGATCTGCTGGGCATGGTGCCTCCACAGAGGGCAGGGAATCAGATTGACTGAGGAGGGCTTGTACTTTGGAGAAGAATATGTGGCTTCATGTGACAGAGCAGAGGAATGGCACAGAAGAGTGTGTGGATGAGGATACGTTGTGTCTCCAGGAGCTCTGCCCCTGACATCTCCAAGTGACAGACACTGCTGGACCCCCCTGGCACCCTGCACACAGAGCCTTCATGTATGTATGGCTGGTGCCAACTTGTGATCAGATCTGACAGTCTGCAGCCAGGAAGCGCTGCCACCCTGTCCCTGTGCATGCACCCGGAGCCCTCTGTGCCCACGCCGGTGATGCCATGTCCCGCAACCATAGTGGAGGTGATGTGGGAGGCTCTGGATAAAAAGCAGCTCTGGAGGTTAAGGCAGGGGCAGGGACCGTTACTACGGGTCGGGGCAACAGGGTGCTGTTGAACTCCAGTAGAGGGGACGGGCTGCTTCTCCTGGGCACCAGTGACACTGACAGGGGCAGCGGTGTGGGATCGGGAGGGGGCTTGCAGGAGAGCCGCCGGGGGAAGCAGGGAGCTTGCATGAGCTTATTGGGGAAGCCGCTGTCGTATAACAGCAGCCAGAGCTGCCGGAGGAACGTGAAGTACCGGAGGCTGCATAACTACCTGCGCAACGTGTTGCAGAGACACCGGGCCTGGGCATTTGTCTACAGGGCCGGACTGGCCTACCGGGATACCGGGAAATTTCCCGGTAGGCCGCTGGCCCTGGGGCCGCTTTAAGATATTCCTGCACTTATTCGGCGGCCGGCAGGCCGAATCCGAAAGCTCTGACTCTGAGTTCTGTAGTGGTGGCTGGTGGGTGGAGCTGAGCAGGCCGGCCGGCCTCCGTGGGAGCGGCACTACTCCCTCCGACCACCTGGTGTCGCTGTGAGCGGCAGCCCCTGATCCTCCTGGCCCGGCCTGGCTGGCTGTCCTGTGTGTGGGCGGCCGCCCCTCTCTTCCTGCAAGTGGCCTCAGGCTCCCACCGCCTTACCTCCAGATTCAATATGCCGGGCCCAGGCCGCAGACCGGAAGCAGAGCCAGACCCAATGTAAACACAGCCCTGAGAGGACTTGAGGAGCCGCAAATACTGGGGGTAAGAAGGGGCCAGGCTGTGCCCACATGTGACTGTGCAGGCTGTCAGGGTTATGTAGTGTATATTATTTACATACAGTCTTATAAATTATAAGACTGTATGTACACTAATATACACTACATAACCCTGACAGCCTGCACAGTCACATGTGGGCACAGCCCTGGCATCCAATACATGTCACAGAGAGCTATACTGTGCATTATAAGCTATACTGCACAGTATAGCTCTCTCTGATATGTATTGGATGCCAGGGCTGTGCCCACATGTGACTGTGCAGGCTGTCAGGGTTATGTAGTGTATACTATTAGTGTACATACAGTCTCCAGTTTACAGGAATCTCCAGGAGTGGCATCAGCTGGGCAGATCAGCATCTAGGATCTGGGCTCCATGGGCCCTCTGTGGCCCTCACATGCATCACAGCAAGGAGATGATTGGGGCAGTTGACAGCAGGGCTCTGGCTGGAGGTAACACTTTGTGAAAGGTTGTCACACAGGTTGTCAGGGGCTGGGAGGGGAGAACATCTTGGTGTGTAACCTGGTGTCACTGTGCTGTACCAAGGATCTGCTGGGCATGGAGTCTCCACAGAGGGCAGGGAATCAGATTGACTGAGGAGGGCTTGTACTTTGGAGAAGAATATGTGGCTTCATGTGACAGAGCAGATGAATCGCACAGAAGAGTGTGTGGATGAGGATACGTCGTGTCTCCAGGAGCTCTGCCCCTGACATCTCCAAGTGACAGACACTGCTGGACCCCCCTGGCACCCTGTACACATTATACATGCACAGTATAGCTTTC
Source organism: Bufo bufo (assembly GCF_905171765.1). Taxonomy (NCBI): domain Eukaryota; kingdom Metazoa; phylum Chordata; class Amphibia; order Anura; family Bufonidae; genus Bufo; species Bufo bufo. Next base: position 45,186,787 of record NC_053390.1, read on the forward strand.
CCTGATATGTATTGGATGCCAGGGCCATGCCCACATGTGGCAAGTGGCGGTGCATTATACACAGCAGCACGGTGTCCGGTACTCACACAAAGACGTGGTAGACAAATGCCCAGGCCCGGTGTCTCTGCAACACGTTGCGCAGGTAGTTATGCAGCCTCCGGTACTTCACGTTCCTCCGGCAGCTCTGGCTGCTGTTATACGACAGCGGCTTCCCCAATAAGCTCATGCAAGCTCCCTGCTTCCCCCGGCGGCTCTCCTGCAAGCCCCCTCCCGATCCCACACCGCTGCCCCTGTCAGTGTCACTGGTGCCCAGGAGAAGCAGCCCGTCCCCTCTACTGGAGTTCAACAGCACCCTGTTGCCCCGACCCGTAGTAACGGTCCCTGCCCCTGCCTTAACCTCCAGAGCTGCTTTTTATCCAGAGCCTCCCACATCACCTCCACTATGGTTGCGGGACATGGCATCACCGGCGTGGGCACAGAGGGCTCCGGGTGCATGCACAGGGACAGGGTGGCAGCGCTTCCTGGCTGCAGACTGTCAGATCTGATCACAAGTTGGCACCAGCCATACATACATGAAGGCTCTGTGTGCAGGGTGCCAGGGGGGTCCAGCAGTGTCTGTCACTTGGAGATGTCAGGGGCAGAGCTCCTGGAGACACAACGTATCCTCATCCACACACTCTTCTGTGCCATTCCTCTGCTCTGTCACATGAAGCCACATATTCTTCTCCAAAGTACAAGCCCTCCTCAGTCAATCTGATTCCCTGCCCTCTGTGGAGGCACCATGCCCAGCAGATCCTTGGTACAGCACAGTGACACCAGGTTACACACCAAGATGTTCTCCCCTCCCAGCCCCTGACAACCTGTGTGACAACCTTTCACAAAGTGCTACCTCCAGCCAGAGCCCTGCTGTCAACTGCCCCAATCTCCTTGCTGTGATGCATAAAGAAGCATGTGAGGGCTACAGAGGGCCCATGGAGCCCAGATCCTAGAAGCTGATCTGCCCAGCCGATGTCACTCCTGGAGAGTCCCTTGCTGCTCTCTGTACAGGAGGGGACAGTGATCACACAGCTCTCTGCATCCAGCAGGCTGCTCAGCCTCCACACAGGCAGCTCCCAGCAGTCTACTGTGCCTTCATACATAGAAGCCTGGAGGTCACTTCCAGGCAGCTGAAACTCCATGCATGATGGTCAGAGTGGCTGTGAGAAGCTTGGAGCCCACCACCTCCAGGCAGATGCACTTCAACAACTTTTCCAGGAGAATCCAGCAACTCTGTGACAGCAGGAAGGGGTTGCCAGTCACTCACTTGTCCCTGTGCAGCCTGCAGCTCCAGTCCTTCTCCTGGTGCTGCTGCTGACATACATTCAAGGGGGACAGAACGGGAAGGGAGGGGGGGAAGGGGGGTGAGGAAGAGGGGGAAAGCCAGGTACTTACAAGAGGGCTATATCTGAGTATAAATTAAAGGGGTTGTTCGGGTTCAGAGCTGAACCCGGACATACCTCCATTTTCATCCAGGAAGCCCCCCTGACTTGAGCATCGGAGCAGTTCATGCTCCGATGCTCTCCTTTGCCCTGCGCTAAATCGCGCAGGGCAAAGGCATTTTTTGAAGATCTGGTGACGTACCGGGGCTCTCCATGGGGCTGCCAGGAAGCCCAGTGACGTCACCGTCGGCCGGGATTTAGCGCTGCCCTAGCCAGTAAAACGGTAATATGAACAATGGGGTTCTACAAAAGAGCTATTGTGGGGCAAAGTTCATATTCGTGTTTACACACGTGTTTTAAAATGAATGCTTTCCCCTTTTATAAACAAGTAAATAATGACGCAACGCCGTGGGGCTGGTGTGCAACTTTTTCCAGGGCTGGTTTTTATCCCCAGTCCGGCCCTGTTTGTCTACCACGTCTTTGTGTGAGTACCGGACACCGTGCTGCTGTGTATAATGCACCGCCACTTGCCACATGTGGGCATGGCCCTGGCATCCAATACATATCAGGGAAAGCTATACTGTGCATGTATAATGTGTACAGGGTGCCAGGGGGGTCCAGCAGTGTCTGTCACTTGGAGATGTCAGGGGCAGAGCTCCTGGAGACACGACGTATCCTCATCCACACACTCTTCTGTGCGATTCATCTGCTCTGTCACATGAAGCCACATATTCTTCTCCAAAGTACAAGCCCTCCTCAGTCAATCTGATTCCCTGCCCTCTGTGGAGACTCCATGCCCAGCAGATCCTTGGTACAGCACAGTGACACCAGGTTACACACCAAGATGTTCTCCCCTCCCAGCCCCTGACAACCTGTGTGACAACCTTTCACAAAGTGTTACCTCCAGCCAGAGCCCTGCTGTCAACTGCCCCAATCATCTCCTTGCTGTGATGCATGTGAGGGCCACAGAGGGCCCATGGAGCCCAGATCCTAGATGCTGATCTGCCCAGCTGATGCCACTCCTGGAGATTCCTGTAAACTGGAGACTGTATGTACACTAATAGTATACACTACATAACCCTGACAGCCTGCACAGTCACATGTGGGCACAGCCCTGGCATCCAATACATATCAGAGAGAGCTATACTGTGCAGTATAGCTTATAATGCACAGTATAGCTCTCTGTGACATGTATTGGATGCCAGGGCTGTGCCCACATGTGACTGTGCAGGCTGTCAGGGTTATGTAGTGTATATTAGTGTACATACAGTCTTATAATTTATAAGACTGTATGTAAATAATATACACTACATAACCCTGACAGCCTGCACAGTCACATGTGGGCACAGCCTGGCCCCTTCTTACCCCCAGTATTTGCGGCTCCTCAAGTCCTCTCAGGGCTGTGTTTACATTGGGTCTGGCTCTGCTTCCGGTCTGCGGCCTGGGCCCGGCATATTGAATCTGGAGGTGAGGCGGTGGGAGCCTGAGGCCACTTGCAGGAAGAGAGGGGCGGCCGCCCACACACAGGACAGCCAGCCAGGCCGGGCCAGGAGGATCAGGGGCTGCCGCTCACAGCGACACCAGGTGGTCGGAGGGAGTAGTGCCGCTCCCACGGAGGCCGGCCGGCCTGCTCAGCTCCACCCACCGGCCACCACTACAGAACTCAGAGTCAGAGCTTTCGGATTCGGCCTGCCGGCCGCCGAATAAGTGCAGGAATATCTTAAAGCGGCCCCAGGGCCAGCGGCCTACCGGGAAATTTCCCGGTATCCCGGTAGGCCAGTCCGGCCCTGGCATCCAACAGTGCAGAAGCTGAACGTGCTCCTGTCCAAGTTGCTGGTGCTGCAGTCCGTCCCTTTCCAAGTGGTGGAATCTGCACTTTTCAGAGAACTGATGGCTTGTGCCGAGCCAAGGTGGAGAGTCCCAAGCCGTCATTTCTTTGCCAAAAAGGCAGTATGCAGCGTACTCAAGTTAGGTTTAGAAATGTTCCTGGGTGTTGCAGTGCAATAGACACTAACCTGAGACGGCTGACTCTCTGCAAGGGCAGGTGATGATGAGAAATGTTCGTGACGCCAGTGCCAATTAAACGGTGGCACGCCATTTGCTGATAGCAGGAATAACTGAGGAACCACGTGATGTTAAAACAGAATTCAAACTTTAGTAGTCATCATTTAGGGACATTGACGGAAGCGCAGTTCCTTTGAAGACAGTTGATTTTCAATACAGTTGATGCAGGCAATATATATAGCAAGGTGACTTCAGAGTGTTAGACACAGGATTTGTAGTACAGGCGGCTTGCACTCTATTCCTGACTGATCCTGGAACATAGAAACTCTTCTCCAAGGCCCAATGCCCTAGCTCTGGCGTATATCCTTGGTTTTATCTCTATCAAGTACCTCCTCTGTTGTCTTGAGTACCTCTTGCTTTTCCTGACTTGCCTCTGTCTCTCTCTCAGTTTCCTCAGGCTCTTTAATTGAGGGGTTCCTGCTTCTGCATCGGTGAACTCAGGAGGGGAACCTTCTCTTTGAATCTGGAACCCGGTTACAGGGACTGCAATACCCTCTCCTGGTCTGCAGGCTTCAGGCCTGGACTTGACTCAGACATAGTCTGATCTCTAACTCAGTCTAAAGTCTCCCTTTCCTCTCCCTGACTGGGCCTTATATAACCTAGGGCTCTCTAGCTCCCTCTAGTGACTCAGAGCTGGAATGACACCCCTATCAGGCCTGTACATGCAAGTTTCACAGTAACAGGGAAATACATAGCATTACAGTTTATAAAGATGACTTATACCAACTTCCCCATAAATAAGGGGGGGAACGACAGCACACAAGTGACCCTCCTGTAGTGACGGGCATTACAGTCCCCGTACACTACATACCCCACTGCTTTAAGCTGAGTACGACCTCGTACTCCATCAGGGCTCGCCCAACTGGAATCTCTACCTGAAACAGAAAAAGAGACATGCAGGCATACATATATGTAATTCATCTGCATTTACATTCATATCAGGTCCAATTGGCAAAGGTGAAGGTTGGTGACAAGGGGCGTCGTTCTCTTCTTCTCAGGATAGTGAATGGAACTGGGGCGCTGACCTGGCACAGCGTAACATTATAACCAGGATAGTCCATGACAATGAATAAGTCCATAATAGAACAGGAAAATAGATAAAACAGTATAAAAGTTCTTGGAGGCTCAAAGAACAAACATGAGTCCGTACCCAGGTTATTTTCCTATTAAATCACAGAGGCTCTCGTGCGGTGGAGTCCATCTCTGGGCACATTCACTTTAAAAAGAGTAAGAATCTCAGAGGCTCAGGTTCTTTTGAGTCTGTCTCCGGGCACGGTTCCTTAGTATCAAGTTGCACAATATAAAACAAGTGCTGTAATACCCCTGATCAACCTGAAAAGGGGGTTAAGGTAAAAGGTGCAACAAAGGAACAGGCACAACTTGGCGTGGGATAGCAAAAGCAGGCAGGAGATCCTGGAAACAAACTTGGCTTTGTTGACCTTGTGATTTCAGTGGTTAACACCTACCACTGAGCCGTGGATGAACTGGCAGCAGCAACAAACGACCAGAAAATATAGGACTCCTGTCCTGGAAGGGTTAATAACATCATTCTTTGGTGAAATAAATCAAAGGCCTAGCAGGCTGATTCACAGGGGTATGTCATCATTACCCGGCTCTGCTGGCAAATACGGCCTGTAGTAGTCCTCTACAGGAGGATGGGCCCACATAACGGTGTTAGGGGGCAGCTGCAAGGTAAAGGGGCCCCTAATAGGTATTGGCCCCATGGGCCTAGGGGTAAACCCTTGGGTGGACCGTACTGGTCCCGGCATGATAATTGTGGGATGTAAGACAGTTGGTACCGCCGCCGCAAGCGGTCCGGTGGGCTCGGTGTAGCAACTCACAGGAATAACGGGTCTTCCTTGGGGCCTTGACGGAGCAACATTAGCAGACGGTGGTTTACGGGTGGTGACAGGCACCCTTACCTCGTCCTTCTTTGGCGGTGTCTGGATCCTGGCTGTCGCTATCTTGCGCAGCTCCCGCAACTTCTCCTCCAGCCTGACAATCTGTTCACCGATGCTCTCCGTGTCAGAGTCGCTGTCATCTGCTGGCGCCGCCTGCGCAGGTACAGTCAATGATGGCGCGGACTCGGCCTCTGCAGGTTCTGGCGATGCATCGGGTCTCCGACCCCTCCGGATGTTCTCAAAGGTATTGCGAAGTCCTTTTAAGTTTTCCATATCTTGTATGGTCTTCTCCCGACGAGGCAGCTCGGGGGAAGGATAGGGGCTCACCCATTTTTCCAACACGGTTGGCTGCCAGAAGACGTTAGGCCCAAAGAAGGAGCTCCGCTCCTGGAAGGCGTGATGGGCCGGCTCTGGAGAGCGTTCCGGTTCCCGCTCGCAGCCAGAGTAGTCTTCTTCTTCTGCCTCCCAGTCCTCAGGTTCTCGCTTGGGACGGGTCACAGCAGTTGCATAAGGGCTTCTCAGGCTCTCGGCAGGGGTGAACTCCACTTCCTCTCCCTCGCGGAGGCTGTGCTGATAGGAAGGGAGGTAGTCTCTCTTGACAGATCTTCTGTTAACATATAGGTCTCTGCCAGTCAGGTAATCTTGTATGAACCCGTAGCCACGGGCTTTGTCAACGGACACTACCAACCCCTTTCTCCTTTCCAGGCGGGGTTGGGTGTTGGTGTGTCGTTCATGGATAGTCTTGGTCAGTTCCTCATAATAGATTTTGGTCTTTGTATTCCGCTTTATAGCGGCCTCCCGGATCTCTGCCATTAGTGAAGACCACTTGAAAGAGGGCTGAAAGAAGTCTCTCCAGGAGCCATAGCAGGGCTCCGGTTCTTTCTCCAGTGGCGGGCAGGCGGGTTTCTCCGGTCCCGGAGAGTAGGCCGGTGGAGCCTCTTCTGGCTCTACACCAATATCATTCATTTTTGGTATTTCAGGCGCGGACGTTGCAGCAAAGCGGTGCTCACTCTCCAACATGCTCGATCCTTCTCCGGAGAGTGATAGGGTGGCGCCCACAAGTTCAGCCAGCTCCTCCCATTGCACTGGGAGGTCGCCCCCCAGGTATTCCAGTATATGGAAGGCGGAGTCCATGCTGGCAGACATGCAAATGTCCAGATAAGCGGTGGCGCCTGACCTTGACCTCCTTCCCGCTATTTCCTCAAAAAGGCGCCAATTTTTCCCGCTTTTTCGAGATGAAGATGACGCAGCAGCTATTTCAGTAGTCTCAGCGGCCATCTTTAGTAGAAACGCGGTCTATTCACTGACAGCAAGCAGGATGATGAAAAGTTCACAAAACCACACTCCGGTGTGGCGATTTCTTTCCTCTTGATAGCGCAACACTGCACAGCGCTTGTTGGAGGTTTTTGGGACACTTTGGGTATGTTTTTCAGTCCACAAAGTCCACTTTAATAAAACAGGCAATATGTCACTTTGGTCACAGGGCAACTGTATAAGGCACAAAGTTCACGCTTCTTGCACTAGAAAGCGTGCGTATCCTGTTCGTGACGCCAAAAGAGAGGTGCAGCGTACTCAAGTTAGGTTTAGAAATGTTCCTGGGTGTTGTAGTGCAATAGACACTAACCTGAGACGGCTGACTCTCTGCAAGGGCAGGTGATGATGAGAAATGTTTGTGACGCCAGTGCCAATTAAACGGTGGCACGCCGTTTGCTGATAGCAGGAATAACTGAGGAACCACGTGATGTTAAAACAGAATTCAAACTTTAGTAGTCATCATTTAGGGACATTGACGGAAGCGCAGTTCCTTTGAAGACAGTTGATTTTCAATACAGTTGATGCAGGCAATATATATAGCAAGGTGACTTCAGAGTGTTAGACACAGGATTTGTAGTACAGGCGGCTTGCACTCTATTCCTGACTGATCCTGGAACATAGAAACTCTTCTCCAAGGCCCAATGCCCTAGCTCTGGCGTATATCCTTGGTTTTATCTCTATCAAGTACCTCCTCTGTTGTCTTGAGTACCTCTTGCTTTTCCTGACTTGCCTCTGTCTCTCTCTCAGTTTCCTCAGGCTCTTTAATTGAGGGGTTCCTGCTTCTGCATCGGTGATCTCAGGAGGGGAACCTTCTCTTTGAATCTGGAACCCGGTTACAGGGACTGCAATACCCTCTCCTGGTCTGCAGGCTTCAGGCCTGGACTTGACTCAGACATAGTCTGATCTCTAACTCAGTCTAAAGTCTCCCTTTCCTCTCCCTGACTGGGCCTTATATAAACTAGGGCTCTCTAGCTCCCTCTAGTGACTCAGAGCTGGAATGACACCCCTAGCAGGCCTGTACATGCAAGTTTCACAGTAACAGGGAAATACATAGCATTACAGTTTATAAAGATGACTTATACCAACTTCCCCATAAATAAGGGGGGGAACGACAGCACACAAGTGACCCTCCTGTAGTGACGGGCATTACAGTCCCCGTACACTACAAGTACCAGCCCTGCACAAATATGTAGAACAGAAAGTGGGCCAGTCATTGAGTCTCTCGGTGTCTGCCAAAGTGCACGGCAGCGCGAATGTGTGGAGCTGTAACTACGGTCAGGGACAGTACATGTCATTTACAGCCCACTGGGTGAATGTGGTTCCTGCACAGCCACACCAGAAACTTGGCCAGGTCATGCCGCTTCCACCTCCACGTTGTCACGCCGTTGGTCCTGCAACAATGTCCTCCTCTGCCTCCTCATCCTCCACCATGTCCTCAGCTTCCACTTCTGAGACAAGTCACAGTGCCCCTTCAGCATACCATATGTGTCAAGCTGCTCTGCACCTCGTTTCCCTGGGCGAACGGAGTCACACAGGGGAGGAACTGCTCTGTGTCCTTTATCAAGAAATCGAATCCTGGCTTTCTCCCCGACAACTCAAAATCAGAACCATCGTGACCTCCAATGGGAAGAACATTGTGTCGGCGCTGCTTCAAGGAAGGCTGAGCCATGCTCCCTGCATGGCACAAGTGTTCAATCTGGTTGTTAAGCGGTTTCTGAAGTCTTCCACCCAACTGCAAGACATCCTAAAAATGGCCAGGGAATTTTGCATGCACTTCAGCCACTCTTACACCGCAAATCACACCCTCCTTGAGCTGCAGTGGCAGAACGGCATCCCCCAACATAGGCTGATATGCAACGTTTCCACCCATTGGAATTCCACCCTCCATATGTTGGATCAACGATACAAACAGAGAAAGGCCATCAACGATTTCTTGATGATGCAAGCAGATGGGAGTATTACCCTGTATAACTTCGATGTCAGCCAGTGGCAGCTCATGCGTGTTTGCTCAGGCCCTTTGAGGATGCTCAGGCCCTTTGAGGATGCCATGTTATTTGTCAGTCGCCAGGACTACGGGCTGAATGACGTCATTCCACTGCTTCATACACTGAAACAGATGCTGGTAACAATGGCTGGTCAGGGGACTGGAGACGTGGCACCTAGATCTCACGGCCACTTGAGCCCTGTGGGGGCTGAACTGGAAGAGGAGGAGGACATTGGAGCACAGGCAATGTGTAGCCAAATGGGTGGTTTTTCTACTCAGGTGACAGGAGAGAAGGAGCAGGAGCAGCCAGAGGAGCTACAGGGCGATGAGGAAGACGAGACAGAGGACCCAGACACACCTTGGCAGTATGCAGTAGAGATGGAGGCTGGTAGTCCTTCCGAGTCACTTGCGCAAATGGCCTGATGCATGCTCACTTGCTTGCGTACTGACAGTCGAATTGTCACCATTCGGCAGAGGGATGACTTCTGGCTTTCCACCTTGTTGGACCCTCGCTACCTGTCCAGAATGGGGGCCTTTTTTACACCCACTGAGAGGGAGGACAAACTGAACTACTACAGAGACATCCTATGTAGTCAGTTGGATACTGCCTATCTGCGCTATCGTCCATGCTCTCGCAGGTCTAACCGGGGGGGCCCTCTGCACTCACGTTCCACTACCATGGCTGCTGGGGAGGGGTGGGGTGGCAGGAGCAGTACCAGCTCCATCAGCAGCAGCCTGAGTCTACAGTCGCTATTAAGTAGCTTTCTTCACCCGCATAGTGAAGAAACTACTCACCAGCAGCAGCAGGTGGTGGCATACTTGGACAGCACTCTGCCAACCCACATTGAAGATCCGCTGGACTATTGGGCAGCCAAACCGCAGAGTTTTCCCTGGAAAAGCTGTCCTGCCCGGCCAGTAGTGTGGCATCAAAGCGGGTGTTTAGTGCGGCGGGGGCCATAGTTACCCCAAGGAGAACTCGCCCGTCCACCCAAAATGTGGAGAGACTGACCTTTGTCAAGATGAATCAGGTGTGGATCAGCCAGGATTTCCAACCACCAATTCCTGATGCATCAGACTAAATAATCCATGGTGCCACACCAACACTTTGATAAAAGAAACCGGTTTCTTCTGACTACCTGCCTCAGCTACTACTCTGATGCTGCAACCCGCCTGATGCCACACATCTGATGCCAAGTGCTCCTTCTTTCACCCACCTTCATCAGCGTGTACTGGTATTGCCACCCACTTCCCCACTCTGTTACCGGGTTACTTTGTGGTCTCCTTATGCAGCAGCTGCTGCCATCTCCACACTATGTCACCTTGCCACTCTGTGGTATCCTGCTGCTGCTGCCATATCCACACTATGTCACCTTGCCACTCTGTGGTATCCTGCTGCTGCTGCCATATCCACACTATGTCACCTTGCCACTTTGTGGTATCCTCCTGCTTCAGCTACTATCTCCACAGTATGTCACCTTGCCACTCTGCGGTCTCCTGATGCTGCTGCTGCTACTGCCATCTCCACACTATGTCACCTTGCCACTCTGTGATATCCTGATGCTGCTGCTGCCATATCCAAACTATGTCACTTTGCCACTCTGTGGTCTCCTGAGGCTGCTGGTGCCACCATCTCCACACTATGTCACCTTGTCACTCTGTGGTCTTCTGATGCTGCTACTGCCATCTGCACACTATGTTACCTTGCCACTCTGTGGTATACTCCTGCTGCTGCTTCTGCCATATCCACACTATGTCACCTTGCCACTCTGTGGTCTCCTGATGCTGCTACTGCCATCTCCACACTATGTCCCCTTGCCACTCTGTGGTATCCTCCTGCTGCTGCCATCTCCACACTATGTCACCTTGCTATTCTGTAGTATCCTGTTGCTGCTGCTACTGCCATCTTCACACTATGTCACCTTGCCACTCTGTGGTATCCTGATGCTGTTGCTGCTACTGCCATCTCCACACTATGTCACCTTGCTATTCTGTGGTATCCTGTTGCTGCTGCTACTGCCATCTTCACACTATGTCACCTTGCCACTCTGTGGTCTCCTGATGCTGCTGCTGCTACTGCCATCTCCACACTATGTCACCTTGCCACTCTGTGGTATCCTCCTGATGCTGCTGCTGCTACTGAAATCTCCACACTATGTCACCTTGCCACTCTGTGGTATCCTCCTGCTGTTGCTACTGCCATCTTCACACTTGGTCACCTTGCCACTCTGTGGCCTCTTGTTGCCACCACCTCCAGACTCCACATATGTCACCTTGTCACTCTGTGGTCTCCTGATGCTGCTGCCATCTCCACACTATATCACCTTGTCACTCTGTGGTCTCCTGATGCTGCTGCTACTACTGCTATCTCTACACTATGTCACCTTGCCATCTCTGTGGTATCATCCATCTCCACACAATATAACTCTGTGGTCTCCTGATGCTGCTACTGCCATCTCCACACTATGTCACCTTGCCACTCTGTGGTATCCTCCTGCTGCTTCTTCTGCCATATCCACACTATGTCACCTTGCTACTCTGTGGTCTCCTGATACTGCTACTGCCATCTCTACACTATGTCACCTTGTCACTCTGTGGTATGCTCTTGCTGCTGCCATATCCACACTATGTCACCTTGCTACTCTGTGGTATCCTCCTGCTGCTGCCATATCCACACTATGTCACTTTGCCACTCTGTAGTCTCCTGATGCTGCTGCCATCTCCACATTATGTCACCTTGACACTCTGTGGTCTCCTGATGCTGCTGCTGCCATCTCCACGCTATGTCAACTTGCCGCTCTGTGGTATCCTCCTGCTGCCATCTCCACACTATGTCACCTTGCCACTCTTTGGTATCCTGATGCTGCTGCTGCCATCTCCACACTATGTTACCTTGCCACTCTGTGGTATCCTAATGCTGCTGTTGCTACTGCCATCTCCACACTATGTCACCTTGCCACTCTGTGGTATCCTCCTGATGCTGCTGCTGCTGCTACTGCCATCTGCACATTTGGTCACCTTGCCATTCTGTGGCCTCCTGTTGCCGCCACCTCCAGACTCTGTCATTGGGCAACTCTTTGGTCTCCTCATGCTGCTTCCACCTCATAAATATGTCATCGATCCAGTCTGTGGACTTCTCATGCTGTTCCCACCCTCCCAACTTCATGACTGGGCCACTATTTTGCCTTTCGGACTGTCTGACATCATGATTTTTTTTACCTTTCTTCTGATCTGTTAGAAGGAAGGAAAAATTAGATGCACAGCGGATCCTGTCTGTCTAGCAGCTATAAGGCCTGTATGGTACCATAAGAATTGGCTTATGATTTGATAGCCAAAAGCAGGAGTGGGTACAAAACACTAAATAGTAAAACACTCGGTAACACTGACATGGAAAAGGATCTAGGAATTTTAATAAACAGCAAACTAAGCTGCAAAAACCAGTGTCAGGCAGCTGCTGCCAAGGCCAATAAGATAATGGGTTGCATCAAAAGGGGCATAGATGCCCGTGATAAGAACATAGTCCTACCACTTTACAAATCGCTAGTCAGACCACACATGAAGTACTGTGTACAGTTCTGGGCTCCTGTGAAAAAGGCAGACATAGCAGAGCTGGAGAGGGTCCAGAGGAGGGCAACTAAAGTAATAACTGGAATCGGGGGGACTACAGTACCCTGAAAGATTATCAAAATTACAGTTATTCACTTTAGAAAAAAGACGACTGAGGGGAGATCTAATTACTATGTATAAATATATCAGGGGTCAGTACAGAGATCTATCCCATCATCTATTTATCCCCAGGACTGTGACTGTGACAAGGGGACATCCTCTGCGTCTGGAGGAAAGAAGGTTTGTACACAAACATAGAAGAGGATTCTTTACGGTAAGAGCACTGAGACTGAGACTCTGCCTGAGGAGGTGGTGATGGTGGGTACAATAAAGGAGTTCAAGAGGGGCCTGGATGTATTTCTGGAATGTAATAATATTACAGACTATAGCTACTAGAGAGGGGTCGTTGATCCAGGGAGTTATTCTGATTGACTGATTGGAGTCGGGAAGGAATTTTTTATTCCCCTAAAGTGGGGAAAATTGGCTTCTACCTCACAGTTTTTTTTTTTGCCTTCCTCTGGGATCAACTTGGCCGAACTGGATGGACAAATGTCTTTTTTCGGCCTTATGTTCTATGTTACTATGTATGTTACATGCAAATATTCCATTCACGTGTCATCTCTGTTTTAGATCCACTCCTGTTTTTTTTTTTGGCATTAGCAATACTGATGGATTATTGAGCAAAAGCTGACCGAGTGAAGGCGTATGCTGAACAGACAGGATCCATTTTTTGTAGGTTATTGTTCTGACGGATCAGAGGAAAGGCAAATTAATTAGTGACGTCAACACAAACTGACTGCTGACACAATCTTCACTCTGTCTGGGGTGGCTCTACTTGTATACGCGTTTAATAGAACAGATTCTGTAGACATCTACAGTAAGGAACAGAAGTATTTGAACACCCTGCAATTTTGCAAGTTCTCCCACTTAGAAATCATGGACGGGTCTGAAATTCACATTATAGGTGCATTTACACTCTGAGAGACAGAATAAAATAAAAAAAAATCAGGAAATCACATTGTATTATTTTTTTTAAATGTATTTGTCTTGCACTGCTGAAGAATTCTGTATATCAAAGACCTGTTACTGTGCCTTTAAAAAGTCCACCTCTACTCCACTCATTAATGTAACTTAGTAGCACCTGCCTGAGCTCTTTAAAGATCCCTGTCCACCCCACAGTCAGTGAGACGCAAACTACTACCATGGGCAAGACCAAAGAGCTGTCAAAAGACACCAGAGACAAAATTGTGGACCTCCACAAGGCTCGAAAGGGCTACGGGGCAATTGCCAAGCAGCTTGGTGAAAATAGATCAACTGTTGGAGCAATTGTTAGAAAATAGAAGAGGCTAAAGACAACTGTCAGTCTCCCTCGGACTGGGGCTCCATGCAAGATCTCACCTCGTGGGGTATCACTAATGATTAGTGCCAGTGTCGGTTGCTTGTGGGTTTGGATTTGTGCCATTTTGTTCTATGGTGGTTCATGTTGCCAGTGCACCTTCTATCCTGGTCCTGGTGAAGGCTAGTTTCATCAGAGGGACAGCCTGCCAGTGTTCATGGAATCTGGCATAGCCGGATACTGCCATTCACCACCGGAACCTATTGACTATAATGGGACTCAGTGGTGTTCTGGGTGGTTTTTGGCATGAGCAGTGCAAGCAACGTTTTTTTACTCATTCTGGAAACCAGACGGATACCCGCCTGCTCCCATTATAGTCACTGGGGTCTAGCAATGCACCAGTCCTATCCAGATATGCCGGATACAATGAACTCTGGCAGGCTATTCCTCTACCTGAACAGCTTGCCAGGTACATTAGCACATATGTAAAAGTAGCCTTATTTCTGGTGTGAATTGTGTTGATGTGCTTGTATGCCTTTACAGGCTTTAGTGCGGGGGTTAATCTTTCCCTAGCTGGGTGTGTCTTTATCTGGTTGACTAATTGGTTCCTTAAAGGGGTATTCCCATCTTAGACAATGGGGGCATATCGCTAGGATATGCCCCCATTGTCTGATAGGTGCGGGTCTCACCGCTGGAACGGAGCCCCGAAAGTGAAGGAGGGCGCACTGCGCATGCGCAGCCACCCTCCATTCATTTATATGGGGCCGCCGAAAATTGCAGTCTGCCCCATATACCGTATTTTTCGCCCTATAAGACGCACCGGCCCATAAGACGCACCTAGGTTTTTGGGGAGGAAAATAATAAAAAAAAAAATTTGAACCAAAAGGTGTGCTTTTGGTGGGTTTGGAACTTATGGTGGTCTGTGGATGACGGACACTGTTATGGGGGGATCTGTGGATGACGGACACTGTTATGGGGGGATCTGTGGATGACGGACACTGTTATGGGGGGATCTGTGGATGACGGACACTGTTATGGGGGGATCTGTGGATGACGGACACTGTTATGGGGGGATCTGTGGATGACGGACACTGTTATGGGGGGATCTGTGGATGACGGACACTTATGGGGGGATCTGTGGATGACGGACACTTATGGGGGGGATCTGTGGATGACGGACACTTATGGGGGGATCTGTGGATGACGGACATTTATGGGGGGATCTGTGGATGACGGACACTTATGGGGGGGATCTGTGGATGACGGACACTTATGGGGGGATCTGTGGATGACGGACACTTATGGGGGGATCTGTGGATGATGGACACTTATGGGGGATCTGTGGATGATGGACACTTATGGGGGATCTGTGGATGACAGACACTTATGGTGGGATCTGTGGATGACGGACACTTATGGTGGGATCTGTGGATGACGGACACTTATGGGGGGATCTGTGGATGACGGACACTTATGGGGGGATCTGTGGATGACGGACACTGTTACAGGGGGGGGATCTGTGGCTGGCACTGTTACAGGGGGGGATCTGTGGATGGCACTGTTATATATGTGCCATCCACAGACCCCCCACCCCATAACAGTGCCATCCACACATTAAACATGCCCCCCTCACTCCTAATAGAACCGTATCCGAATTTCTTCTGTATAATGCCGGCAGGCGGGCCGGGCGGCCGGCGCGTCCCTCAGTGACGTCACTTGTCTGCGCCGCCTGCTTCATTCATAAAGGAGGCGGCGCAGGCACGTGACATCAGGGAGTTACGCTGCCGCCCGCCTGTCCTGCCTGCCGGCATTATACAGAAGAAATTCGCATATACGGTACTATTAGGAGTGAGGGGGGCATGTTTAATAACTTTTAATTCAATAATACATTTTATATTAGTATACCGGAGCGGTGGGGCGGGGCTATAGTACAGTGACCGCACCGCCCCACCGCTATTGCCGGCCCCCAGCTCCTCCTCCCAGTCCCTCCCCCGGCCCCCGCTCCGTACATCGCATCCAGCGATGTAAAACTGCCAGCATTCGCCGCATAAGACGCAGGGGCATTTTCCTCCCATTTTTGGGGAGGAAAAAGTGCGTCTTATGGGGCGAAAAATACGGTAAATGAATGGGAACATAGAAACATAGAATGTGTCGGCAGATAAGAACCATTTGGCCCATCTAGTCTGCCCAATATACTGAATAATATGAATAGCCCCTGGCCCCATCTTATATGAAGGATGGCCGTATGCCTATCCCATGCATGCTTAAACTCCTTCACTGTATTTGCAGCTACCACTTCTGCAGGAAGGCTATTCCATGCATCCACTACTCTCTCCATAAAGTAATACTTCCTGTTATTACTTTTAAACCTTTGACCCTCTAATTTAAAACTATGTCCTCTTGTAGCAGTTTTTCTTCTTTTAAATATTCTCTCCTCTTTTACCTTGTTGATTCCCTTTATGTATTTAAAAGTTTCTATGATATCCCCTCTGTCTCGTCTTTCTTCCAAGCTATACATGTTAAGGTCCTTTAATCTTTCCTGGTAAGTTTTATCCTGCAATCCATGTACTAGTTTAGTAGCTCTTCTCTGAACTCTCTCCAAAGTATCAATATCCTTCTGGAGATATGGTCTCCAGTACTACGCACAATACTCCAAATGAGGTCTCACTAGTGCTCTGTAGAGCGGCATGAGCACCTCCCTCTTTCTACTGGTAATGCCTCTCCCTATACACCCAAGCATACTGCTAGCATTTCCTGCTGCTCT
Source organism: Bufo bufo (assembly GCF_905171765.1). Classification (NCBI taxonomy): domain Eukaryota; kingdom Metazoa; phylum Chordata; class Amphibia; order Anura; family Bufonidae; genus Bufo; species Bufo bufo. The sequence goes on from NC_053390.1 coordinate 45,203,171, forward strand.
ATGACATTGTCTGCCTACCTTTAAGTCTTCTGAAATAATGACCACTAAATCCCTTTCCTCAGATACTGAGGTTAGGACTGTATCACTGATTTTATATTCTGCTCTTGGGTTTTTACGCCCCAGGTGCATTATCTTGCACTTATCAACATAAAATTTTAGTTGCCAGATTTTTGACCATTCCTCTAGTTTTCCTAAATCTTTTTCCATTCGGTGTATCCCTCCAGGAACATACAACCCTGTTACAAATCTTTGTGTCATCAGCAAAAAGACACACCTTACCATCGAGGCCTTCTGCAATTTCGCTGGAAGAGATATTAAACAATATGGGTCCCAGAACAGATCCCTGAGGTACCCCACTGGTAACAAGACCATGGTCTGAATATACTCCATTCACTACAACCCTCTGTTGTCTGTCCCTCAGCCACTGCCTAATCCATTCAACAATATGGGAGTCCAAGCACAAAGACTGCAATTTATTGATAAGCCTTCTATGTGGGATATTATCAAAAGCCTTACTAAAGTCTAGATAAGCGATGTCTACTGCACCTCCTCCATCTATTATTTTAGTCACCCAATCAAAAAATCTATAAGATTAGTTTGACATGATCTACCTGAAGTAAACCCATGCTGTTTTTCATCTTTCAATCCATGGGATTTTAGATGTTCCACAATCCTCTCCTTAAGTATGGTTTCCAGTAATTTCCCCACTATTGATGTCAGGCTTACTGGCCTATAGTTGCCCGATTCCTCCCTACTACCTTTCTTGTGAATGGGCACAACATTTGCCAATTTCCAATCTTCTGGGACGACTCCTGTTACCAGTGATTGGTGATTGGCGTGCCACGCATGGGCCTCGCATGCACGGCACGCTCCCATTCACTTCTATGGGAGAGGCGGAGATTAGCGCTTGGTGGTGGACAGACCCCAGTAAATCTGGGACCCGCACCTATATCGAGAACGGAGCAGGGAGCGCTGTGGCTGAAGGAACCCAGATTTCCTGTGGTCTGTCCACCACCAAGCGCTAATCCCCGCCTCTCCCGTAGAAGTGAATGGGAGTGTGCCGCGCATGCGCGGCCCATGCTCCCATTAATTTCTATGGGGCAGACGGCAATAGCTGAGCCAGCGCTCGGCTATTTTCGGCAGCCCCATAGAAATGAATGGAGGGTGGCTGCACATGTGCAGTGCGCCCTCCTTCACTTTCGAGGCTTCGTTCTTGATATAGGTACGTGTTCCAGCGGTGGGACCCGCACCTATAAGACAATGAGGGCATATTCTAGCCATTTGCCCCCATTGTCTGAGATGAGAAAACCCCTTTAAGTCTGCCATATAGTCCTGAGTTCTGTGTATGTTTGTTGGATGTCTTTTGAGTGCTATAACCTGCCCTGGTTGTACAATTATGTTATGTCTTTCTTTCATGTCTTGCAACACGTCTTGCTTTGGTCAGTTTGGTGTCTGTTTGTACCGTATGTCTGTTCTATGCATTTTGTGCACTCTGTTTATTAGACCTTGTCATAGATGTGTGTCTGTGTGTGCAGTCTTCAGTCTGCATTCCTGTACTGCTGTGTCTGTACTGTGTCCTGTTGTGACAATGTGAGTGTCTTGTCGTTCCTTTCACCAATATGCCTTTTACCACTGCTGTTCAGCATCTGCTATGCATGGCTGGGTTCCAGAAGTCTGTTCCTGTTTAAGTGTCCATATTCCCGAAGTCTGCATGTCTGACTCTTGTGCATTCTGTGCTTCTTGCCAGTATGCAACTCCTACAGAGTGGGTACTGCTTCCTGTGGCTTGTGTATACCTTCTGCATGTGAACGGGTTCCTGTAGCACCTACTGTGTGTGTGCGGTTTCCTATGTACGTCTGCATAGGTTCCTGACCTGTTCATCTGCCAGTGCTCAGTGTATTGCCATGCATGTGTCTCTGGTGTTTTCACAAGGGTCTCTGACCTCAATAGGTTACACGGGAACCATCCCAGGAGGTAGCGGTTAGGTCGCTAACCCGTAGCAAAGTCCACATCCTTATATTGCGGTTAAGGGTGAATACTGGGGAGGTTCCAGAATAACGCTTTTAGGGTTTGGCCCCACCTCAAATTGGTTATTTAGCACAGTGGCTTCACTACCATTGTTCATAGGCATGTCACTAACAAATAGTAGAGAAACAAAACCGAAAAATGATACAAAAGACTTAAAACATACTTGGACGTCTCTGGCAGTCCCATAAAAAATTAACAGAGTGCTGGAAACCAATGCCTGTCTCCAGCTCCATTCTAGTGGAAAACATGACCCACCTACCCCTACATTTTTGTGATCATCAGTTGTCCCGGCAGTCAGACTCCCATGGATCAGAACTGTGGATAGGGGATAAATTGCCTTAAAGGGGTATACCATCTTGGACATTGTAGGCATATCCTAGCAATATGCCCCTACTGTCCAAGATTGGAAAACCCGTTAAATGGGAAAATTACTTTAACGCCTCTTGCCAAATTGTAATATTCGAGAGAATGGTGTAAAAATGAAAAAAATAAATGAAATCTTTTAGAAAAATAATGTTTGTGTTTTATTAGAGCGATGTTTGTTATTTGCCTTCATTTCTGTGATAACAGCTCCCTTTTACTGTATATTATAGCAACAGTTTCTTGTGGTCTCCCTGGAGGCTTTTAACAAGGAGCAGGAGCTCTGCAGTGTGCTTCCTCTCCCTTCTGTAGTTGCTCTCAAACTCATCCTCCTGGCAAGAAACAGAACCAGCCCACTTTTACCAATAGAATAGATGGAGAGGTGGTAATACATGTCTTTCTCCATTCAAATCTATCGGTCTGAGAATAGAGGGTTACACTTTTATCTTTCCTGGCTGAAGGGTGGGAAGGTGAGGCCTCATGTTTGTATGGGAAAACATTCCAGAGGCAGCTAAGGTATAAAAGTACCTTTAATGAAACCCATGCAATATTTAACTTTTAATCATCCTCAGTAGTCAATGTTACTGTATATATATATATATATTTTTGTAATGTTTGAATTAAAGGGTTTCTGTCCCCAGAATTCACCCAATTAAACTAGCTGACATTAGCTATGTGCTAATGTTAGCTGAACCTAACTAGTCTAATCCTACTTTTATCTATGCCCCCGTTACTACAGAAATATAACTTTTATAATATGCTAATTAGCCTCTAGGAGCAGGGGGGGAAGGGTATTGCTCCTGCTCCTAGAGGCTCCGTTCTCCTATCTCTGGCCACGCCCTGCTACACTGGATTGACAGGGCCAGGCAGCGTTGGTCTCCTACTGCCAGCCCTGTCTGCCGTGTAAATCTCACGCCTGCGCCATCCCGTTCAGTATTCAGCGCAGGCGCAGTGAGTGAAGGGCGCTCGCTGGCTGCATCACTGCACCTGCGCCAAATACTGAACGGCGCGAGATTTCCCCAGCGCACAGGGCCTGCAGTTGGAGGTGAAGGCTGCCTGGCCCTGTCAATCTAGTGTAGCAGGGCGTGGCCACAGGTGGGAGAATGGAGCCTCTAGGAGCAGGAGCATGCCCCACCCCCCCTTCACCTAGAGGCTAATTAGCATATTATAAAATATTTATTTCTGGAGTAACGGGGGCATAGATAAAATCGCTAATGTCAGAGACTGTAGTTTAATAGGGTTAATTCTGGTGACAGAAACCCTTTAATAACTATGACTTTATTATATGACTTTGACCTTGGTAGTTTCCAAACTTTCATTTTAGAAGCTGACACCATACCTTGTTCTATTCCTTACAGGCATAACTAAAATAAAGCAGTGACAAGAAGAAAATAGCACTTTCAATATTTTAGGTCATAGTAATCATCCATGCTTACCAGCGAATGTGTGATGCTTTAGATCCTAGGGGCTAAAATGTCTTGTCAAAGGCCAAAGCAAGGACATAGTCACTGAAAATGGCCCGACTATGCTAGTTCACTACAGCCCTGCATGGTTTTGGATTATTCAGGATACTTCAACGTCATTAAAAACTAGAAGAAAAAAAAATACTTGTAGGCCATTAGGCTTCCAATTGTATGTGTATATATACATATGTAAAAAAAAAAGAAATTTGATTTAGAGTTCAAAGGGATTGCGCTCTGAACATTTCCAGATTATAAAATCGTTATTTAAATTACTCTACATAATACAGCACACAGGAGAGCCAACAGATCCTCTATACTACACCACACAGGAGAGCCAACAGATCCTCTATACTACACCACACAGGAGAGCCGACAGATCCTCTATACTACACCACACAGGAGAGCTGACAGATCCTCTATACTACACCACACAGGAGAGCTGACAGATCCTCTATACTACACCACACAGGAGAGCCGACAGATCCTCTATACTACACCACACAGGAGAGCTGACAGATCCTCTATACTACACCACACAGGAGAGCTGACAGATCCTCTATACTACACCACACAGGAGAGCTGACAGATCCTCTATACTACACCACACAGGAGAGCCGACAGATCCTTTATTCTACACCACACAGGAGAGCTGATAGATCCTCTATACTACACCACACAGGAGAGCCAACAGATCCTCTATACTACACCACACAGGAGAGCCAACAGATCCTCTATACTACACCACACAGGAGAGCCGACAGATCCTCTATACTACACCACACAGGAGAGCTGACAGATCCTCTATACTACACCACACAGGAGAGCCAACAGATCCTCTATACTACACCACACAGGAGAGCCGACAGATCCTCTATACTACACCACACAGGAGAGCTGACAGATCCTCTATACTACACCACACAGGAGAGCTGACAGATCCTCTATACTACACCACACAGGAGAGCTGACAGATCCTCTATACTACACCACACAGGAGAGCCGACAGATCCTTTATTCTACACCACACAGGAGAGCTGATAGATCCTCTATACTACACCACACAGGAGAGCCAACAGATCCTCTATACTACACCACACAGGAGAGCCAACAGATCCTCTATACTACACCACACAGGAGAGCTGGCAGATCCTCTATACTACACCACACAGGAGAGCTGACAGATCCTCTATACTACACCACACAGGAGAGCTGACAGATCCTCTATACTACACCACACAGGAGAGCTGACAGATCCTCTATACTACACCACACAGGAGAGCTGACAGATCCTCTATACTACACCACACAGGAGAGCCGACAGATCCTCTATACTACACCACACAGGAGAGCCGACAGATCCTTTATTCTACACCACACAGGAGAGCTGATAGATCCTCTATACTACACCACACAGGAGAGCCAACAGATCCTCTATACTACACCACACAGGAGAGCCAACAGATCCTCTATACTACACCACACAGGAGAGCTGGCAGATCCTCTATACTACACCACACAGGAGAGCTGACAGATCCTCTATACTACACCACACAGGAGAGCTGACAGATCCTCTATACTACACCGCACAGGAGAGCCAACAGATCCTCTACACTATACCAGACAGGAATGCTGACAGATCCTCTATACTACACCGCACAGGAGAGCCGACAGATCCTCTATACGACACCACACAGGAGAGCCGACAGATCCTCTATATGACACCACACTGGAGAGCCGACAGATCCTCTATACTACACCACACAGGAGAGCTGACAGATCCTCTATACTACACCACACAGGAGAGCCGACAGATCCTCTATACTACACCACACAGGAGAGCCGACAGATCCTCTATACTACACCGCACAGGAGAGCCAACAGATCCTCTATACTACACCGCACAGGAGAGCCAACAGATCTTCTATACTACACCACACAGGAGAGCTGACAGATCCTCTATACTACACCACACAGGAGAGCCGACAGATCCTTTATTCTACACCACACAGGAGAGCTGATAGATCCTCTATACTACACCACACAGGAGAGCCAACAGATCCTCTATACTACACCACACAGGAGAGCCAACAGATCCTCTATACTACACCACACAGGAGAGCTGGCAGATCCTCTATACTACACCACACAGGAGAGCTGACAGATCCTCTATACTACACCACACAGGAGAGCTGACAGATCCTCTATACTACACCGCACAGGAGAGCCAACAGATCCTCTACACTATACCAGACAGGAATGCTGACAGATCCTCTATACTACACCGCACAGGAGAGCCGACAGATCCTCTATACGACACCACACAGGAGAGCCGACAGATCCTCTATATGACACCACACTGGAGAGCCGACAGATCCTCTATACTACACCACACAGGAGAGCTGACAGATCCTCTATACTACACCACACAGGAGAGCCGACAGATCCTCTATACTACACCACACAGGAGAGCCGACAGATCCTCTATACTACACCGCACAGGAGAGCCAACAGATCCTCTATACTACACCGCACAGGAGAGCCAACAGATCTTCTATACTACACCACACAGGAGAGCTGACAGATCCTCTATACTACACCGCACAGGAGAGCCGACAGATCCTCTACACTATACCAGACAGGAATGCTGACAGATCCTCTATACTACACCGCACAGGAGAGCTGACAGATCCTCTATACTACACCGCACAGGTGAGCTGACAGATCCTCTATACTACACCGCACAGGAGAGCTGACAGATCCTCTATACTACACCACACAGGAGAGCTGACAGATCCTCTATACTACACCACACAGGAGAGCTGACAGATCCTCTATACTACACCACACAGGAGAGCCGACAGATCCTCTATACTACACCACACAGGAGAGCTGACAGATCCTCTATACTACACCACACAGGAGAGCCGACAGATCCTCTATACTACACCACACAGGAGAGCCGACAGATCTTCTATACTACACCGCACAGGAGAGCTGACAGATCCTCTATACTATACCACACAGGAGAGCCGACAGATCCTATATACTACACCACACAGGAGGAGATGACAGATCCTCTATACTACACCACACAGGAGAGCCAACAGATCCTCTATACTACACCACACAGGAGAGCTGACAGATCCTCTATACTACACCACACAGGAGGAGATGACAGATCCTCTATACTACACCACACAGGAAAGCCAACAGATCCTCTATACTACACCACACAGGAGAACCGACAGATCCTCTATACTACACCACACAGGAGAGCTGACAGATCCTCTATACTACACCACACAGGAGAGCCAACAGATCCTCTATACTACACCACACAGGAGAGCTGACAGATCCTCTATACTACACCACACAGGAGAGCTGACAGATCCTCTATACTACACCATACAGGAGAGCTGACAGATCCTCTATACTACACCACATAGGAGAGCCGACAGATCCTCTATACTACACCGCACAGGAGAGATGACAGATCCTCTATACTACACCACACAGGAGAGCCGACAGATCCTATATACTACACCACACAGGAGGAGATGACAGATCCTCTATACTACACCACACAGGAGAGCCAACAGATCCTCTATACTACACCACACAGGAGAGCTGACAGATCCTCTATACTACACCACACAGGAGGAGATGACAGATCCTCTATACTACACCACACAGGAAAGCCAACAGATCCTCTATACTACACCACACAGGAGAGCTGACAGATCCTCTATACTACACCACACAGGAGAGCCGACAGATCCTCTATACTACACCACACAGGAGAGCCGACAGATCCTCTATACTACACCACACAGGAGAGCCGACAGATCCTCTATACTACACCACACAGGAGAGCCGACAGATCCTCTATACTACACCACACAGGAGAGCTGATAGATCCTCTATACTACACCACACAGGAGAGCTGACAGATCCTCTGTACTAAACCTCACAGGAGAGCCGACAGATCCTCTATACTACACCATACAGGAGAGCTGACAGATCCTCTATACTACACCACATAGGAGAGCTGACATGTTTATTCCCCTGCATTCATTTTTTAAAATAATTTGATCACTTTTTTCATGGATGGATGGGTAGTGTATTTAGTGGAGAAAATTGTACCATAATATATGTTATTTGTTAAATGTTTTTATTCTTTATAACAAGATTCATATCCATGAAAGATTTTCTTTTAAATGTTTTCTGCAACACTCCTATCATACCTATAAAAACAATGCAAGTCTCGAGTTTCTCGTTGTTTCAATTAATAGATGAGTTTTATTGAGTTTTGACTGCGCTCTTGTATCTTTTTTGCAAAATAGGTTCATCTTCTTCTTCACAGTCATTACACAATTCATGTGACTCACTGGTGTAATGACCTGTGCAGCGGAATGGATTGATTTAAAAAACTTCACGCCAGAAAATAAGAAAAAAAATGTGCCAAATCAATTAGATAGAATTAAATAGTTTTATTCTTGCTATGAACTTCCAGTCAATACACCGACATCATTTTTCTGTTATATTACCCTTGAGGAAAAATCTTCAACTCTCAGCTCCCTTATACTTACCGTTTATAAGATGTTTATTACTTTATAATACTGATAATACTGTATATTTATAGTATATATATTTATTAGTATATATATATACTGCTCAAAAAATAAATAAAGGTAACACCTAAACAACACAATGTAGCTCCAAGTCAATCACACTTCTGTGAAATCAACCTGTCCAGTTATGAAGCAACACTGATTGTGAATCACTTTCTCCTGCTGTTGTGCAAACTAATCAGGTAGAAATGTAGCAAGACAACCCCTATAAAGGAGTGGTTCTGCAGGTGGTGACCACAGGCCATTTCTCTGTTTTCTTCCTTTTTGACTGTTATTTTGATCACTTTTGCATTTTGTCATTGCTCTCACCCCTAGAGGTAGCATGAGGCGGTGTCTACAACCCACACAAGTTGCTCAGGTAGTGCAGCTCATCCAGGATGGTACATCAATGCGAGCTGTGGCAAGAAGGTTAGCTGTGTCTGTCAGCGCGGTGTCCAGATCATGGAGCAGATACCAAGAGAGACAGGCCAGTACACCAGGAGACGTGGAGAGGGCCGTAGGAGGGCAACAACCCAGAACGACCCTTTGTGCATGCAGGAGCAGTGCCAGAGCCCTTTAAAATGACCTTCAGCAGGCCACTAATATCCATGTGTCTGCTCAAACTGTCAAAAACAGACTCCATGAGGGTGGTATGAGGGTCCGACGTTCACAAGTCGGTGTTGTGCTTACAGCCCAACACCGTGCAGGGCGATTGGCATTTGCTAGAGAAAATGAAGATTAGCAGATTCGACATTGGCACCCTGTGCTCTTCATGGATGAGAGCAGGTTTTCACTGAGCACATGTGACAGAATCTGGAGACGCCGTGGAGAACGTTCTGCTGCCTGCAACATCCTCCAGCATGACCGGTTTGGCAGTCAGTCAGTAAAGGTGTGGGTAGGCATTTCTTTGGAGGGTCGCACAGCCCTCCATGTGCAATTAGGTACCGGGAAGAGAATCTCAGACCCATTGTGAGACCATATGACGGTGCACTGGGCCCTGGGTTACTTCTGATAATGCTAGGCCTCATGAGACTGAAGTGTGTCAGCAGTTAGTGCATGATGAAGGCATTGATGCTATGGACTGGCCCGCCCGTTTCCCAGACCTGAATCCAATCGAGCACATCTGGAACATCATGTCTCATTCCATCGCCACGTTGCACTACAGACTGTCCAGGAGTTGACTGATGCTTTAATCCAGGTCTTGGAGGAGATCCATCAGGAGACCGTCCGCCACCTCATCAGGAGCATGCACAGGCGTTGTAGGGAAGTCATACAGGCACGTGGAGGCCACACACTACTGATCCTCATTTCCTTGTCTTGAGGCATTTCAACTGAAGTTGGATCAGCCTGAAATTTGATTTCCCACTTTGAATTTGAGTATTATTCTAAATCCAGACCTCCATGGGATATTAATTTTGATTCACATTGATCATTTTTATGTTTTATTGTTCTCTACGCATTCCACTAAGTAATGAATAAAGATTTGCAACTGGAATATTATTTCATTCATTGAGATCTAGGATGTGGTATTTTAGTGTTCCCTTTATTTTTTGAGCAGTGGGTATATATAGTCTAAAAATATGGTATACTGTATGAACAAATATTTTTTTGGGGGGGAAATTTGCAGAGGAAAAAGGTAGATCTTAAAGATTAAAGATTAGAAAGAAAATTATCCCAATCTTATAATAAAAAATAATAATAGTACCATTATACTATTTTATAATGTAAGATTGGGATAATTTTCTTCCTAATGTTAAGGGTACTTTCACACTTGCGGCAGAGGGTTCCGGCAGGCAGTTCCGGACGCAAACTGATGGCATTTGTCAGACGGATGCGGATCCGTCTGACAAATGCATTGAAATACCGGATCCGTCTCTCCGGTGTCATGTGGTATTATAATTTTTTTGCATATTTAAAGGTCTGCGCAAGCGCAGACCGGAAAGCCGGTTCCGTTTTGCCAGAACACTTAATGCCGGATCCGGTACTAATGCACTTCAATGTAAATTAATGCCAGATCCGGCATTCCGGCAAGTGATCAGTATTTTTGGCCGGAAAGAAAACTGCAGCATGCTGCGGTATTTTTTCTGTCCAAACAACGTAAGAGGGACTGAACTGATGCATCCTGAGTGGAATGCTCTCCTTTCAGAATGCATTAGGATAAAATTGATCAGTTTTTTTCTGGTATTGAGCTCCTGTGACGGAACTCAATACCGGAAAACAAAAACGTTAGTGTGAAAGTACCCTTAATCATGCATGCATACTAGGAGTTGTAGTTTCACAGCAGCTGGATTGCCGGAGGTTGCCTACCTCTGCCCTAGTAACAGGAAGTCGCAACCAAGACCTCTCTTATGGACTGTTTAATTCTAAATGTCAGTAAAGTAAGACTGTGATCACACTGCAGTCAAAGGCTCCATTTGGGACTTCCATTGGGTGTTCCTACAGATTTGAAAAGCACAGCATGTATCTATGTATACGTTAATGGAGGCGTTGGGGGCGTGTTGTGTGATGGATCCAATGTGTCATGACTTCCATTCAAAAGAGTGGATCAGAAAGTGGTGCATATAGTGTGATAAACAATATTTTTTTCTTATGCTTACCTATTTATATAGGACATGCCCTATTCCAACGGCATTTGAATCACAAATAGTACAGAACATATGATTCCATTCATCGATCCCAAAATGGACACAGGTCGTAGACCAGAGCTCTAATTAAATATATGGATCGAAGGCAAGACCCACCCTTCATATCTCGCCTTCATACAGACCCTAGACCAGAGGTCTCCTATACATAGACCTCATACAAGACTACCATGTATACAGACCTCAGGCCAGATCACCCTCTTTACATAGAATCCAAACCAGTCTCTAAGACCCCAGATCTGATTCTTTCTGCTTACAGATGCCAGACTCCCAAAAATAAATGATACTCACTTCATTGATCGACTGGCACACCTATTTCAACATTTCATGGGTACCCACTGGTCTCTACTTCCTGCTCCCTCTCGACACACAGTAAATGACCACTCAGCCTTTTACTGACCACCGTAGTGACCTCTTCAGCCAGGGATTGGCTGAGCTGTCTTTTTCTATGTGAATGGTTAGGAAGTAGAGACCAGAGGGGACCCATGAAGCATCAGTACTGGAGTGGCGGGGAATCGCTTAGATATCATTTTTTTTTAATGCATTTATAATTTTATTGGCCACCCCTTTAAGAGCAGAAGGAACAACATGTCAGAACTTGAGTAGCTATTTACTTCTGTAAGCTGCAAAGTCTCCATATTTTCTTAGTACAATGCAGACATTTGTACTTTCAACCATTTAATTGCACAGAAAACGATATTTTTGGAGTGAAAAAGATTAGTAGTAAATTTTTAACTGGACGATACGATATCCGATCCATCTAGCTCTCTCAACAATAGTACAATGGAAGATCTATGGGTGCGCTTTTCACTGCCATTAGATTGGGAATATTTCTACAATGAGTCCATCTCTATGATTTATGATCCTTATGGCAGAAACATTTTGATTGCATATGTCACTATAGTACAATATCGGTGAAATAAGAGGGAGCCCTGCTTACTGAGGCGCGTTAATAAATCCGTGAAATGTCACCAGAGATGTTATGTTTAGCTGTGTGCCATTTGCTGTGGTTTATAAATCTGAAAATACATGGAAATTGGGCTATTTGGACTAAGAAATCTTTTACATCTGTACCCCCCCCACAACATACCGCTTGTCATGTTTTGATGAATGCATGTAGAAAATTATTTATATATTTAAGGTCAGCTTTAGCTCGCAGTTGCAAAAATTTTGATTTTTTTTTTCCTTTCCCAAGATTGAATTCCTTTGTGACTACATTAAAATTATTAGGTACTTTAAGGCCTCGTTCACACGTCCATGTCAGTCATGACAAGATGGTCAGTGGTTCATCTGTGAAGATGTCCTTGAAGGATCTGTGTTTGGTCCATGTGTCCATTTTTTACCCTCTGTGTGTCATCTGTATTCCTCAGACACTAACTTTCCAGAGCATCTCCTACCAATGATCTGTGAAAACAATGGACCAAACACAGATGGCATCAGTGTCCATAGTTTTGATGGACCCATAGACTATTATGTGCGTGAGAGATCTGTAATCACGGACAAAATAGGACATGCTTCCATGGTGTCACCAATGGAAAACCATTGATATGTGAATACACACATTGATGTCAATGGATATGTGAGCAGTCCGTGGAGACCATGGACAGCAGACATTGGAAATTCACTGACGTGTGAAAAAGGCCTAAGGGATGTTCTTTTTTCCCCAATATGTTAGAATGATCATAAATGATGTTATTTTTGCCCCATATGACTGACCTAAGCCCCTATCAGAACAACATAGATCAGTAACTGCTGATGAGATCTCCAGTGATTGGCTCCAATCTGTGAGGAACCTGGCAGGAAGTGTTCAGTTTCCCTGCAGTGCCATCACAGGAGAAATGAAGAATTGCACATTACCCATTGATATTAATACATAAGACAAAGTTAGCACCCCCTAACAATTTTAAGGTGCACATCTATTAACTATACTATACTCTATACTATTCTTTATAATTTAAGGTTCTTAGTGCACATTTAAAAAGTACCATTCAGTAGGATCTACCCTATCAAGTCTTACTGCCTAGTAAGGTGGATCATGCTGGTTAATACAGTCCTAATCAAAAGTTTAAGACCACTTGAAAAATGGCAAAAAATCCTATTTAGCATGGCTGGATCTTAACAAGGTTTCAAGTAGAGCTTCAACATGCAACAAGAAGAAATGGGAGTGAGACAAAAATTTTTTGAGCATTCAATTTAATGAAAACAACAAATAAACTGAAACAGGCTGTTTTTTAGCTGATCAAAAATTTAGTACCACACCTCCAGAAAACCCCTAAACCCCCCCAAAACAGAAATCCAACTTCCAAACATGAACTCAGTAATGAGTAGCTCCGCCGTTATTGTTTATCACTTCAAAAATTCATTTCGGCATGCTTGATGCAAGCGTTTCCATGAGGTGAGTGGGAACATTTCTCCAAGTGGTGAAGACGGCTTCACGAAGGCCATCTACTGTCTGGAACTTCCCTTGCCATCCATCCCCAAAGGTTCTCAATTGGATTTAGATCAGGGGAACACGCAGGATGAGTCAAAAGAGTGATGTTATTCTCCTGGAAGAAGTCCCTTGTCCTGTGGGCATTGTGTACTGTAGCGTTGTCCTGTTGAAAAACCCAGTCGTTACCACACAGACGAGGGCCCTCAGTCATGAGGAATGCTCTCTGCAACATCTGGACATAGCCAGCGGCCGTTTGACGCCACTGCACTTCCTGAAGCTCCATTGTTCCACTGAAGGAAAAAGCAGCCCAGACCATTATGGTGCCCCCTCCACTGTGGCGTGTAGAAAACATCTCAGGTGGGATCTGCTTGTCATGCCAGTAACGTTGGAAACCATCAGGACCATCAAGGTTACATTTTTTCTCATCAGAGAATGTCCCATGTTTGGTGCTCTCTTGCAAAGTCCAAACGAGCAGTTCTGTGGAGTTCAAGGAGACGAGGTCTTTGAAGACGTTTTTGGTTTTTGAAGCCCTTCAGTCTCAGATGCCGTCTGATGGTTATGGGGCTGCAGTCAGCACCAGTAAGGGCCTTAATTTGGGTCGAGGATCGTCCAGTGTCTTGACGGACAGCCAAATGGATCCTCCGGCTCAGTGCTGATGAAATTTTTTGGGGTCTTCCACTTGACTTTTTTGTTCCATAACCCTCAGGATCATTTAAGAATTAAAAAAATTCCAAATGACTGTCTTACTGCGTCCCACCTCGGCAGCGATGGCGCGCTGTGAGAGACCCTGGATATGCAGTTCAACAACCCGACCACGTTCAAAAAGGGAGTGTTTTTTTGCCTTTGCCATCACAACGTGTGACTACCTGACAGAAAATGACAATGAATCCACATCTTTGCACAGATTTTAACCACCTCCGGACCGCCTAACGCAGGATCGCGTTCCGGAGGTGGCAGCGCTGCGCAGAGTCACGCATCTACGCGTCATCTCGTGAGACGAGAGATTTCCTGTGAGCGCGTGCACACAGGCGCACGCGTTCACAGGAACAGAAGGTAAGCGAGTGGATCTCCAGCCTGCCAGCGGCGATCGTTCGCTGGCAGGCTGGAGATGTGATTTTTTTAACCCCTAACAGGTATATTAGACGCTGTTTTGATAACAGCGTCTAATATACCTGCTACCTGGTCCTCTGGTGGTCCCCTTTGTTTGGATCGACCATCAGAGGACACAGGCAGCTCAGTAATATGTAGCACCAAGCACCACACTACACTACCCCCCCCCCCCGGTCACTTATTAACCCCTTATTCACCCCTGATCACCCCTGATCACCCCATATAGACTCCCTGATCACCCCCCTGTCATTGATCACCCCCCTGTCATTGATCACCTCCCTGTAAGGGTCCATTCAGACGTCCGTATGATTTTTACGGATCCACTGATAGATGGATCGGATCCGCAAAACACATACGGACGTCTGAATGGAGCCTTACAGGAGAGTGATCAATGACAGAGGTGATCACCCCATATAGACTCCCTGATCACCCCCCTGTCATTGATCACCCCTCTGTCATTGATCACCCCCCTGTAAGGCTGCATTCAGATGTCCGTATGTTTTTTACGGATCCACGGATACATGGATCGGATCCGCAAAACACATACAGACGTCTGAATAGAGCCTTACAGGGGGGTGATCACCCCATATAGACTCCCTGATCACCCCCCTGTCATTGATCACCCCCCTGTAAGGGTCCATTCAGACGTCCGTATGATTTTTACGGATCCACTGATACATGGATCGGTCCTGCAAAACACATACGGACGTCTGAATGGAGCCTTACAGGGGGGTGATCAATGACAGGGGGTGATCACCCCATATAGACTCCCTGATCACCCCCCTGTCATTGATCACCCCCCTGTCATTGATCACCCCCCTGTAAGGCTGCATTCAGATGTCCGTATGTTTTTTAAGGATCCACGGATACATGGATCGGATCCGCAAAACACATACAGACGTTTGAATGGAGCCTTACAGGGTGGTGATGACCCCATATAGACTCCCTGATCACCCCCCTGTCATTGATCACCCCCCTGTCATTGATCACCCCCCTGTAAGGGTCCATTCAGACGTCCGTATGATTTTTACGGATCCACTGATACATAGATCGGATCCGCAAAACACATACGGAAATCTGAATGGAGCCTGACAGGGGGGTGATCAATGACGGGGGGTGATAACCCCATATAGACTCCCTGATCACCCCCCTGTCATTGATCACCCCCCTGTCATTGATCACCCCCCTGTAAGGCTGCATTCAGATGTCCGTATGTTTTTTTACGGATCCACGGATACATGGATCGGATCCGCAAAACACATACGGACATCTGAATGGAGCCTTATAGGGGGGTGATCAATGACAGGGGGGTGATCACCCCATATAGACTCCCTGATCACCCCCCTGTCATTGATCACCCCCCTGTCATTGATCACCCCCTTGTAAGGCTCCATTCAGACGTCCGTATGATTTTTACGGATCCACGGATACATGGATCGGATCCGCAAAACACATACGGACATCTGAATGGAGCCTGACAGGGAGGTGATCAATGACAGGGGGGTGATCACCCAATATAGACTCCCTGATCACCCCCCTGTCATTGATCACCCTCCTGTCATTGATCACCCCCCTGTAAGGCTCCATTCAGACATTTTTTTGGCCCAAGTTAGCGGAAATTATTATTTTTTTCTTACAAAGTCTCATATTCCACTAACTTGTGTCAAAAAATAAAATCTCACATGAACTCACCATAGCCCTCACGGAATCCAAATGCGTAAAATTTTTTAGACATTTATATTCCAGACTTCTTCTCACGCTTTAGGGCCCCTAGAATGCCAGGGCAGTATAAATACCCCATGCCCCTCATTGAATACCTTGGGGTGTCTTCTTTCCAAAATGGGGTCACATGTGGGGTATTTATACTGCCCTGGCATTTTAGGGGCCCTAAAGCGTGAGAAGAAGTCTGGGATCCAAATGTCTAAAAATGCCCTCATAAAAGGAATGTGGGCCCCTTTGCGCATCTAGGCTGCAAAAAAGTGTCACACATCTGGTATCGCCGTACTAAGGAGAAGTTGGGCAATGTGTTTTGGGGTGTCATTTTACATATTCCCATGCTGGGTGAGATAAATATCTTGGTCAAATGCCAACTTTGTATAAAAAATGGGAAAAGTTGTCTTTTGCCGAGATATTTATCTCACCCAGCATGGTTATGTAAAAAGACACCCCAAAACACATTGCCCAACTTCTCCTGAATACGGCAATACCACATGTGTGACAGTTTTTTGCAGCCTAGGTGGGCAAAGGGGCCCACATTCCAAAGAGCACCTTTCGGATTTCACAGGTCATTTACCTACTTACCACACATTAGGGCCCCTAGAATGCCAGGGCAGTATAACTTCCCCACAAGTGACCCCATTTTGGAAAGAAGACACCCCAAGGTATTGCGTGAGGGGCATGGCGATTTCCTAGAATGTTTTATTTTTTGTCACAAGTTAGCGGTGATGATTTTTTTTTTTTTTCTTACAAAGTCTCATATTCCACTAACTTGTGACAAAAAATAAAAACTTCCATGAACTCACTATGCCCATCACGAAATACCTTGGGGTGTCTTCTTTCCAAAATGGGGTCACTTGTGGGGTAGTTATACTGCCCTGGCATTTTAGGGGCCGAATGCGTGAGAAGTGGTTTGAAATCAAAATCTGTAAAAAATGGCCGGTGAAATCTGAAAGGTGCTCTTTGGAATGTGGGCCCCTTTGCCCACCTAGGCTGCAAAAAAGTGTCACACATGTGGTATCTCCGTACTCAGGAGAAGTTGGGCAATGTGTTTTGGGGTGTCTTTTTACATATACCCATGCTGGGTGAGAGAAATATCTTGGCAAAAGAAAACTTTTCTCATTTTTTTATACAAAGTTGGCATTTGACTGAGATATTTATCTCACCCAGCATGGGTATATGTAAAATGACACCCCAAAACACATTGCCCAACTTCTCCTGAGTACGGAGATACCAGATGTGTGACACTTTTTTGCAGCCTAGGTGGGCAAAGGGGCCCACATTCCAAAGAGCACCTTTAGGATTTCACAGGTCATTTTTTACACATTTTGATTTCAAACTCCTTACCACACATTTGGGCCCCTAGAATGCCAGGGCAGTATAACTACCTCACAAGTGACCCCATTTTGGAAAGAAGACACCCCAAGGTATTCGCTGATGGGCATAGTGAGTTCATGGAAGTTTTTATTTTTTGTCACAAGTTAGTGGAATATGAGACTTTGTAAGAAAAAAATAAAAAATAAAAAATCATCATTTTCCGTTAACTTGTGACAAAAAATAATAAATTCTAGGAACTCGCCATGCCCCTCACGGAATACCTTGGGGTGTCTTCTTTCCAAAATGGGGTCACTTGTGGGGTAGTTATACTGCCCTGGCATTCTAGGGGCCCAAATGTGTGGTAAGGAGTTTGAAATCAAAATCTGTAAAAAATGGCCGGTGAAATCCGAAAGGTGCTTTTTGGAATGTGGGCCCCTTTGCCCACCTAAGCTGCAAAAAAGTGTCACACATGTGGTATCTCCGTACTCAGGAGAAGTTGGGCAATGTGTTTTGTTGTATCATTTTACATATACCCATGCTGGGTGAGATAAATATCTTGGTCAAATGCCAACTTTGTATAAAAAATAGGAAAAGTTGTCTTTTGCCAAGATATTTCTCTCACCCAGCATGGGTATATGTAAAATCACACCCCAAAACACATTTCCCAACTTCTCCTGAGTACGGAGATACCACATGTGTGACACTTTTTTGCAGCCTAGGTGGGCAAAGGGGCCCACATTCCAAAGAGCACCTTTCAGATTTCACCGGCCATTTTTTACAGATTTTGATTTCAAACTCCTTACCACACATTTGGGCCCCTAGAATGCCAGGGCAGTATAACTACCCCTCAAGTGACCCCATTTTGGAAAGAAGACACCCCAAGGTATTCGCTGATGGGCATAGTGAGTTCATAGAACTTTTTATTTTTTGTCACAAGTTAGTGGAATATGAGACTTTGTTAGAAAAAAAAATCATCATTTTCTGCTAACTTGTGACAAAAAATAAAAAGTTCTATGAACTCACTATGCCCATCAGCGAATACCTTAGGGTGTCTACTTTCCAAAATGGGGTCATTTGTGGGGTGTTTGTACTGTCTGGGCATTGTAGAACCTCAGGAAACATGACAGGTGCTCAGAAAGTCAGAGCTGCTTCAAAAAGCGGAAATTCACATTTTTGTACCATAGTTTGTAAACGCTATAACTTTTACCCAAACCATTTTTTTTTTACCCAAACATTTTTTTTTATCAAAGACATGTAGAACAATAAATTTAGAGAAAAATTTATATATGGATGTCGTTTTTTTTTTGCAAAATTTTACAACTGAAAGTGAAAAATGTCATTTTTTTGCAAAAAATCGTTAAATTTTGATTAATAACAAAAAAATTTAAAATGGCAGCAGCAATGAAATACCACCAAATGAAAGCTCTATTAGTGAGAAGAAAAGGAGGTAAAATTCATTTTGGTGGTAAGTTGCATGACCGAGCAATAAACTGTGAAAGTAGTGTAGGTCAGAAGTGTAAAAAGTGGCCTGGTCATTAAGGGTGTTTAAGCTATTGGGGCTGAAGTGGTTAAAGGCATGTGGTCCTAAACTTTTGATCAGCTGAAAAACAGCCTGTTTCAGTTTATTCGTTGTTTTCATTAAATTGAATTGAATGCTCAAAAAATGTTTTGTCACACTCTCATTTCTTCTTGTTGCATGTTTTTTTTAAATTATTATCTCCTTTTCCTTTTTTATTTAAATATAAAGTATAAGAGACATGCATCAAAACAAAAAGAACAGCTACATACAGGACAGCCATTGTAGACAACAATCAGCTACCCTATAAGAAAGAACAATATCCTATATATTTTATGCATGTCACATTAGATTCCAGGTTAATATCCACAAAATAAGACTATACCCCCCCCCCTCCTCCCCAATTGGCTGTTGTCACTACAGCTCTATCAAACACAATTATAAGTACACTATAAATTATATCTAAAGAGTCACACGTGCCGCTCTCCGTTTTCTTTCCATATCCTCATAAATTTGAGTTTTTCGAAAATACTGTATCCATTCATTTATTGAGGGTAGGGAGACAGATCCCCAATATTTAATTAAGATAACTTTTGCCACCATCAGACCCCTCATCCAAATCTGTCTGACCTGAACCGGACTAACCGTGTCTGGGGCATAATATCCCAGCATCACCGTTAGCCCCCCAGGGTTATAAGAAGAAGAAGTCTCCCTTTGAAAGAATAGAATGACCAGTTCCCAAAACCATTTTAATTTGCTACAGTCCCAAAGTAAATGGACGAAATCCGCGTTCACATATCCACATTTCGGACAGAAGCATTCTCGTCCTACATTTTGCGGAAATTTCGATTGGACTTTTGGCGTATAGTACAATCGGTGCAAGATCTTAAATTGAATTATTCTATGCGCGTTAGAGATTGTGGCCTTTCTTACATTTCTGTAAATACTAGTCCAGTGCAGCGGAAGACAACGCAACTCTTGCTTCCACTTATCTGGGCTTTTAAAAACAATTATGGTTGCTGATGCCATTCGAAGTTTGCAGTATAATCTAGCTATCTTGACCCTCTCATCTGTCTGAGCAAAACAGTAATCAAAGAATAAATTGTCCCGTGGAAAAATATAGCCTTTATTGCTAGAGGCCTCATATGCGTGTTTTAAACATAAATACATAAACAGATCTAGTGGTGTGCTGTCAGTAAAATTAAATTCTTGATAGGATTTAAAGTGTCTCAAAGAAAAACGATGACCTACATTAACAACCCCCTTGCGGAGCCAATAAGTAAAATCTGTGATTTTGAGGAATTCCTCCAGTTTCCTGTTCTCCCACAGAGGGGTGAAAGCAAAAGAGTGCAAAACTTTAAGTATCATCTTAAGCTTATTCCAAACTCTCTGTAGTGTCCAGGGTATCAATAGGGACTTCCTCAAACCCAAATAGCCAGATTCCAAACAAGTGAAAATTTTCTCTATTAGTTTATCCATAATCTGGATCATATATTGTGAAAGTAAACTCTCTTTAAAATTACATCGCTGAATTTCTGCACATAAATAATATCCTTGAAAGAAAGGGAATGATAGCCCACCATCTGATTCCAACAACCATAGATATCGTTGTTTTATACGGACCCCCCTTCCCCATATTAGATCGTTAATAAGAGTCTCCAGTATATGGAAAAAAATATCATCGATCCAAACCGGGGAAGCACACATCGGGTACATCACAATAGGCAGAATGATCATTTTGACCAGTGCTATTCGATCAGTCTGAGCCAATATCAATTTCTGCCACGCACATATTTTAGACTTAACTCTATTCAAAACCAGGGCCAAATTAAGCTCATAAAATCTATTAATGGGAACCCCAATCTTCACCCCCAAATAGTCCAAAGTTCCATTGGGAGAGAGGACCCGAACTCCACTGCCCTCATCTACGGCCTTGCGGTTCAGCGGGAGGAGCGATGACTTAGTCCAGTTAATCAAATAACCCGACAATTTGCTGAATTCCTCTATTGCTTTCATCACATAGGGAAGGATTTTCCATCCCTGATCCAAGAACAAAATAACGTCATCGGCATAGAGGCTTATTTTATCGCTCACTCCTGCCACCCCAAAGCCGTCTATACGGTTATCTGATCAAATCTTTCAGGCTAGCGGTTCAAAATATAGGGCAAAAAGGAGGGGAGAGAGGGGACACCCCAGTCTCATCCCTCGCCACATCGTAACAGGAGAAGATCTGATACCGTTAATGTTAATGCGAGCTGACGGCTGTTCATATAACATTTGAGTCATTTCTATAAATACATTCCCCAAGCCAAAGGAAGACATAGTGGACCAGAGAAAAGACCACTTATTCCTGTTAAATGCTTTTGCAGCATCTAAAGACAGGATGGAGTGGTCCATACCACCCCCAACAGAGAGACTCATCTGTATTTGCCGACCCGGAATGAATCCTGTCTGGTCGGGATGAACCAGAGAGGCAATGACCTTCTTCAGACGATTAGCCAGGATTTTTGCAAAGATTTGGTAATCTGTGTTTAAAAGCGATATGGGTCTATATGACCCCATATCACATACAGTTGCAAGAAAAAGTATGTGAACCCTTTGGAATGATATGGACTTCTGCACAAATTGGTCATAAAATGTGATCTGATCTTCATCTAAGTCACAACAATAGACAATCACAGTCTGCTTAAACTAATAACACACAAAGAATTAAATGTTACCATGTTTTTATTGAACACACCATGTAAACATTCACAGTGCAGGTGGAAAAAGTATGTGAACCCCTAGACTAATGACATCTCCAAGAGCTAATTGGAGTGAAGTGTCAGCCAACTGGAGTCCAATCAATGAGATGAGATTGGAGGTGTTGGTTACAGCTGCCCTGCCCTATAAAAAACACACACCAGTTCTGGGTTTGCTTTTCACAAGAAGCATTGCTGATGTGAATGATGTCTCAAACAAAAGAGCTCTCAGAAGCCCTACGATTAAGAATTGTTGACTTGCATAAAGCTGAAAAGGGTTATAAAAGTATCTCCAAAAGCCTTGCTGTTCATCAGTCCACAGTAAGACAAATTGTCTATAAATGGAGAAAGTTCAGCACTGCTGCTACTCTCCCTAGGAGTGGCTGTCCTGTAAAGATGACTGCAACAGCACAGCGCAGACTGCTCAATGAGGTGAAGAAGAATCCTAGAGTGTCAGCTAAAGACTTACAAAAGTCTCTGGCATATGCTAACATCTCTGTTAGCGAATCTACGATACGTAAAACACTAAACAAGAATGGATTTCATGGGAGGATACCACAGAGGAAGCCACTGCTGTCCAAAAAAAACATTGCTGCACGTTTACAGTTTGCACAAGAGCACCTGGATGTTCCACAGCAGTACTGGCAAAATATTCTGTGGACAGATGAAACCAAAGTTGAGTTGTTTGGAAGAAGCACACAACACTATGTGTGGAGAAAAAGAGGCACAGCACACACCAACATCAAAACCTCATCCCAACTGTGAAGTATGGTGGTGGGGGCATCATGGTTTGGGGCTGCTTTGCTGCGTCAGGGCCTGGACGGATTGCTATCATCAAAGGAAAAATGAATTCCCAAGTTTATCAAGACATTTTGCAGAAGAACTTAAGGCCATCTGTCCACCAGCTGAAGCTCAACAGAAGATGGGTGTTGCAACAGGACCACGACCCAAAGCATAGAAGTAAATCAACAACAGAATGGCTTAAACAGAAGAAAATAAGCCTTCTGGAGTGGCCCAGTCAGAGTCCTGACCTCAACCCGATTGAGATGCTGTGGCATGACCTCAAGAAAGCGATTCACACCAGACATCCCAAGAATATTGCTGAACTGAAACAGTTCTGTAAAGAGGAATGGTCAAGAATTACTCCTGACCGTTGTGCACGTCTGATCTGCAACTACAGGAAACGTTTGGTTGACGTTATTGCTGCCAAAGGAAGTTCAACCAATTATTAAATCCAAGGGTTCACATACTTTTTCCACCTGCACTGTGAATGTTTACATGGTGTGTTCAATAAAAACATAGTAACATTTAATTCTTTATGTGTTATTAGTTTAAGCAGACTGTGATTGTCTATTGTTGTGACTTAGATGAAGATCAGATCACATTTTATGACCAATTTGTGCAGAAATCCATATCATTCCAAAGGGTTCACATACTTTTTCTTGCAACTGTATATCTTTATCATTTTTCAAGACCAAAGTGATCATCGCCTCTCTAAATGATGGAGGTAAAGACCCAAGTAGACAGGACTCATTCAGCACCCGCAAAAGGATAGGAAGAAGCGAATTAGCGTGGTACCCATACAGTTTAAACGGTAAGCCGCCCGGTCCTGGAGATGAATTCAATTTCAACGATGGGAGTATCGATCGTAGCTCCTCCAAAAGAATGGGGCGATCCAACATTTCCCTGTCCTGGGGATCTAACTGGGGTAGCCCCAGTTGTTGTAGGTATTGACCCATATCATCACAGCTAGGAGTAGGGTCGGACAAATAGAGAGAGGAATAGTATTTCACAAACTCCTCCCTAATCATCTCTGGGGACCTCACCTTATTACCCTTTGGGTTCCTAATTTCCCTTATACTAGTAGCATCTCTCTGGTTGGCAACTAACCGAGCTAAGAATTTACCCGTTTTACCCAATTCACAGAAGCGATTTTGGCCTTGGAAAATAAGTTTGTGTTGCGCTTTACTGTACACAATTATCTTGAACTGAGAGTTGGCCTCCGTTAACTGGGTCATATATTGTTCATTATAGTTATCGGCCAATACACCCTGTAAGTTCCTAATTGTCTCTATTAATTGTTGCTCTTTTCGGCGCAATGCATCCCACACATAATGTATATGCGTAGAACCTACATTGAAGTCCCAAAATTCCTGTATATCAAGGTCAATCAAATGTTGCTCCGCTATCACATCAAACCAGTGCGAATTCAATTTAAAAATTCTACCTGGGCCTGGTGTATCCACCTCCCTGAAAGAAAGCAAAACAGGGGAGTGATCTGAAATTCCATGGGGTTCATACTTCATTTTCATAATTTGGTGACTCAAATCTCAACTTGCGAAAGCCAGATCAATACGAGACATTGACCCATAGGACTGACTAAAGCACGAGAAGATTTTCTTATCACCATAGAGGTGGCAACAGATATCAACCAGTCCCAGCTCCTGGCAAATAGAACCCAAAGGCGCACAGGTCCGACTTTGCTCAGAAGAGGTAGAGAAGCGGTCTAACTCAGGGTCAGGGATAGAGTTAAAGTCGCCGGCAACTAATAATAAGCATTGATTTTTTGTAGCTATATATTTGGATAGTATAGAAAAAAACTGTAGATTTGTATGGTGGAGGGATATAAATAAACGCAAGTATAATCTCCTGCCCATTCCAAAACCCATGCAGAAAAACAAATCTCCCTTCTTTGTCAATCATGTTATCCACCGGTTGAAACTCCATCCCACGGTGTATATATACACTGACTCCTCTTGCATATGAGGAGAAGTAAGCGTGGTATTCTAAAGTAGCCCATTTTCTTTTCAATGTATACAGCCTATCTACTGATGCATGAGTTTCTAATAGTACAACAATAGCCAGCAGATGACGGGCCACAAGATCAAACACCACCGTCCTCTTAACTCTGTCTCCCAATCCTCTCACGTTCCAGAATAAAATGTTACGTACCATAAATTATGTATAGAGTCAGGTCCCGCTCTCCCCTCTAGGAGAGAGACATGTGCATACAAAGAGCCAATGACGACAGCAAATCCCTCCCTTATACCCACCCCCACTAAACCCTACAACATGGTTAATAAGGTATACCAAATTACCCATCAACCTCTTTCCAACCTCCAGACCCCCCCACAGCCCATTTCCCCTCTAAACCTCCCTCCTCCCCACTTTTACACTCTGCATTATAGCCCCGTTGAGTCCAGCCATTGGACAACATCCGCCTGAGAAGAAAAAAACCTGACAGAATCATTGTATACCACCCTCAATTTGGCTGGAAAAAGCATCGAATACTTGATATTGACGGCAGCTAATCTCTTTTTAACGTCAAGGAAAGATCTCCTTTTGATTTGGGTCTCTCGTAAAAAATCTGGATATATCGATATCAGATTCTTGTTGCATGTTGAAGCTCTACTTGGAACTTTGTTAAGATCCAGCCATGCTAAATATGATTTTTTGCCATTTTTCAAGTGGTCTTAAACTTTTGATCAGGACTGTATGATACTTGTCTTGTGAAAATATCTTGCACCCGTCCAAGAATTTTATTCTTTATGCAAATGAGGCATTCAGAGCACCGAGGAGTATGACACCTCAGCTCCTCAGCTTTCCAGTTTAACAATGCCCCTCAGGACACTGAATCTCTCTTTTGCTTAAAGAATCTTAAAGAAAGTCTTTTTTTCTTGGAAACGTAGCAAGCAATTTTCACAAGACAAGTATGATTTTAATCAGCAGGATCAATCCTACGGGGCAGTTTGACTGGTTTAATATGGTTGTTCCTGCTGACAGGTGCTCTTTAATAAAATTATGTAAACCTGTCAGCCACAACAAGGTAGGTGTTGTGTAATGTAATGACATTCTAGGTCTTCCAGAAAGAGAGTGGCGCTCCATCTAGCTGCTCCAGATAGTTTATGAAGGTCCTAACCAGAGGACCCTCAAGTCTGTGATGAAGTAGACATCATGGAATCATATAAAGGACATATTGTATTTCACACAATTTTTGTTGCCAGTTTATATTGTTGAAAAACCCAACATTAACAGGTGGCCAAGTCCATTTCTTTGCAGTGGGGCAAAGGACCAGTGGTACACTCCTAGGAACATATAAATCAGTGTCTTGCCAAAGTATTCAACTCCTTGAAGATTTATGAACACAAGACACTGTATCATAAATCTGCAATATATATTTTCTATACAGGAAAGGGAGATAGAAGATCTCAGGTTTAATGTATCTTCCTTTCTGTTCCCTTAAATTCTTCTGGCTTGGTTCCAGAGTTTAGTCCTCAATCTACAATTCAGTTTTTATAACCGATCCTGCGTAAACATATGTTATCTGATTGCACATCCAGCAGCTGCCCTAGAAACAGTCAAAGTGTTCAGATTACTGCTATTAATCTATATCAGCAAGCGGCTGACATAACATATTCTTCAGTCAGCAGGACACCTCATTTACTATTGATATACGTAGAAGCAACTCGACAGTGGAAGGGAATAAACCTAAATAGCATTTTCCCTATAGTATAAAAAAAAAATCACTGGTAAATCTTCAGTTTTTCGAATGTTTATCTTATTTTGGCAAAGTTGGGTGAAAGGCAACCAATATGGCTGCCATTTTCTCTGTAAGAGTCCCTGTCACTTTAAATATTGAGTATCCGATCTGTGAGCAGTGGAACTAAGCAGATCCATATATAGTTTGGTGGAAAAATATTTATTTAAAACTTATGATTTAATTAAATTGCTAAAAATAAGGGTCTAATCTAAAACAAAAAAATTGGCCCAGACCATTTCCCCTTCTCCACCACATTTTACAGTAGGTACTATGCATTCTGGTAGGTAATGTTCTTCGAGCATCAAACCTAGATTCATCAATCAGACTTCCACATAGTGAGAGGTGATTCATCACTCTGGAGAACATATTTCCACTGTGCTAGAGTCCACTGATGACATGCTTTACGCAGCTCCAGCTGACAGTTGGCATTGAGCATCTTGATCTTAAAGGGCTTCTGTCACCCCCCAAAAGTCATTTTTCATTTTTGGGCTAATTAAAATCCTTATAGTGCGATTATTCAATATATAGTGCTCTTACCTTTTTATGTAAGAGCACTATTTTTCACAAAATTGTTACTTTAGAGAGATCTTCTTTAGGTTTCTATGGAACTTCAATTTTGCTGTGAATCAAATAAACAAGTATATACCTTGAATAATCATCAAAAAAAGTGAGCGTACTCATTGGACCACAAACATCTGTGTGCATTAAGTCAAGTGGCTGCTCTGATCTTATTGGCGGTACGCCACTGCTGGCAATTTAGGGGTCCTAATGTGTGGGAAGTATTTTGAAATCAAAATGTGTAAAAAATGACCTGTGAAATCCTAAAGGTGCTCTTTGGAATGTGGGCCCCTTTGCCCACCTAGGCTGCAAAAAAGTGTCACACATCTGGTATTGCCGTACTCAGGAGAAGTTGGGCAATGTGTTTTGGGGTGTCATTTTACATATACCCATGCTGGGTGAGATAAATATCTCAGCAAAAGACAACTTTTCCCATTTTTTTTATACAAAGTTGGCATTTGACCGAGATATTTCTCTCACCCAGCATGGGTATATGTAAAATGACACCCCAAAACACATTGCCCAACTTCTCCTGAGTACGGCGATACCACATGTGTGACACTTTTTTGCAGCCTAGGTGGGCAAAGGGGCCCACATTCCAAAGAGCACCTTTAGGATTTCACAGTTGATTAACAGGGCCAGCGAGCGCTCTCCTCCTCCGGCTGGCCCTGTCTGCAATTCAAATCCCGCGCCTGCGCCTTACATGTCTTCATTAGGCGCAGGCGCTCTGAGAGAAGGACGCTCGCTTCCTCAGCACTCCCTCAGTGCGCCTGCGCCGATGACGTCTTCTCTTTCGGGTTTAGAGGTGACGTCATCGGCGCAGGCGCACTGAGGTAGTGCTGAGGAAGCGAGCGTCCCTCTCTCAGAGCGCCTGCACTGAATGAAGACATGTACGGCGCAGGTGTGGGATTTGAAATGCTGACAGGGCCAGCCGGAGGAGGAGAGCGCTCGCTGGCCCTGTCAATCAACAGGAGGAGGGGGCGTTTTTTTGAAAGGAGGATGTGGCGGCTACCAGCAAGTAACCGCCCTACTTGCTTGTAGCGAGGTAATTAACATATTATAAAAGTGCGGTTTTTAAAGAAACTAAGCCACAGAAAAAGGTAAGAGCACTAAATATCGAATAATTGCACTATAAGGATTTTAATTATCCTAAAAATGAAAAATTACTTTTGGGGGGTGACAGAAGCCCTTTAAGCTTCACGGAATACCATTTCACTCTTTGAACTTGCGTAGTCTACTTGTTAGGAAGTTAGTCAGCCACCATCCAGCGCATGGGTTTTCCAGGACCCGGTTTGGTCAGCCTGTCAGTGAGCCTGGACACTGAGCTAATCGGGTTCCTGGTTTAGCATCCAATACGAGAGCTTGGTGGGAGATTTAAGAATGGAATTTACTTTTAATCAGTGCCGGTGATTCATTAATTCCTAGCTCCAGTTAGTGCTTGTTAGCAGCGGATTAATCAGGTCACCTTCAGGTATAGCATAATGAACAACAGGGTATTTTAAAATAACATACAAATATAACTTTCAGTAAGATCAGAATCTCAGAACATCTGCTTCTGGCTTTCCTCTCTCTCAGCTCTCTGTACATGTGCAGCAAGTCTACATACAATAGTGTCCCCACTGCTTTGTAACTTTCATGTGTAGGTAATCGTTGCATCTCTTCCCATGACTGTGGCTCTGACTCCAGAAGTGTCTTGACCATGTAAGATAACTGTTCAGCTGGGATGCCTTTGTTTGATCTACAGTAGTTGATCTTCTGACTTGAGGTTGATCTGGTACTTCTGCTGTTTCTTCAGTTGAAGACTCTAACCAGATTTATGTATGTTCTTTCTGGTTGCCTTTGGATTGTGACTGAAGTTGTTCTTGTTTAGGATGAACTATTGATGTGATGTCATTAAACTTGAATAACACATAACCCTCATTAAACACTACATCTCAAATTTTTATTGTGTTGGTCTCTGACTGAAGGATTCTGTAACTCTTTTGAGATTCACTGTAGCCTACCAGGATACCTTCCTTGGCATGGTATTCCCATTTGGTAGGTTTTTCTTTGGGAACATATACAAATGCCTTACTTCCAAATATTCTTACGTGGTGTAGTGTGGGCCTCTTATTATTCCATTGTTCATATGGCATTTTCTCAGTAGCTTTTCTTGGAAGTCAATTTTGAATATGCCAGCTGTCATGACTGCTTCAGCCCAATATGTTGTTGGTAGATGTGCATCAAACAGCATACTTCCGATTTCACAGAGAGTTCAGTTCTTTCTTTCTGCTACACCGTTTTGTTCGGGATTGTATGGTCCAGTAGTCTGGAATACGATTCCATTTCTCTTCTCACTTGTGTATTCAGTTCCATTGTCTGCACGTAGAATCTTTGGCTTTTTCACAAAATTGTTACTTTAGAGAGATCTTCTTTAGGTTTCTATGGAACTTCAATTTTGCTGTAAATCAAATAAACAAGTATATACCTTGAATAATCATCAAAAAAAGTGAGCGTACTCATTGGACCACAAACATCTGTGTGCATTAAGTCAAGTGGCTGCTCTGATCTTATTGGCGGTACGCCACTGCTGGCAATTTAGGGGTCCTAATGTGTGGGAAGTATTTTGAAATCAAAATGTGTAAAAAATGACCTGTGAAATCCTAAAGGTGCTCTTTGGAATGTGGGCCCCTTTGCCCACCTAGGCTGCAAAAAAGTGTCACACATCTGGTATTGCCGTACTCAGGAGAAGTTGGGCAATGTGTTTTGGGGTGTCATTTTACATATACCCATGCTGGGTGAGATAAATATCTCGGCAAAAGACAACTTTTCCCATTTTTTTATACAAAGTTGGCATTTGACCGAGATATTTCTCTCACCCAGCATGGGTATATGTAAAATGACACCCCAAAACACATTGCCCAACTTCTCCTGAGTACGGCGATACCACATGTGTGACACTTTTTTGCAGCCTAGGTGGGCAAAGGGGCCCACATTCCAAAGAGCACCTTTAGGATTTCACAGGTCATTTTTTACACATTTTGATTTCAAACTACTTACCACACATTAGGGCCCCTAGAATGCCAGGGCAGTATAACTACCCCACAAGTGACCCCATTTTGGAAAGAAGACACCCCAAGGTATTTCGAGATGGGCATAGTGAGTTCATGGAAGTTTTTATTTTTTGTCACAAGTTAGTGGAATATGAGACTTTGTAAGAAAAAAAGAAATAATCATCATTTTCCGCTAACTTGTGACAAAAAAAAAAAATTCTAGGAACTCGCCATGCCCCTCACGGAATACCTTGGGGTGTCTTCTTTCGAAAATGGGGTCACTTGTGGGGTAGTTATACTGCCCTGGCAATTTAGGGGCCCTTATGTGTGGGAAGTATTTTGAAATCAAAATGTGTAAAAAATGACCTGTGAAATCCTAAAGGTGCTCTTTGGAATGTGGGCCCCTTTGCCCACCTAGGCTGCAAAAAAGTGTCACACATGTGGTATCGCCGTACTCAGAAGAAGTTGGGCAATGTGTTTTGGGATGTCATTTTACATATACCCATGCTGGGTGAGAGAAATATCTCGGCAAAAGACAACTTTTCCCATTTTTTTATACAAAGTTGGCATTTGACCAAGATATTTATCTCACCCAGCATGGGTATATGTAAAATGACACCCCAAAACACATTGCCCAACTTCTCCTGAGTACGGTGATACCACATGTGTGACACTTTTTTGCAGCCTAGATGCGCAAAGGGGCCCAAATTCCTTTTATGAGGGCATTTTTAGACATTTGGATCCCAGACTTCTTCTCACGCTTTAGGGCCCCTAAAATGCCAGGGCAGTATAAATACCCCACATGTGACCCCATTTTGGAAAGAAGACACCCCAAGGTATTCAATGAGGGGCATGGCGAGTTCATCTAAAAAAAAAATTTTTGCACAAGTTAGCGGAAATTGATTTTTTTTTGTTTTTTCTCACAAAGTCTCCCTTTCCGCTAACTTGGGACAAAAATTTCAATCTTTCATGGACTCAATATGCCCCTCACGGAATACCTTGGGGTGTCTTCTTTCCGAAATGGGGTCACATGTGGGGTATTTATACTGCCCTGGCATTTTAGGGGCCCTAAAGCGTGAGAAGAAGTCTGGAATCTAAATGTCTAAAAAATTTTATGCATTTGGATTCCGTGAGGGGTATGGTGAGTTCATGTGAGATTTTATTTTTTGACACAAGTTAGTGGAATATGAGACTTTGTAAGAAAAAAAAAATAAAAATATTTCCGCTAACTTGGGCCAAAAAAATGTCTGAATGGAGCCTTACAGGGGGGTGATCAATGACAGGGGGGTGATCAGGGAGTCTATATGGGGTGATCACCCCCCTGTAAGGCTCCATTCAGACGTCCATATGTGTTTTGCGGATCTGATCCATGTATCCGTGATCTGTAAAAAACATACGGACGTCTGAATGGAGCCTTACAGGGGGGTGATCAATGACAGGGGGGTGATCAGGGAGTCTATATGGGGTGATCACCCCCCTGTCATTGATCACCCCCCTGTAAGGCTCCATTCAGACGTCCGTATGTGTTTTGCAGATCTGATCCATGTATCCGTGGATCCGTAAAAAACATACGGACGTCTGAATGGAGCCTTACAGGGGGGTGATCAATGACAGGGGGGTGATCAATGACAGGGGGGTGATCAGGGAATCTATATGGGGTGATCACCCCCCTGTCATTGATCACCCCCCTGTAAGGCTCCATTCAGACGTCCGTATGTGTTTTGCGGATCCGAATCATGTATCCGTGGATCCGTAAAAAACATACGGACGTCTGAATGGAGCTATACAGGGGTGTGATCAATGACAGGGGGGTGATCAATGACAGGAGGGTGATCAGGGAGTCTATCTGGGGTGATAGTTTCCAATCTTCTGGGACAACTCCTGTTGCCAGTGATTGGTTAAATAAATCTGTTAATGGTTTTGCTAGTTCACTGCTGAGCTCTTTTAATAGCTTTGGGTGTATCCCATCAGGCCCCTGTGACTTATTTGTATTCATTTTAGACAGCTGACTTAGAACCTCTTCCTCTGTAAAGACACATGCATCAAAAGATTCCTTAGTCTCCTTTCCTAACTGAGGTCCTTTTCCTTCATTTTCCTTTGTAAAAACTGAACAGAAGTATTCATTGAGGCAGTCAGCTAGTTCTTTATTTTCTTCCATATACCTTCCTTCTATTGTTTTTAATTTGGTAATTCCTTGTTTTAGTTTCCATTTTTCATTAATGTATCTGAAGAATGCCTTATCACCTTTTTTCCCTGACTGAGCTAATTTCTCTGCTGCCTGTGCTTTAGAAGCTCTTATAACTTGTTTGACCTCTCTCTGCCTAATCTTATAAATTTGACTGTCATCCTCGTTTTTTTTTTTTTTTTATAACTCCTAAATGCTATCTTTTTGTTTTTAATGATTTTTGCCACTTCTGCTGAGTACCACAGTGTTCTCTTCCTTTTTTTGCTTTTACTGACAAGCCTAATGCAATTTTCTGTTGCCTTCAATAGTGCCTCTTTTAAGTAGTCCCATTTTTCCTGGACTCCAATGAAACTGTTCCAATCTGATAGGGACTCGTATATTACTAATCTAATATTAGAAAAGTCAGTTTTTCTAAAATCTAAAACTTTTGTTTTTGTTTGGTGTGACTCACTCACTGTACTTATAGTAAACCACACTGACTAGTGATCACTAGATCCCAAGCTTTCCCCTACAGTAATATCATATACCAAATTCCCATTTGTGAATACTAAATCTAAAATGGCCTCCTTCCGGGTTGGCTCCTCAACTACTTGCTGTAGAGATAATCCCAGTAAGGAATTTAGAATATCTGTACTCCTGGCAGAACTAGCTATTTTGGTTTTCAAAAATCTACACTATAAAAGGACAACAGGATGCAATAGGTGAGTGTACAGCCTGGGTAATAGGAGCGATTCTATTACACCTTTGCTGCACTAATTGGTGTTATACTGCTGCTTTTAGGTTGTTTGCACTATATGATACATCACTAATTCCAGCAAACCTTGCTTGTGATTGGGGTGCAAGTTCTGTGTGATATAGCCATTTACAGGTGTATTAATAGGAAAGATATGTACGTCCTATTAGCCGTTCTGCGTTAATTTTACATTGTTTTACCTTTTTGGGGGGTTTATTAATAGGAAAAAAAGGGAAAAATATATGTCATAATTGCCGTTGCAATTCAATGAAGTTACTACAGCCATTTACGCAGTGTATTAATAGGATAGATACGTACATCCATTTAGCCGTCTTGCGTCGTTTTTACATCGCTTTTTTGGGGGGGAGGTGTGAGGAATACCGAACCCCGACTGACGTCAACTACGGTATGGTCACGGGTTACCAAGGCGTGACATTACGCCCTCTTGGAGGAGCGGGTAAGGTCAGTCTTGGTACAGTTTTCACAGACTCCTCCTGTGCACACATGGGCACAGAGAGGCAACAAGCTGAGAGAGCCTTTTCACTGCCACAGTGCGTTCTCAGCCCGGGAAGACTGCCACCAGTTTCTTGTTTGATAGCCCGGTCCGCTAACGGGATTATATAGGGTAAGAAACCAACCCGCTGTAGCGTATTACTAGGCCGAAACACGGGCGTGGGGATTCGTGATCGAGATACAAGACAGCACAAGATTCAATTATACAGGGTGGGCCATTTATATGGATACACCTTAATAAAATGGGAATGGTTGGTGATATTAACTTCCTGTTTGTGGCACATTAGTACATGTGAGGGGGGAAACTTTTCAATCCAACACTGAACCAGTTTCACGAAACTTAGCAGGCAGTTTGCTAACTGTAGCATGGGAGATGGGTGTCTTGCATTGAAATCTGCTGCAATGACCCGGTTACTGCGTTCACCAGACACAATTTCTATCCGCTCCTCACGTGTTAACCTCGGCGACATGTCAATGGCTGTAAACAAAGAGAAACTTGTAAATAACTCATGAAAGAATAAAGTTTCTTGTGAAATTCCCAATAAGTTTAATGTGTCACATGACCCTCTTCCTATTGAAAAAACAAAAGTTGGATTCAAAATGGGCGACTTCAAAATGGCTGCCATGGTCACCACCCATCTTGAAAAGTTTCCCCCCTCACATATACTAATGTGCCACAAACAGGAAGTTAATATCACCAACCATTCCCATTTTATTAAGGTGTATCCATATAAATGGCCCACCCTGTATATTTAATCGTCTTAAGGGCTCACTAGAAATAACACTATGCACACAAAGAATATATACAGTGGTCTGAGGTACAAATACAGGTGGTATAGTACAAACAGGGTTAAGCAGAATAAAAGACAGTTTACCAGATGGAGTCCTTTTGGGTTGTGATGAGTCCTTTTCTGTGGTCAAATGGAGGGCAATGATGTGAGCAGGTTGAAAGTCCCTCTAAACACATGGCACGATGTGACCCTCCTTCAGAGAAAAGACACGCCCGCTTGCTGGCACAAGACTTTTAAACTGTAGCCGGCCCCTCCTCTTCCTGCCTCTGGGAAGGGTACCCCCTCCCTGCTGATCCTGGGAGCCCAATGACCCACAAAACCCTTTAGGGCTCATAGCTCCAGACCAGAAGGTCACAGGGAGATGGTTCTGGGACCAACAGACCCGCTTGGGTTCCGGCTGCAAGTAGAGTCCAAGCATGGTACCGTTATTTGGTTTCTGTGGGGAGATATGTGTTTCTCCCCTCCTTGGCATCCCACTGCCAAGCTATGACCACAGGCCTGTTCATCATGGCCACAGGGACACAAATATGTATCAGGTTTATGCCTGTGATGGTCGGGTCGATTCATAATTCTTTATAAACCGCCGGCTCCAATATGTCTGATAATTCTGACTGAACTGGGGACTGGCCTAGACCCCCTGCAGAGAGGTCTTTCCTGTTCCATTAGCTGGGTTCCTGGCTGGCTGAATGGATGTGTGAGAAATGTAAGCAAAGGTGGACTGCTAGAGGCTTTCTGCCATCTGGCTGGCTTTGAAGCAGCCCCCCCCCCCCCCTGTGGAGCTTACTACCTCTGCTACCCTTCAGCAGATGGTTGGTGTGGGAGCATGATTGACAGTAAATATTAATCCCTATTCCTCACAGGGGGTATTAATAGAAAAAAAAGGAAAAATATATGTCATAATTGCCGTTCAGCAGTGAAGTTACATTGTACTACAGCCATTTACGGGGTGTATTAATAGGATAGATACGTATTTCCTATTAGCCGTCCTGCTTTGATTTTACATTATTTAACTTTTTTTGGGGGGTGTATTAATAGCAAAAAAAAGAAAAAAATATGTGTCATAAGTGCCGTTTGGCGGTGAAGTTACATGTATTAATAGGAAAGATATTTACGTCCCTTTAGCCGTTCTGCATTGATATATATTTTTTTGGGGGGTGTATTAATAGGGAAAAAAAAGTGAAAAATATATGTCATAAGTGCCAATCGGCGGTGAAGTTACATTGTACTATAGCCATTTACGTGGTGTATTAAAAGGAAATATATGTACGTCCCATTAGCCGTTCTGCGGTGAATTGTGATTGTTATATTTCTTTTTTTGGGGTGTAGAAATAGGAAAAAGAATACGTCATAATTGCCGTTCTGCGGTGAATTGTGATTATTATTATTTTTTTGGGGTGGAGGTTTATTAATCAGAAAAAAATATATATGTCTTAATTGCCGTTCAGCGGTGAAGTAACATTGTACTACAGCCATTTATGTGGTGTAGAAAAAGGAAATATACGTACGTCCCATTAGCCGTTCAGCGGTGAATTGTGATTGTTATATTTCTTTTTTTGGGGTGTAGAAATAGGAAAAAACAAGAAAAAATATGTCTTAATTGCCGTTCTGCAGTGAAGTAATATTGTACTACAGCCATTTACGTGGTGTAGAAAAAGGAAATATACGTACAGTACATCCCATTAGCCATTCTGCTGTGAATTGTAAATGTTATATTTCTTTTTTTGGGGTGCAGTTATAGAAAAAAAGATATGTCTTAATTGACCTTCTGGGGTGAATTGTGATTTATTTATTTTTTCGGGGGGAGGAGGGTTATTAATCAGAAAATATATGTGTCTTAATTGCCATTCAGCAGTGAAGTAACATTGTACTACAGCCTTTTTTGGGGGGTATTATTTTAATTTTAATTTAATTATTTTATTATACAGTATGTCAGACAGGTGACAGGCCCTTCAAAAGGAATGGGCAGTAGGCAAATGTTTCTGTCGCAGGCAGCAGAAGAAAAGGGGGGGTCAGCAGGAGTCGCAGCGAGAGTCATCTAGCGGTCGGGTCTTGGGCTACTTTCACACTCGCGTTTGGCGCGGATTCAGATAATAAAATCGCATGCATCCGTTCAGAATGGATCCGTTTGTGGTATCTTTAACATAGCCAAAACGGGGGAAGGATCCGTTTTCTATTGTGCCACATTGTGTCAGTGAAAACGGATCCGTCCCCATTGACTTACATTGTGTGTCAGGATGGATCTGTTTGGCTCAGTTTCGTTAGACGGACACCTAAACACAAGCAGCGTTTTGGTGTCCGCCTCCAAAGCGGAATGGAGGCGGAAAGGAGCCAAACTGATGCATTCTGAGCGGATCCTTATCCATTCAGAATGCATTAAGGGCAAAACTGATCTGTTTTGGACCGCTTTTGAGAGCCCTGAACGGATCTCACAAACGGAAACCAAAACGCCAGTGTGAAAGTAGCCTTGACCAGCAACCCAGCGGTGCTTGAATGGTTGACTCGGTCTTCGACTTCGTCGCAAATGACATCAGACACCGCCAGCCAAGAGTCTGTGGGTTCCTCTGACACGACGCTTAGTTGGCATGGCCTGGGAGCAGGCCCTGTGCCCCCACCTGTCCTGAACCTTCCTCTGTCATTTTGAGTTCCCTCAGCACGAAAAGTATTATATACCATAGGCTTGGCTCCACTTTTCAACAAGGACGAGCTACTACAGGACAGTCAGCAGCTACTGCCCAGCCAAAATCTGGAGGAGACATCTGTAGCTTCCTCTGGTAGGTGGGAAAGTAGTGATGATCAGAGTGGCATGGGAGCTGATGTTGCGAGCGGTCAGGCTCCTGGCCCTGAGACCATTGAGGGGGACATCATTGACGTGCAGACAATAGTGGATGATGATGAAGCCGATCGCACTTGGGAGCCGGGTAAAGAAGGGGCTTCATCATCGTCAGGAGAAGAAGGTGGCAGCTTGTGCATGAGATAGCTGTTGAGCCAGCAAGGTGGTAGCGTGGCCGGGAGTTAGCAGGGTGGCAGCAGTGGGAGGTCGAGAGCCAAAGGTGCCCGGGGTAGACCGCCCACATCGCA
Organism: Bufo bufo; assembly: GCF_905171765.1. Taxonomy (NCBI): domain Eukaryota; kingdom Metazoa; phylum Chordata; class Amphibia; order Anura; family Bufonidae; genus Bufo; species Bufo bufo. The sequence goes on from NC_053390.1 coordinate 45,240,535, forward strand.
GGAGACTACCTGCCCGGGAAGTAGCGGTGCAGGGGTTCATGGAGGCAGCAGTAGCAGGCACTCAGTATGGAGTGTTGGGGGGAAAATGCCATACTTGGCGGTGTGGCAATTTTTTGTTAGGCCGCCGGAGGAGGTGAACATGGCCATTTGCCGAATTTGTGGGCAGAAGGTGAAGCATGGGCAGGGTGCCATTGTTGACACCACCGCCCTGCGTCAAAACATACAGCATCACCATAAAGTGGCCAGGGAGAACCGTGGCTCCTATGTGGTGGTCCAGCCTGCTGCAGCAACCGCTGCATCACCCAGTGGCACATACCCAATTTCATGCAGTCAAGGCTCCACCACCTCAGCTGAAGGGAGCTGTTTGTCCTTCCCATCTTCTGCCGTTCCTGATGCTCCTGCTCCTCCTTCTCTTACTCCTCGTCACTCATTTAATCAGCAATCGATCACTGAAGCGATTGCCAAGAGACAACAGTACGCGTGCACTCATCCAACGGCGCAGAAGCAAAACAAGCTCCTGGTCAAGTTGCTGGTGCTGCAGTCCCTCCCATTCTAAGTGGTGGACTCTGCACCTTTCAGAGAACTGATGGCTTGCACACATACAGTCAGGTCCATAAATATTGGGACATAGACACAATTGTAACATTTTTGGCTCTATACACCACCACAATGGATTTGAAATGAAACGAACAAGATGTGCTTTAATTGCAGACTGTCAGCTTTCTCAGATGTTACATGGCCAGGTGTGTGTAATTCCCTTATTATCCCAATTACAATGAGCAAATATAAGGTCCAGAATTAATTTCAAGTGTGCTATTTGCATTTGGAATCTGTTGCTGTCAACTCTCAAGATGAGATCCAAAGAGCTGTCACTATCAGTGAAGCAAGCCATCATTAGGCTGAAAAAACAAAACAAACCCATCAGAGAGATAGCAAAAACATTTGGCATGGCCAAAACAACTGTTTGGAACATTCTTAAAAAGAAGCAACGCACCGGTGAGCTCAGCAACACCAAAAGTCCGGAAGACCACAGAAAACAACTGTGGTGGATGACGGAAGAATTCTTTCCTGGTGAAGAAAACACCCTTCACAACAGTTGGCCAGGTCAAGAACACTCTCCAGGAAGTAGGTGTATGTGTGTCAAAGTCAACAATCAAGAGAAGACTTCACCAGAGTGAATACAGAGGGTTCACCACAAGATGTAAACCATTGGTGAGCCTCAAAAATAGGAAGGCCAGATTAGAGTTTGCCAAACGACATCTAAAAAGCCTTCACAGTTCTGGAACAACATCCTATGGACAGATGAGACCAAGATCAACTTGTACCAGAGTGATGGGAAGAAAAGAGTATGGAGAAGGAAAGGAACTGCTTATGATCCTAAGCATACCACCTCATCAGTGAAGCATGGTGGTGGTAGTGTCATGGCGTGGGCATGTATGGCTGCCAATGGAATTGGTTCTCTTGTATTTATTGATGATGTGACTGCTGACAAAAGCAGCAGGATGAATCCTGAAGTGTTTCGGGCAATATAATCTGCTCATATTCAGCCAAATGCTTCAGAACTCATTGGACGGCGCTTCACAATGCAGATGGACAATGACCCAAAGCATACTGCAAAAGCAACCAAAAAGTTTTTTAAGGGAAAGAAGTGGAATGTTATGCAATGGCCAAGTCAATCACCTGGCCTGAATCCGATTGAGCATGCATTTCACTTGCTGAAGACAAAACTGAAGGGAAAATGCCCCAAGAACAAGCAGGAACTGAAGACTGTTGCAGTAGAGGCCTGGCAGAGCATTACCAGGGATGAAACCAAGCGTCTGGTGATGTCTATGCATTCCAGACTTCAGGCTGTAATTGACTGCAAAGGATTTGCAACCAAGTACTAAAAAGTGAAAGTTTGATTTATGATTATTATTCTGTCTCATTTCTTTTGGTCCCTTAACAAGTAGGAGTCTCATATGCAAACTGTTGTAATTCCTGCACCGTTCACCTGATTTGGATGTAAATACCCTCAAACTAAAGCTGACAGTCTGCAGTTAAAGCACATCTTGTTTGTATTTGTATTTTAAATCTATTGTGGTGGTTTATAGAGCCAAAAATGTTAGAATTGTGTCGATGTCCCAATATTTATGGACCTGACTGTATGTAGAACAGATGGTAGGCCAGTCCTTGAGCCTGTCGGTGTCTGCCAAAGTGCACGGCAGTTTCGATGTTTGGAGCTATAACTACAGTCAAGGAAAATATATGTCCTTTACAGCCCACTGGGTAAATGTAGTTCCTGCCCAGCCACACCAGCAACTTGGCCAGGTGATGCCGCTTCCGCCTCCACGTTCTCATGCTGTTGGTCCTGCGACAATGTCCGCCTCTGCCTCCTCATCCTCCACCGTGTCCTCAGCCTCCACTGCAGGGACAATTTACAGTGCCCCTCCAGCATAACACATGTGCAGGGCACGGCAGTATTATGCTGTTCTGCACCTAGTTTGCCTGGGAGAACGGAGTCACACAGGGGAGGAACTACTCTGCATCCTTCATCAAGAAATCAAATCCTGGCTTTCTCCTCGACAACTCAAAATCGGAACCATGGTGACCGACAATGGGAAGAACATAGTGTCGGCGCTGCGTCAAGGAGGGCTGAGCCATGTGTCCTGTATGGCGCACGTGTTCAATCTGGTTGTTAAACAGTTCCTGAAGTCTTCACCCCACCTGCAAGACATCCTGAAAATGGCCAGGAAACTTGCATGCACTTCAACCACTCATACACTGAAAAGCACACCCTCCTTGAGCTGCAGCGGCAGAACGAGGTCCCCCAACATAGGCTGATATGCGACGTTTCCACGCATTGGAATTCCACCCTCCATATGTTGGACCAATTATATGAACAGAGAAGGCCCATAAATGATTTCTTGTTGATACAGGCAGACAGAGGTACTCCCCTGTGTAACTTCTATGTAGTTCATACGTGACACCTGCCGTTTGCTGGGGCCCTTTGAGGAGGCCACTTTATTTGTCAGTCACCAGGACTACGGGATGAACGACGTCATTCCACTGATTCATGTCCTGGAATAGATGCTGCTAAATCTGGCTGACCAGGGGACAGGAGACGTGGCGACTACATCTCATGGCCACATAAGCCCTGTGGGGGATGAACTAGAGGAGGAGGAGGAAATTCGAGCACTAACAATGCTTAGAGAAACGGCAGTTTTTTCTACACAGGTGACAGGAGAAGAGGAGCAGGAGACGCCGGAGAAGCTACAGGGCGATGAGGCAGATGACCCAGTAGTAGTACCAGCTCCATCAGAAGTCTAGAGTCGCTGATGAACAGTTTTCTTCCCCTGCCTACTGAAGAAACTACTCACAACCAGCAGCAGCTAGATATAGAGTAGAACCTGTTAAAGATGTACCCAGCTTTCCTGAGACATAGAGACTTTTGTGTTTACATTTCAGTGTGCACCATAAGAAGATGACGATGATGACATAAGCTAAAACCTATAGAAGTTAGCAGTATGTGTTAAGATAAGCTTTATTTGTGCTAAGTAGCCAGTATGCATTTCTTGCTAAAGAAGCATGGTCTCAGCAATTAACCCTTTATATTTGTAAACCACTCATGTCAATATTTTAAGAGGTTACCCCCTTGAAATGGGTATAAATAAAGGGCTCAATTTGGGATCATGGCAGAGTTTTAACCTTTATGCTGGCTTTTGTCATTTTCCTCCGTCGACGTAATTCACCTGGAACACGTGGCTCGATCCTCACATGACTGACCCTAGGCCTGCCACAACATTTTCTGGTGGAGAATGCGGGCACCACAACAACGCTCCTAGCTGTGGACCCTGATACGGAGACCAGGACCCAGGAAGACCGCGATAAGTAACCCATTGTGTTACTGCCTGTCTCCTGAGCTCTGATCGCTGTTTTGCAGTGTGGTGCCTGTGCGGTGTTGTTGGTGAGTGTTTGCTTTAATTACCCTATATGTGCAAACTTTCTCTAGGCGTATGAATGCACAAATGTGTGAGTGGCTGAGATAAGCTGAATCTAGGAAGGGTCTGACCCTGCTCCCCTTGAGCCAAGCTGAAAGTCTAGAGCTCGTTGACTGGCTTGTCTGGTCCCTGTCTCTGGAGGCCTCTGGTTCTGGTGGAGAAAAACGTTGACGTGGTAGTGTATAAAACTCTCCAGTAAGATTCGATAGGGGCCTTGCAGAACCTTGTTGGTACCTGAAAAGGTGCCAGGGGTCAGGGGTTGTTCCTATGTTATGTCATGTTGTGAGATTTTACATGTACTAAGTGCCTGCTAATACTGTATGAGGAAGAATTACTGCATTACTGCTAACTCCTGTGCTGCATATTGTATACATGCATGGGTATTATGATACCAGTTTTAATTGTCTGGTTGCAGTTATAATAATTTATATAGCAGTGTTTGTGTGCTTCCTGTGCTATAGAAAGAACATAGAGGGGTTTAAGGGGCGTCCAGCGCATAACCCCAGAGATGACATGTGAGTTACTCTGTGTACAGGCAAGACTATACTGTAGTGTTGCCAACCAGTGGCTAGTGCTGCCTCGGAAGTATGTCCACGGCACCACTGGTAGTTGAGAAAAAGTGTTGCTGCCTTGAAAGTGTGTCCACGGCACTGTTGTAATTCACCAGGTGTGTGAGTGCCACCCACGGGACGGGGGCTACACAGAGTAAGCATTCCTCTAAAAGAGAAGCAAGAGAAATGGGTTTCTGCAATTGAAATTATGCAATGCGTAAAGGGCACTGAAGCAACCAAAGACTGTAGACAAATGTTAAAGAAATTAGGAGAAGGTGTGAATAGAACATTGGATAAATCAGTATGGCAGATTTTTTTTTACTAATTTTAAGCGGTGGTTGGAGGTCCATAACAAATATGACCAGGTCACAATCCCCCATAACCCACAAAAATCTCTCTCTCCAACAGCACCACCTCCATATAATGGCCCAGAGGGGTGGACGTCCTAACAAAGCCCAGACTCGAGAGAGAAATGCTCAGCCTGTGGGGGGCCCACTGGTCAATAAGATCCTCCCCACAGTCAGAGCTGGGCAAGTGAAAATACACGACCCCTAGTGGGTTGCTGGCCATGTGTAACACTTTGCCAGACCCCCCGTACTGTCCCCAGTACTTTCCTTTGTAAATTGGAAAGTATCCAGACCGCATATAAAGCCACTTGGGCGGATCTGAAGAGTCTTCTAGAGACAAAAAACGATATCCAGTCCCCATAGCTCTGTGTGCTTTTATTGTGTAAAAAAACGTTTTGATACATATGCAAATTACCCTGAGACGAGTCCTGTATGTGAGATGAGTCAGGGACAGGACTCATCTCAGGGTAATTTGCATATGTATCAAATTGTTTTTTTTTACACAATAAAAGCACACAGAGCTATGGGGACTGGATATTGTGGATGTGCTAGCGCCCATCTAGCAACCCATGTCCTCAGCTCTATACACAAAATCAGGGTGACAGGTTCCCTTTAAGAATCAAATCTTGGCAAAGGCCCCTGGTGCTGTCTCTATAGATAAGGCCACAGACCAGTAGGGCCAGGAATTTATTATGGCCTTAAAACCCTGGATGAAAGAGCAACAGGACAATCAGACGGATACCTTTTCTGACGCAAACAAAAGACGGTAAGCAGACTGTAGCTGACTACGCCACAGCTTTAGAACAGCTCTGGCTTGACTATGGGTATGAGACAGGAGACAGTAAGGACATAAGACTACTAAAACATACATTCATGTCTAGATTAAAAGCACCCATACAGGATGCTGTAAAGAAGACTCGCCCTGATTGGTGGACATGCCGGTTCCCTGACCTAGCGGCCATAGCAAAGGGAGCTGAGCTAGACTTACAAAATAAAAAGAAGCCAATAATAGCTAATCAATCCTTCAAACCAACTGGGACCAAGTAACATGTTGGAATTGTGGGAAAAAGGGGCATTACTCAGTCAAATGTCCCCAGAGAGGTCAGGCTACTGCCCAGACCTCTCAATTAAGTGATAGCAATCCTGTGAGTTCCCTCAACATTAACTACCCCCTTAAAACATCCCCAGGTCCACAACTAATCATTACATCCACATATGAGGATATGGGGAATTCAATTCACTTTTTGGTAGACACAGGAGCAGCCCATACTCTAATATAAGAAAAATATGTGCCTGAGGAGTTTATCTCCTCAGATTACATCTATTGTCAAGGGGTTGAGGGAACGTCTGTTAAACTCCCACTAACAAAGCCTGTTAAACTTAGCATTCATGATGCTTTATCTATGGTCATGCATGTGTTGGTAAGCTCAGATAGTCCATACAATTTACTTGGGACTGAAGTGCTTAGTGCCATGAAAGTATCTGTAGATTTCTCTTCAGGAAAACCCCAAATCACAGCCCCTGTGCCCGAAGAGACTTTGTGTGCACTTATGTCCTTAATGACACTTAGTGCCTCCTCTACCTCTAAATTTACGCCCCCAGACTGGCTGTCTGAAGTCCCATCACACTCGTGGGCGACTTCTAAGACAGACATTGGTAGACTGCCAGTAGCTCCGGTAGTCGTGCAGCTGAAACCTGGCACTAAGCCACCATGTGTACGTCAGTACCCACTAAATTCTTCACAGGAAGATGCTATTGCAAATGATCTAAAAGATCTGTTGGGGAAAGGGTTAATAATCCCTATAAAAAGCCCCTTCAATACGCCCCTATTTCCTGTGAAGAAGAGACAGACTGTGAAGGGTCAGCCTCCAGTCTATCGTATGGTACATGATTTAAAGGATAACTGTCATTTTTTCATAAAAAAAATCAATTTTAGCACATGTTACTGCTGCAGCAGCATTATGCATAAAGCAATCTTTAGTTTCTTCACCTACCACCATTTTCCTTGAGTTTTCGCCTTAGTTATGGCTGTCTTGAATCCTACAATATGAGGATCTTCTCAAGATGGCTCCTCTGCCAGTTCTCTGAGGCCAAAACTGCCTTCCCTTACTTCTCATACACACTTGCTGTAGCCAGCAGCTTCCTGCCAGCCAGTCAGATTGGATTACTGAAAGACATGCCTCCTCCCTCTGCCCTATGGTGTGAAGAGGATAACTTGAAAAACTGGACAACCCCTTTAAATCCTCCACTACTCCAGCAGTATCTCTCTACATGGCAGCAGTGATGCCTGTAAATATGGAATATCATCACTACCGCCATGTAAACCATACATATTAATGCTGGAGAATGTGACACACTGTGCAGAATATTTCAGTTATAAGTCCAACCCCCTTTGCAGGTCAAAACCTTTAATAAAGCCTATGCAAAGGCGCTAAAGGAGCAACGTGAGCAAAGGGCACAAACGGAGGGTCATAACTGAAACAGAGGCATTAGGGTCACCTGAGGCAGGGTAATAATGGGGATCCTGGAGCAGGGGTAACTGGAGAAGAGGCAATATTAGCGGTGCATTTAGGGCGGGGGCATCTGGAGCTGGGGCACTTATGGGGGTGCACCTAAAGCAGAGGCATTAGGGTCACCTGAGGCAGGGTAATAGTGGGGATCCTGGAGCAGAGGTATTATGGGGCAACTGGAAAAGATGCAATATTAGGGGTGCATTTAGAGTGGGGGCATTGCGAGGCATCTGGAGCTGGTTTTACAAAAGGTCATCCAGATCAAAAAATCCCTTTAGGGGTCCCAACAAAAAAGTTTAACGTATATAAAACAAATTCGTTAATTTGTACCTTTAAAATTAAACCTACAGACGACAGATCATGAACAATTAAAACTATCAGGGACTGGCAATATGTCACTTGTAGTCTTGGAATTGCTGGGAGGACTGAGTGGGTGCTTTATTTATCTGTGTGTTTATGGATATTATTACCACATTGTGTTATATGGAACAGACTCACGTCCATCTGTCACCATCCACAGTAGCCACTGGGGACGATTAGGACATACAAATTGGCGATCAGGCAGCCACACTGTTTATTATAAGTCTGCGCAACACTACTTAGCAGTTTTCTGCTCAATTCACTAGGTGCACACACAATGTGGCTGTCTGTATTACCACATATCAATTGTTCCCTGCCAGCGTTCATGCACTGTGGCTATTTGTATTACTACATTCAAATTGCTCACTTGCGGCATTTATACACTGTGGCCATTTGTATCGCCTCATTCAAATAACTCACTGCCAGCGTACATACAATGTGGCTAAATATCACCACCTGCAGATTATTCACTGCCAGTGTTCATATAATGTGGCTATTTGTCTCACCACGTACAAATTCACTGCCAGTGTTCACACAATGTGGCTATTTGCATTACCACATGCGGATTGCTCACTGCCAGTGTTCATACAATGTGGCTATTTGTAACACCACGTGCAGATTCACCGCAGCATTCACACAATGTGGTTAAATCTATCACCGCATGCAGATTGATCACTGTCAGTGTACATACATTGTGGCTGTTTCTATCACCATGTGCAGATTCACTGCCAGCGTTCACACAATGTGGCTTTTTATATCACCACATGCAGATTCACTGCCAGCGTTCACACAATGTGGTTAAATCTAGGAGCTGGGGCACTTTTGAGGGTGCACCTAAAGCAAAAGGCATTGGGGGGACCTAGGGCAGAGTCCCCCCAATGCCATTCTGAACTCTGCAGAGAGCAGCACACATTCAAAGATCTGCTTCTGCTATAAACAAATCCCCTATTTCCCCCTTACAGTCTCTTAAATCTCACTACTGTCACACACCTGAGAAATCAGCCCAGCACCGCAGAGGAGACCTTCTCTCCAGCAGCCAGTTTTCTGACAGCAGGGAGGGCAGGAGCATGGCCAGACATGTTCTCTCCTCCTTCTCTGCCAGCAGCTGGGAAGTTTAGAAGATACTGCGGGGCCTCCTGTACAATTTACACCAGTAGAAGGCTGCATCCTTGTGCAATACTGCCATACTTCTGTTCAGTTTTTACAAAGGAAAATGAAGGAAAAGGACCTCAGTTAGGAAGGAAGACTAATGAATCTTTTGATGCATGTGTCTTTACAGAGGAAGAGGTTCTAAGTCAGCTGTCTAAAATTAATACAAATAAGTCACAGGGGCCTGATGGGATACACCCAAAGCTATTAAAAGAGCTTAGCGGCGAACTAGCAAAACCATTAACAGATTTATTTAACCAATCACTGGTAACAGGAGTCGTCCCAGAAGATTGGAAATGAGCAAATGTTGTGCCCATTCATAAGAAAGGTAGTAGGGAGGAATCGGGCAACTATAGGTCAGTAAGCCTGACATCAATAGTGGGGAAATTAATGGAAACCATACTTAAGGAGAGGATTGTGGAACATCTAAAATCCCATGGATTGAAAGATGAAAAACAGCATTGGTTTACTTCAGGGAGATCATGTCAAACTAATCTTATAGATTTTTTTGATTGGGTGACTAAAATAATAGATGGCGGAGGTGCAGTAGACATCGCTTATCTAGAGTTTAGTAAGGCTTTTGATACTATCCCACATAGAAGGCTTATCAATAAATTGCAGTCTTTGTGCGTGGACTCCCATATTGTTGAATGGATTAGGCAGTGGCTGAGGGACAGGCAACAGAGGGTTGTAGTCAATGGAGTATATTCAGACCATGGTCTTGTTACCAGTGGGGTACCTCAGGGATCTGTTCTGGGACCCATATTGTTTAATATCTTTATCAGCGAAATTTCAGAAGGCCTCCATAGTAAGGTGTGTCTTTTTTCTGATGACACAAAGATTTGTAACAGGGTTGATGTTCCTGGAGGGATAAACCAAATGGAAAAGGATTTAGGAAAACTAGAGGAATGGTCAAAAATCTGGCAACTAAAATTTTATGTTGATAAGTGCAAGATAATGCACCTGGGGCGTAAAAACCCAAGAGCAGAATATAAAATCAGTTATACAGTCCTAACCTCAGTATCTGAGGAAATGGATTTAGGGGTCATTATTTCAGAAGACTTAAAGGTAGGTAGACAATGTCATAGAGCAGCAGGAAATGCTAGCAGAATGCTTGGGTGTATAGGGAGAGGCATTACTAGTAGAAAGAGGGAGGTGCTCATGCCGCTCTACAGAGCACTAGTGAGACCTCATTTGGAGTATTGTGCGCAGTACTGGAGACCATATCTCCAGAAGGATATTGACACTTTGGAGAGAGTTCAGAGAAGAGCTACTAAACTAGTACATGGATTGCAGCACAAAACTTACCAGGAAAGATTAAAGGACCTTAACATGTATAGCTTGGAAAAAAGACGAGACAGAGGGGATATGATAGAAACTTTTAAATACATAAAGGGAATCAACAAGGTAAAAGAGGAGAGAATATTTAAAAGAAGAAAAACTGCTACAAGAGGACATAGTATTAAATTAGAGTGGCAAAGGTTTAAAAGTAATATCAGGAAGTATTACTTTACTGAGAGAGTAGTGGATGCATGGAATAGCCTTCCTGCAGAAGTGGTAGCTGCAAATACAGTGAAGGAGTTTAAGCATGCATGGGATAGGCATAAGGCCATCCTTCATATAAGACAGTACTCAATATATTGGGCAGACTAGATGGGCCAAATAGTTCTTATCTGACGACACATTCTATGTTTCTATGTTTCTTTATAGTGGCTACAATAATTATCTCCCCTGAGAAACCAGAGAAATAATTACTCCTCTATCTTATCTCCAGACGCAGGAGATTGGGGGCCCACCGAGAAATCCCCCGCGTCCCTGGTGGGCAAGTCCGAGCATGTCTGCAGTCAGCTTTTAGATGACCTGTTTTCTTGCACACAAAATACTGACTGTGTCTCCTTTAAATGAGTTTTGCTTTACACATCACTAGTCAGACCACACATGGAGTACTGTGTACAGTTCTGGGCTCCTGTGAACAAGGCAGACATAGCAGAGCTGGAGAGGGCACAGAAAAATAAGCATTATTCCAAGAGTGTTCTATGTTCAGACGACATTGCATTCTAGTTAGACCATCCTGTGTATTGACCTTGGCTTGTTTCTGGATTAACCCATTGTCTACTTATTGAGCTTCCACAAACTTTCCTGTTTTTGACTGTTCAGCTTGTTTCTGGATTAACCCCTTGTCTACCAATTTAACTTATAAATATGTAGGGGTAGCCTTAGATCTACCAACCAGAGTATAGACGGAAGATGGGCAGTAGATTAAGAATTTGCTGGTGGTGTTTGCAGATGTTGACCTCTGTATTCTTCCTTATCTCTGTCTCATACTGTAAGGGAGTCTGCGGTTCCGGTTCCCTTGCGGGCAGTTACGGTGGAGCGTCCGCATGCACGCCCGAGGGGTGATTCGCAAAGGAATGCGCGGTCGAGTGTGCGTGCATCTTATGCAATACGTCGGCCACTGGCAGGTAAAGCATCTGTGCACAAATTCAAAGTTGATTAGGGATTTGCTGCACAGGTGCTAATGAGTAGGATCATCGCATGACCTATGAGGTTCTGACAAGCAGCACTCTGTGATTGGCCAGCAGGTGTTTAAAAGGTGATCTCCATGGCTGATCAGTGCTCACTGTTGTCTCTACAACCTGGGAGTATGCTGGTTCAGATTCATTAAGTTTGTTCTATGCATGAACTCTGTGTGTCTTCATCTAGTGAATGCCTCTGGAAACCTCGTCTCTGCTCTACAGTTGCACCGTGCGTGGTTATGGATCGGACCTTGGATACTTCACGTCTCACCCTTAGGTACATGGTTTCACAGACTCTTCTGTATGAACTTTAGCCTGGTCTGGCTTTTCTCTGACGTTTTCTCACAGAGGTTATTATTTGGACTACGTTATTTCTGTATGATTTCTGGCTTGGACTTTACTGCTGTGTTTTCAATAAATCCACGTTTGTTCAAATCTTTGCCTGGTTTCTTTGGGTTTTGCAGCATTACAGAACAGTGTGCCCCAACTTCCAGTTATCATGGATCATATCCAACAGCAGCTAGTGGAATTGACCGGAGCACCAACACCGGATAAACATCTCTGCTGTGAATATTAATAAGATCCATGCGCAACTGGCAACAGTCGGGGACGAGCTTGAAATCCTCCTCCAGGGAGGCCAGGGTTTGCCCGACCCGACTTCAGCAGAACGCCCAGTGGAACCCAAGATACCCCTACCTGAGGTTTTTTCAGGTAATAGGCAGGAGTTTCTCAACTTCCGTGACTCCTGCAGCTTATACTTTGAACTGCGCCCTGTATCATCAGGTAATACCAAGCAAAGGATCGGCATAGTGATGTCTCTATTGAGGAAGGACCCGCAACGCTGGGCTTTTAAGCTCCAGACAGGGGATACCGCATTTGACTTCTTTCATGCTATGGGGGTTTTGTATGATGACCTAGATCGCACTCGAACTGCTGAGACTCAACTGGAACACCTCCAACAAGGACGACGCACAGCGAAAGAATTTGCTGCAGAGTTCCGTCGCTGGGCCACATTTACCAACTTGGGGGATGCTGCTCTTCGCCACTGGTTCCGGTTGGGACTCTCCAACTCTGTCAGAGATCTACTATTATCTCTACCATCTCCATCATCTCTAGATGTGGCAATCCAGCAAGCAATCAACGCTCATCGTCGCATTTGAGAACGTCGTCTGGAGCGGGCTTCTCGTTCAGTTTATTCCACCCCATCTCCTCGACCCGGTAAACCGGCTGAGGAACCCATGGAACTGGTCTTCGCGTCTTACCACTATGGAGAGGGCTCGTTGCCAGAATGAGGGTCTTTGTTTATATTGTGGAGGAGTTGGGCACTGACTAAAGAAATGTCCTTTACTATTGTCGGGAAACGACAAAGCCTAGTGGAGATTGAGGAGAATCCACTAGGTACTCTGTTGCCTCCTCTTAAAAGAAGTCGTCTTCTCATACCTATTACTATTGAGTGGCAAGGGAAGAACCATCCTATCTCCGCCTTACTCGAATCTGGAGCTGGCGGTAATTTCATTGACTCTTCTCTGGTCCAATGACTACAGATCCCAGTCTTCAAACCGGGAGAAGCCATTTCCGTCACCGCTGTGGATAGGTCTCCCCTTCAAGAAGGCCGGTCATTGTGGATGACACCCGGGTTGCAGGTAACGGTAGGGGCTGGTCACCGTGAAGTCTTAAACCTTTTAACCCTGGACATACCATCCACTCCTGTGATTTTGGGCCTCCCCTGGTTGAGGCTTCATAATCCAGTTGTGGACTGGCGTTCCGGACAAATTTGCAAGTGGAGTTCTGACTACTTTACAAGGTCCGTTTGCCCGGTGTTGCCACTTGCATCCACAGAAGTGCTGAGTGCGTTACCCAAACGCTATCATCACTTCCAAGATGTGTTTATCCCACAAGGGGCCGATGTGTTACCTCCTCATAGTCCATATGATTGTCCTATTGATTTGTTGCCAGGTACCATGCCACCAGAGGGCATCTGTATAATCTCACTGGGCCTGAAATCCAGGCCCAGCGAGAATATATAAAGGAGAATCTTGATAAGGGTTTCATCTGACCATCCACTTCTCCCGCAGGGGCAGGATTCTTTTTCGTGGAGAAGAAAGACTTCGGATTGAGACCCTGCATTGATTTTCATGCCCTCAATCGAATTACGGTGAAGAATCTGTACCCCCTTCCACTTATTGAAGATTTGTTTGCTCAGGTGGCAGGAACCCGTATTTTTACCAAACTCGATTTGAGGGGTGCGTACAACTTAGTACGTATTCGTAAGGGTGACGAATGGAAGACCGCATTTAATACTAGATACGGGCATTATGAGTATCTCGTCATGCCTTTCGGTCTCTGTAATGCTCCTGCAGTCTTCCAGGAGTTCATCAATAATGTCCTCTGGGATTTCTTGGGTAGATTCGTGGTTGTCTATTTAGATGAAATACTAATCTACTCATCAGACTTGCAGGCTCACCGGGATCATGTTTGTCAGGTTTTCCAGAGGCTGAGAGAGAATCACTTGTACGCCAAGCTCGAGAAATGCTTGTTTGAAGTGAAAAAATTGTCTTTTCTAGGGTATATAGTCTCTCAACGAGGATTGGCGATGGACCCCTCCAAACTCTCAGCTGTCCTGGACGGGCCTCAGCCTAGAGATCTTAAGGGATTACAGCGTTTCCTAGGTTTCGGCAATTTCTATCGCAAATTTATTAAGAACTTTTCTGCAGTAGTGCTGCCTCTCACTAACCTCACTAAGAAGGGGATGAACCCTTCTGAGTGGACGAAAGAGACTGGCGAAGCTTTTGAGACGCTAAAGCAAGCCTTTTGCTCAGCTCCAATCCTCACTCATCTAGACACTTATCAACCTTTTTTCCTCAAGGTTGACGCCTCTGAGGTCAGAGTGGGGACGGTTCTGTCTCAGTACTCTGGAGATCCTGAGAGTAGGGTTGAGCGAACACGAACTGTAAAGTTTGGATTCGAAGTGAACTTTAGGATTTTTGGACCCTGGACCTGAACCCAAACTTTTCAGCAAAAGTTCGGGTTCGGTGTTCGGCGCTTTCTTGGCGCTTTTTGAAAGGCTGCACAGCAGCCAATCAACAAGCGGTTAACTGTCTGACCTTAGAAGCCATCACAGCCATGCCTACTAATGGCATGGCTGTGATTGGCCAGAGCTGCATGTGACCCAGGCTCTATATAAGCTTGAGTCACGTAGCGCTGCACGTCACTCTGCTGTTACAAGTGTAGGGAGAGGATGCTGCTGGACTTGTGATTTCAGGGAGAGAATAGGAGAGAATCTAACTCAGCGATCTACAGAGAAATAGTTGTGTGGGTGCAGGACACAATCGTTTTACCCTGCCCTGAGGCCATTGACCAACAAAAAAAAAAACTTTTATAATCTGTTAGTTAGGTGGGTGGCGGCGGCGGCCATTTTATGCAAGCTCAGTGCACCAGCACTACATCTGAGCTTTTGGGACATTGCAAATAACCATTTGTTTGGCAAACTACAACATCTGGATTAGTCAGTGTGCAATTTAAGGTAGAAATACACCCATCATTTTCTGGGGTTTTAAAAACACACTATTTATTTAAAAAAACTGTATTTTCCTGTTCTGAAAGTGTTAAATTCAAGTTTAATATATACAATCTTTCATATTTCTGTTACAAAAAAAAACAATTTTGGCAATCTACAACATCTTGAATAGTCCGTGTGCAAATTAAGCTAGAAATACACCCATCATTTTCTGGGGTTTGAAAAACACACTTTTTTGACCAAAAACACTATTTTCAGGCCTTGCAGCATCAGCACGTGTGAAATTACAAGCCTATATACTGCTGTCAAATTCAGTTGTTAAACAAACAGTCGTTTGGGCACAAAAAAATTTGTTGGCAGATGTCCTTGTGAGATACACCCTTAATACATTTGGGTTACATTCAGAGATTTTAAATACCGCCATTTGGTATACCAATATTGAATTCAGGCCTACACTTGTTCAGGCCCTGTGAGATACTCCCTCTACATACAGGGGTTTGATTCAGGGATTTGAAATACAGCCATTTGAAATGCAGCCATTTTGTGCAAAGATATATTTACTTCAGGCCTACACTGGTTCAGACCGTGTGAGATACCCCCTCTACATACAGGGGTTTGAATCAGGCATTTGAAATACAGCCATTTAAAATACAGCCATTTTGGGCAAAGAAAAATTTACTTCAGGCCTACACTGGTTCAGATCGTTTGAGATACCCCCTCTACATACAGGGGTTTGAAGCAGACATTTGAAATACAGCCATTTTGTGCAAAGATATATTTACTTCAGGCCTACACTGGTTCAGACCGTGTGAGATACCCCCTATACATACAGGGGTTTGAATCAGGCATTTGAAATACAGTCATTTAAAATACAGCAAATTTGTGCAAAGATATATTTACTTCAGGCCTACACTGGTTCAGGCCCTGTGAGATACTCCCTCTACATATAGGGGTTTGATTCAGAGATTTGAAATACAGCCATTTGAAATACAGCAATTTTGTGCGAAGATATATTTACTTCAGGCCTACACTGGTTCAGACCGTGTGAGATACCCCCTCTACATACAGGGGTTTGATTCAGGAATTTGAAATACAGCCATTTTGGGCAAAAAAAACTTTAATTAAGGCCTAGTCTGGTTCAGACCGTGTGAGATACACCCTTTACATACTGTCGTTCTATTCTACTATTAATTAAACACCTATTTAGGGCAAGATCCTAAATTTTAAAAATATGAGGAGAGCATCAAATAAGGGACGTGGCCCAGGTCGTGGTGCTGCTGGTGGAGCTCCTGTTGCTGGGAGAGGACATGGTCGATCTGTGCCAGCTACACGCACAAGTGAAACCCCTTCCTTAGGTGCGAGTAGGCGACAAAACCTGCAGCGGTATTTGGTCGGGCCTAATGCTGCTCTTCGAATAGTGAGGCCTGAACAAGTACAGGCGATAGTAGATTGGGTTGCTGACAGTGGATCCAGTTACTTCACATTGTCTCCCACCCAGTCTCCTGCTGAAAGACCACAGTTGGCACCTGCAGCCGATGTCCATCAGTCTTACCCTCTTGCAAATCATCCAAGCAGTCTGAGCCCCAAGTCATGCAGCAGTCTCTTCTGCTTTTTGATGACTCTGTTAGCAGGGTTTCCCAGGGCCATCCACCTAGCCCTGCCCCAGAAGTGGAAAAGATTGAGTGCACAGATGCCCAACCACTTATCTTTCAAGATGAGTACATGGGAGGACCATCGCAGCACGTCTCGAATGATGACGAAACACAGGTGCCAACTGCTGGAGAGTTGGCACCTGTGTGCAGACCGACAAGGAAGTCAGGGGTGAAGACTGGGTGGAAGATGATGTGGAAGACGATGAGGTCCTCGACCCCACATGGAATCAAGGTCATGAGAGTGACCTATGTAGTTCAGAGGAAGAGGCGGTGGTCGCACAGAGCCACCAGCACAGCAGAAGAGGGAGCAGGGTGCAAAAGCGGAGCGGCTGTCCTCTAGACAGTACGCCTCCTACTGCCACCGCAGCAAGGGACCGAGCACACCAAAGCCAGCTCCAAGGAGTTCCCTGGCGTGGCAGTTCTTCAGACAATGTGCTGACGACAAGACACGAGTGGTTTGCACGCTGTGCAATCAGAGCCTGAAGCGAGGCATAAACGTTCTCAACCTGAGCACAACCTGCATGACCAGGCATTTAAGTGCAAAGCACGAGCTGCAGTGGAGTAGACACCTCAAAAACCAAGAAAGTTCTCTGGCTCCTCCTACTTCTTCTTCTGCTGCAGTTGCGGCCTCTTCATCCACCTCTGGAGTGACAGTGCCACCTGGCACCCCGCAAACAGAGAATCTGCCAGCAACACCCACACCTGGGTCACCAAGCATCTCCACAATGTCCCACGGAAGTGTTCAGCTCTCCATATCCCAAACGCTGGAGAGGAAGAGGAAGTACCCCCCTACCCGCCCGCGATCCCTAGCCCTGAATGCCAGCATTTCTAAATTACTGGCCTTTTAAATGCTGTACCACAGTACGTCTTGCCCAGCCTCCACTACTTTTAAAGGCTAGCCATCCTTTCCCTGTACAACCAAGTAGGGGACAAAATCAGGTGTGCACTGCGCAACGTCATCTGTGGCAAGGTGCACCTGACTACGGATACCTGGACCAGTAAGCACGGTCAGGGCCTTTATATCTCCATAACAGCACACTGGGTAAATGCAGTGGCCACTGGGCCTGAGGCGGATAGCAGTTTGGCACATGTCCTTCCACCACCGAGGATTGAAGGGCGCTTCAGTTTGCCTCCTGTGGCTTCCTCCTCCTACTCTGCTTCCTCATCCGGTCAGCGTAACAACTTCACCACCAACTTCAGCACAGTCAGGGGTAAACGACAGCAGGCAGCTTTAAAACT
The DNA here is from genome assembly GCF_905171765.1 of Bufo bufo. Taxonomy (NCBI): domain Eukaryota; kingdom Metazoa; phylum Chordata; class Amphibia; order Anura; family Bufonidae; genus Bufo; species Bufo bufo. Next base: position 45,258,353 of record NC_053390.1, read on the forward strand.
TATCTGTTTGGGGGACAAACCCCACACCACGCAGGAGCTGTGGACGGGCCTTGAACAACAGACCGATGAGTGGTTTGTGCCAGTCAGCCTCAAGCCTAGCCTGGTGGTGTGCGATAATGGGCGAAATCTCGTAGCAGCTCTGGGACTAACCGGTTTGACGCACATCCCTTGCCTGGCGCATGTGCTGAATTTGGTGGTGCAGAGATTCCTTAAAAATGACCCCGAAATGTCAGAGCTGCTGCATAAAGGGCCGTCTGTGCACGCTTTCGGCATTCTCACCCTGCTGCTGCTCGCCTGTCAGTGCTGCAGCGTAACTTCGGCCTTCCCGTTCACCGCCTCATATGCGACGTGCCCACAAGGTGGAACTCCACCTTGCACATGCTGGCCAGACTGTGTGAGCAGCAGCAGGCGATAGTGGAGTTTCAGCTGCAGCACACACGGGTGAGTCGCTCGGTGGAACAGCACCACTTCACCACCAATGACTGGGCCTCCATGCGAGACCTGTGTTCCTTGTTGCGCTGTTTCGAGTACTCCACCAACATGGCCAGTGCCGATAACTCCGTTCTCAGCGTTACTTTCCCACTTCTATGCCTCCTTTAAAAAACGCTCCTGGCGATGATGGAAGAGGATGTGGCACAGAAGGAGGAGGAAGAGGGATCATTTCGTAGGGTTTCTGGCCAGTAATTCCCAAGTGGCTCCGAGGGTGGGTTCCTGCACCCACAAACCCAAGATACACAATTGTCCAGCCTGGGCACAGTTCTGGAGGATGAGGAGGTGGAGGATGAGGAGGAGGAGATGGAGGAGGAGGAACCATGTTCACAGCAGGGTGGCACCCAGACCAGCTCATGGCCATCACTGGTGTGTGGATGGGGGGATACAGAGGACACAGATTATACACCTCCCACAGAGGACAGCTTTTCGCTGCCTCTGGGCAGCCTGGCACACATGAGCGATTACATGCTGCAGTGTCTCCGCAACGACCGCCGAGTTGCCCACATTCTAACTTGTGCTGATTACTGGGTGGCCACGCTGCTGGATCCCCGTTACAAGGACAATGTACCCTAATTCCGTCAATGGAGCGTGATCGTAAGATGCGCGAGTACAAGCGCATGCTGGTAGACGCGCTGCTGGTGGCATTCCCACCTGACAGCGGGGGCACAGTGGAAGCACAAGGCGAAGGCAGAGGACGAGGAAGAGGTCGCCAACGCAGCTGGCACCGCCAGCACCTCAGAAGGCAGGGTTAGCATGGCCGAAATGTGGAAAAGCTTTGTCAGCACGCCACAACAACCAGCACCACCAGCTGATATAGAACGTCTTAGCAGGAGACAGCATTTCACCAACATGGTGGAGCAGTATGTGTGCACACGCCTACACGTACTGAATGACGGGTCTGCCCCCTTCAACTTCTGGGTCTCCAAATTGGGCACATGGCCTGAGCTTGCCCTTTACGCCTTGGAGGTGCTGGCCTGCCCTGCAGCCAGTGTATTATCTGAACGTGTGTTTAGCACGGCAGGGGGCGTCATCACAGACAAGAGCAGCTGCCTGTCCACAGCCAATGTGGACAAGCTCACGTTCATTAAAATGAACCAGGCATGGATCCCACAAGACTTGTCCATACCTTGTGCAGAATAGACATGTATACCGGCACTAACCAGCTATTGTTATACTGCAGCGCAATTGCTCATTCTTGTATTTTGGATATTTCTCACCTTAATTTTACAAAATTAAATTAAAACCAAAAACCTGTGTTGGCTATCTCGTCCTCCTCCACCGCCGCTTCCACCTACTCCGCTACGTCCACCGCCTCCTCAAACTCCTACTCCATATGGAACTCTTTTGTACGTGTTTTATTTTATATCATTTTGTCATTTACATTTTCGGGTGAAATTCACCAATTTTTAGGTGTATAGTACCACTGCTATACCTAGTAGGCCGGTTAAAAAATAAATAAATTGTCATTTACATTTTAGGGTGAAATTCACCAATTTTGGTGTGTATAGTACCACTGCTATACCTAGTGGAACGGTAAAAAAATAAAAATAAATTGGCAGTTACATTTTCTGGCTAAATAAACAAATTTTTGGGTGTATAGTACCACTGCCAGGGCCGTCTTTAATATTGATTGGACCCTGGGCAAAAATTTACTTGGGCCCCCTGGATCCCGCCTTCCCACACCTTAGCAGGCAATCATGCCCTCCACCACAACACACACACAAAAAATCCACACATCTGGTAGAGTACAGTGAATGACTGTAAATACTTCCAGTTCTGAAGACTAAAGCGGCTCAGGATCAGTGCTCTGGGCAGCTGGGCTCAGGCTTGAAGTGGGCACCGCTCTGCAGAAGGAGACCAGGGCTCGGCTCACCCTAGTGTTACAGTGCACCCCAGCATGCCCACAGTATGCAGTATAGCACCCTATAGTATACAGCACCACACAGTATGCAGTATAGCACCCCACACTATACAGTACCCCACAGTATATAGTAGAGCAGTATAGCAGCCCACAGTATACAGCACCCCACAGTATACAACACCTCACAGTATACAACACCTCACCGTATACAGCACCCCAAACTATACACTATACAGCCCCCCACACTATACAGTACAGCAGTATAGCACTCCACACTATACCGCACCCACAGTATACAGTATACAGACCCCCACAGTATACAGTACAGCAGTATAGCACTCCACAATATACAGCCCCCCACACTATATAGGCCCCCCACACTATACAGGCCCCCCCACAGTATACAGGCCCCCCCCACACTATACAGGCCCCCCACACACTATACAGGCCCCCCCACACTATACAGGCCCCCCCAGTATACAGGCCCCCACACAGTATACAGGCCCCCCACAGTATACAGGCCCCCCCACAGTATACAGGCCCCCCCACACTATACAGGCCCCCCACACTATACAGGCCCCCCACGCTATACAGGCCCCCTCATAGTATACAGCCCCCCCACAGTATACAGGCCCTCACACAGTATACAGCCCCCCACACAGTATACAGGCCCCCACATAGTATACAGCCCCCCACACAGTATACAGGCCCCCACATAGTATACAGCCCCCCACACAGTATACAGGCCCCCACACAGTATACAGCCCACCACACAGTATACAGGCCCCTCCACAGTATACAGGCCCCCCCACAGTATACAGCCCCCCACAGTATACAGTCCCCACAAAGTATACAGCCCCCCCACACAGTATAATGCCCCCCCACACAGTTTACAGCCCCCCCACAGTATACAGTCCCACACAGTATACAGCCCCCACAGTATACAGGCCCCCACACAGTATACAGCCCCCACACAGTATACAGCCCCCCCACAGTATACAGGCCCCCCCACAGTATACAGGCCCCCACACAGTATACAGCCCCTCCACAGTATACAGCCCCCCCACAGTATACAGCCCCCCCACAGTATACAGTCCCCCACAGTATACAGCCCCCCACAGTATACAGGCCCCCCCACAGTATACAGGCCCCCCCACAGTATACAGGCCCCCACAGTATACAGGCCCCACACAGTATACAGCCCACCACACAGTATACAGCCCACCACACAGTATGCAGCCCCCACACAGTATACAGCACCCCACTATACAGTAGTTTACAGTATATTAACATAACAGCCCCTGTCACCTTTTTCTGATGTAATCTTCACACAAAAAAGCTCCACAGTTAACTTCTGCAACACTCCTTGTAGGACCTGTGATGACCTCATAGCCATGTGATCAGTAATTGCTAGGTTACTGGTCACATGATGATGATGTCATTAAGGTCCTAGATCACAACTTTAACACAGTACGATCATGATGCCTGGACTCAGTGTCGGCAGGCATGGCATGACAGCACCCCCTGTGTAGCTGACAGCTTGACACCCGGGGCAGTGGCTAGCAGGGCTCAAGAGGCAGCTGCTTTGGGCCCCCCAGGAGCAACTGGGCCCGGGGCAGCTGCCCCTTTTGCCCCTTGGTAAAGACGGCCCTGACCACTGCTATACCTAGTAGACAGGTTAAACAAAAAAAAAATTGTCAGTTATATATTCTGGTGAAATTCACCAATTTTTGTGTGTAATATACCCCTCCTTTACCTAGTTGACAGCTTAAAAAATGTCAATAATTTTTCTGTTACATTCTTGGGTTGACATTATACAATTTTAGACGTGAATAAACACCTGCTATGCATAGGTGACAGGGAATACAATTTAATAAATTATTCAGTAATTAATGCGCACCACATCCTTTCATTCAATGCTCAAACTTTGAAAAGTTGTCACACTTTTATGCTTTAATAATTTCTCCCATATTTCAACTCTATAATTTTAAATTTGAAAAAATTAATCCTCCCTTGGATGTGGTCTCTCTTTCTCACGCTCCCTCTCTCTCTCCTGGAACCCTAATTCCCTGCCACCCGTGATCACCATGGTAGGCACATAAAAGAACATCGAAAGTTGATAGAGCAGATATCAAATTAGATCGTGAACATCACGGGGATGTGCGACATGGTGGGGCAGTAAGTGTGTACACTCCTACACGATCTGAATGACAGGGGTCAGCCCTTGCAACTTCTGGGTCTCCAAATTGGGCACATGGCCTGAGCTTGCCCTTTACCCCTTGGAGGTGCTGGCCTGCCCTGCAGCCAGTGTATTGTCTGAACGTGTGTTTAGCATGACTGGAGGTGGTTATCACAAGTTATATTTCCCAATGTTTTGGGGTGAACCCTAATTTTAAAAATTAAAACCAGCCTACACCAAAAAGCAGTGTAGGCTACCTCCTCTACCGCCGCTTCCACCTACACCGCCACATCCACCGCCTCCTCAACCTCCTACTCCATATGGACCTGGTCCTCCTAGATCAAGATTATAATTTTTTATTTTTACGTATTTTATGTTATTTTAAGTAATTTCCCTAACCACATTTGTTTGCAGAGCACTTGCCATGCTCTTAACCACATTTTGACGCAATTTGCAGCCCTCTAGCCCTTTCTATGACATTTTTACAGCCATTTTAGTGCTCAAAAGTTCGGGTTCGGGGTCAAGTTTGGGTCCCGAACTCTAACTTTTTTCCGAAGTTTGGCCGAACCCGTCGAACCCGAACATCCAGGTGTCTGCTCAACTCTACCTGAGAGGCTTCATCTTTGTGCCTTTTTCTCTCGGAAGCTCTCTCCAGCCGAGCGTAACTATGATATCGGTAATAGAGAGCTTTTGGGGGTTAAGTTGGCCTTTCAAGAGTGGAGACATTGGCTAGAGGGTGCGGAACATCCCATTACGGTTTACACAGACCACAAGAACCTCAAGTATATCGAAAGGGCTAAGAGATTAAATTCTCTCCAAGCCCGCTGGGCATTTTTTTTACCCACTTTAATTTCCGCTTAACCTATAAACCAGGAACCAAGAATGTCAAAGCGGATGCTCTTTCCCGTTGTTTCCCTGAAGCGCCTTCTGGACATGACACTGAGCCAGGATCTGTCTTCACTGCTCTTACCTTTACTGGCGGAGAGCCCTCCTAACAAACCGAAAGGTCGGCTGTTTGTGCCTTTAGATTTCAGACTCAGGGTTTTGCAACAATTGCATAATTCTAAGTCGACCGGGCACCCGGGGATTAAGAAAACCATATCCCTTTGTAAACGTCATGTCTGGTGGCCCAAGATGCTTTCTGATGTCAAAGCCTATGTCCAAAGCATGCAGTGTCTGTGCTCGCTGTAAATCGTCTCGGTCCGCCCCTTCTGGTACTTTGCTTCCTCTGTCCATTCCTTCGGCCCCATGAACCCACGTGTCTATGGATTTCATAACGGATCTGCCTAGGTCTTCCGGCTGTATGGTAATTTGGGTAGTGCTGGCTCATTTTATTCCACTTCCTGGATTGCCGTTGGCTGGAGAGCTGGCAGATCTGTTTGTGAAACATATCTTCCGATTACACTGGACACCGGAGGATATTGTTTCAGATAGGGGAGTTTAGTTTATTTCCCGTTTCTGGCGTTCCTTCTGCTCCTGTCTAGGGATTAGGCTGTCATTTTCATCTGGTTTTCACCCAGAGACTAATGGGCAGACAGAAAGAACGAACCAGACCCTGGAACAGTATCTCCGGTGTTTCGTGTCAGACTGCCAGGAGGAATGGGCAGCTCACCGCCCGTTTGCAGAGGTGGCTTATAACAACTCCGGACATGCCTCTACCAAGATGTCTCTGTTCAGGTGCATGGGGGGCAGGGATCCAAGACTCTCCTCTCTGGCAGGGGCCTCCACTGACTGTCCAGTGGTGAATCAATGGTTCCAGGATAGACAGCCCATTTGGTTGTTGACGCAGCGGAATCTTCATAGGGCGGTGGCGCAACAGAAAGAATTCGCTGACCGCCATCGCACTACGGAGCAAGAGTTTAAGGTAGGATATCCAGTGCGGGTCTCCACCCGAAACATCCCGTTGCGTTAACCGTCTGCCAAACTGGGGCCTAGATTCATTGGTCCATACCCGGTTATACAAAAAATTAACCGGGTGACTTACAAGGTTGCTCTTCCTCCGTCGATTCGAGGAGTGAACACCTTTCATGTTTCACTGCTCAAATCGGCAGCTGAGTCAGCTTCCTTCATTCAAACTCCATCTCCGGTGGAGGTTCAAGGGGAGCCGGAATTTTAGGTCAATCAGATTTTGGATTCCCGCTTTGTCCAGAGATCTCTCCAGTATTTAGTGGACTGGAAGAGATTTGGTCCAGAGGAGAGATGTTGGGTACCTGCCCGCCAGGTTCATGCGGAGGAATTGGTACCTACTTTCCACCGTGAGAATCCGGGGAAGCCCCGTTTGGAGTCTTCTGAGCCGCCTCCTCGAGGGGGGGTAATGTAAGGGAGTCTGCGGTTCCGATTACCTTGTGGGCAGATACGGTGGAGCATCCGCATGGACGCCGGAGGGGAGGGCCGCGGGGATCTCGGAGGCAGACTTGCCTGGCTGATGGCAATACGTCGCAGCCGGTCCTGCCTCCGGTGCCTCCTGCGGGTTCCGCTCCGGCGTCCAGCTGGCGTGATCCCGTGCCGAGTCGGTTGGGCGTCCGCGTGCACGCCCGAGGGGTGATTCGCAAAGGAATGCGCGGCCGAGTGTGCGTGCATCTTATGAGCTATGTCGGCCACTGGCAGGTAAAGCATCTGTGCACAAATTCAAAGTTGATTAGGGATTTTCTGCACAGGTGCTAATGAGTAGGATCATCGCATGACCTATGAGGTTCTGACAAGCAGCACTCTGTGATTGGCCAGCAGGTGTTTAAAAGGTGATCTCCCTGGCTGATCAGTGCTCACTGTTGTCTCTACAACCTGGGAGTATGCTGGTTCAGATTCACTAAGTTTGTTCTATGCATGAACGCTGTGTGTCTTCATCTAGTGAATACCTCTGGAAACCTCATCTCTGCTCTACAGTTGCACCGCGCGTGGCCTTGGATCGGACCTTGGATACTTCATCGTCTCACCCTTAGGTACCTTGTTTCACGGACTCTTCTGTATGAACTTTAGCCTGGTCTGGCTTTTCTCTGACGTTTTCCCAGAGAGGTTATTATTTGGACTACGTTATTTCTGTATGATTTCTGGCTTGGACTTTACTGCTGTGTTTTTAATAAATCCACGTTTGTTCAAATCTTTGCCTGGTTGCTTGGGGTTCTGCAGCATTACACATACTCTACCATTCTGAGGCTTGTGTTTTTTAGTTTTTTTTTTACTCCTAGTAAATAATAATAATAGTTTGTAGCGCTGAAAAAATACATTTGTCCATCCAGTTCAGCCTGTTATCCTGCAAGTTGATCCAAGGAAGGCAAAGAAAACCCCTGTGAGGTATTTGATTCGCTATAAATCCAAATTTATTGGTGCTTCTTGGTAATAAATACATTTTACCTGAAATGGTGGTAAAAAAAAAACAAATTACTTAATCCATTTGATCTTGGAGGAGCCGTCGTAGGCATCTTGATTGAAGAAAATGCGTCAAATATTGCTTGTGCTGACTAGAGATGTCCCGAACTATTCGCCGGCGAACATCGCTTGTTGGGTCCGCCCCCTATACGTCATCATTGAGCAAACTTTGACCCTGTACCTCACAGTCAGCAGACACATTCCAGCCAATCAGCAGACCCTCCCTCCCAGACCCTCCCACCTCCTATCAAAAAGCAAGGACAGCATCCATCTTAGATTCATTCTGAAGCTTCAGTGTTAGTGAGAGCAGGGAGAGTGCTGCTGCTGCTGAATTAATAGGGAAATCATTAGCTAGGCCAGTGTTCTGTGTCCACTCCAGTCCTCAAAGACTCATCTGCTGTAAGAATAGCGTCCTGACAGCACCCCAAAAAGCCCTTTTTAGGGCTAGTACATCAGTCTGCTTTCTTTTTTTTTCTTTCTCTGTAATATAATTGCAGTTGCCTGCCAGTGTGTGTCAGGCCCACAGAGTGTACTGTGCCCACTGCCAGTGCCCACCACTCATATCTGGTGGCACAGTAGCTTGCAGATAAAACAGTAAAACAATTGACTTAATAGGATGGAAGAATCTCCTCCGTCTGTACCACTAACCTGCCCCTTCAATAAACCACACCGACACAGTCTTGTTTTGGAGAAATTGACCGTGATGGCCGAACTTTATTATCCACATATAATAATAATAAATAATAACAATAATAATAACAACCGACACATTAACACAACCTTCAACGTTATGACCCACTGCACAGTAACAAAAGGATCCTGGAGGGCAACCCAAACCAGCGCCATCTTCCTTAACCGTCTCACCTTGTACTTCAAGCTTACCCTTGGCCGCACTCACCGACCCAAGAGCACCAACTGCTTGAAGTAACCAAGTATCTCCTCCTGTAGGCCTTTTAGCCCAAACAGGAGCCCCCATCCTCGGCATTCAGAAACCACATGAGATGCAGGCTCCAACATGTCCCGCATCTCTTAACCATTGAATCGCTCCCCCAGGATCCCATAACAATCAGCCACGAGAAGACCACCGGTGACACCTCACCTGTGGGCGTCCCGCCAAACCCTCAGGGCCGTCTCCAAACCCTCCTGAATGCTCAAAGCCCACATGTCAATACCAACATCATTAAGGTGCACTCCATCATCTCTCAAGAACTGAGGCGACGCCGCCTCCAATTCCCGATGGCGCACCACTATCCCACCTTGCCTGCGAACAAAGCGCCCCACCTCCTTATTCAATTTCGCCCGCGCCTTGTTAATCCGCTCCACAGACCTGGCAAACCTCCAACTACTTCTCGCCACCACCTCCGACCAAACCAGCAAAATTTCAGGAAAATCCGCCAGCAAACGCAACACATCCAGCTTAATATCCCGTATCACATCCCGGGACCGACGGACCCCCAAATCATTTCCGCCGACATGAAGAACCAACACGTCCGGCGGACGATCCAACTGAACATTCAAATAAATCTCCGGCAAAACTCTCCCCCAAAGAACCCCCCGCAAACCAATCCACCTAATCCGCATGTCTCCCGCCGAAAAACCCAACTGGCGTCCGTTCCGCCTGACGTCCGCACGCAAGGCCCCCCAATGAACATACGAGTGCCCGAAAATCCAAGCCAAACAAGGCGCCGACCCTGCAACAAAACAAACACAATTAAAACCACATCCAAAATTGTCAGATACTTTAGCAACATCCCACCCCTTCAAAGCCCTTAACCAGACATTCACAACAAATGGGGCCGGATATATGACCGAAAACAATCCGACTCCCAGCGTCCTATACGCCGAATGACCTCCTCACCTAGGCCCCACCTAGCCGCCTCTGTCGCGGCCCCTATCCGAAAAGAGTGGGATGCGTATTCCATAGCGGGCAAACCAGCAGCCAATAAGCACTTCCTGAAAACAGCGACAAATTGGAAACGAGACAACCGCGACCCATCCTGATGAATCAACAACGTCCCCTTCCCACTCGGCCGCACCTCCAAGAAATCCTCCACGCAAACGCACAGGACAAAGCACTGCCCCTCCCAACGGCCTCAACCATAAAACAACCCCTTTACCCTCCTGGTCCGTCTTTGACCTGCGAATGCAACACCGCAAAACACCATCCACCAAACCAACATCTTCCCATAACAACCCCCCAGTGCTCGTGCGACTCGCTGCCACCAACTCTGAGATGCGAAACGGTCCAAAAAATGCAAGAGAAAAAGCCGCCCTAAACAAACACACTTCAAATGCCGACATACACACCGATCCCGCCTCTGCCCATAACTTCTGCAACACCACAAATGAAACCGGCCTGCGATTGTCCCTCCGTACCCCGCAACGGCGGTATCCCTTCAACGCCTGCCGTACCATAAAACACTTAGACACATCGGCCATGCCTCGCAACCGCAACCAAAAGGCGACAGCCACTAACCTCTTTGACGCCACTGAAAAAGATAAACCTGCAGCATAAAACGTTCCTAACCAAAAGACCAATAACGTTCGAAAATCCTCCAGCGAGCTACAACCCCCCACTTGCTCAATCAATTCCTCCCACAAAGACCACACAGAAGAGTAAGCAGCCCACGTACCGTTACTAAGTGACCGCCTAATCAGGCCCGCTGACACCCCAAGGCCACGCTCCAGAGCCACTGAGGACAGGGCAACCCCCGAATTTCGGCACCCGGCGCCAAGCCGCGGAAACGCTCCCACTGAAAACGAGAAAGGGAATCGGCCAATGAGTTATCCACTCCCGGGACATGCTCCGCAACAAAACAAGCATTCAATCGCAAACCCCTCAGCACCAAGTACCTCAGCAAATTCAACACAGGCGGTGAATTAGCCGACCGACTGTAATTGCTTGCACAACTCCCATGTTATCGCAGTAAAAACGCACCCGCCGATTCCTCAGCCAGTCCCCCCACAACTCAGTGGCCAAAACAATAGGAAAAAGTTCCAACAACACCAAGTTTGAAAGGAAACCAGCCTGCCTCCATTCAGCCGGCCAACCCCCTGCACTCCATTGACCCCTACAAAAAACACCATATCCACACGAACCAGACGCATCCGAAAACAACTCCAAGTCCACATTACTAACCACCGCTTCCATCCACACCGACCTACCATTATAATCCAACAAAAAATTCTCCCACACCACCAAATCATCCTTCACAGCCCCCGGCAACCGTAAATAATGAAAAGGCGCAGTAATGCCAGCAGTGGCTAAAGCCAAGCGACGGCAAAAAACCCGCCCCATTGGCAAGATGCGACAAGCAAAATTCAATTTTCCCAAAACCGATTGAACCCGCTTAAGTTGCACCTTCCTAGCCTTCCTTAAAAACACAACCTCCTGCAAGAGATCAAGCACCTTATCCTCGGGCAAACGACACTCCATAGCCAAACTGTCAATCTCAATACCTAAAAACTTAATGACCGTGGCCGGGCCTTCCGTCTTATCCGCCGCCAACGGTATTCCAAAACGTGCCGCAACCCTTTCCATCGTATGCAGCAACACAGCGCACACCCTAGATCCAGCCGGACCAAGAAACAAAAAATCATCCAGGTAGTGCAAGACCGAGCTCCACTCCGCCTCCTGTTTCACCACCCATTCTAAAAAACAACTAAACGACTCAAACAAAGAGCACGAGATCGCGCACCCCATAGGCAAACCACAATCAACATAAAAACAACCCTCCCACTGAAAACCAAGCAAATGCAAACTGTCAGGGTGAATGGGCAACAATCGAAACTCAGCCTCAATATCAGTCTTAGCCAGCAGAGCGCACTGCCCGAAACGCCGTACCCAACGCACTGCCTCATCAAAAGACGTGTATGACACTGAGCATAACTCGTCCGCTATCCCATCATTCACAGACCCACCAAGCGGATAAGACAAATGATGAATGAGCCTGAACTTATTGGGCTCCTTCTTAGGAACCAAACCCAATGGAGATACCCATAAATCCGGCAAAGGACACTCTGAAAAGGGGCCTACAACTCTGCCAGCCGTAACCTCCTTCACAATTTTATCCCTCACCACATCAGGGTAGCGCAAAGCTGAAGTCATATTCCGGGAAGCAACCCGCGTCCCAATCAAACTACACGGGATAACAAACCCCGCGTTAAACCCCTCCAACAACAACCGAGCCGCCTCCCTATTTGGGTACATCCTTAAATACGGCTCCATCTCTTCCACCCTCACCGGTGTCACCCCTCTTTTGCATAACCTCGGATCCCTTACCCTTCTCCCTCCGGAAGCACCGGGACAGGCTATGGGAACCTCCGCAACCGGAGCACTCATGCTTAAACCTGCAGTCGGACAAGAACCGGCAATGTCCTTCATTGAATTGCCAGCAATAACCCTTTCTGCTCCCAACCTGAGCTTCTGCAGCCGAGGCACCCCCGGCCGCTCCACGAAAGGGCTGAGACCCCCCACCTCGAGGTGCCGCCATCAACCGCATCCACAGACCAATATCCTTATGGTCCCAACGAATGCTAGGCCTGACCGCCTTCCGCTGCCGGAACTGCTCATCGTACCTTAGCCAAGCCACACCCCCATATGTCCGATGAGCCTCCCCAATAGCATCCATATAACAGAAAAGAGCCGAGCAGTGCTCTGGCGTCTTTTCCCCAATGACGCTGGCAAAAATTGCAAAGGCCTGCAACCAATTCTGAAAAGTGCGCGGAATCAACCTAAACCTCCTCCTTTCTTCCTCCTCCTTCTTACTTTCATCCAGCTTACCCCTATCCAAATTAAATTTTTCCAAAGGTAGCAACGAGAAGATCTCCACATATTCATCTTTCCATATCTTCTCCCTGACCTCCTGCTTCAAATGAGCCCCCAGCGGCCCCTCAAAACATACGTAAATCTCACCCTTTGCTGAATCCGCCAACCTAACACCGTCCACCACATCACCTTTTTCCCCAGCTCCCCGACCCAGAACCACAGGCCTGGCCACCGGCCACCGCAACCCCACTCTCTCTCAGTAAACCCTGCGCCGCCCCTGGAACCAGCGCCAAATCCGTAGCAGGAGACCACACAGCCGCCGGATTCCCCACAGTACCCGGGCCCAACCGTGATAACAAAGCGAGCATACCCGACAATACATCCCTCACCAAAGCCTCAGAACCCCCCCCACTATGTAACACTGAATTCCCAACCCCCCCAACAGGCATTTGACACGCCGTTCTCTCACCTGGCCGTCCCCGGACGATGTCGCCGGCAGCCGCAGACCTCCCTTCTGGTACCACAAACGAGACGTCACTTCCAGATGGCCCAGCGTCGTCCATACCGCCAGCCGCAGACTCTTCTCCTGGATCCACTTCGCCTTCCTCCAACTGCAACAACTCCTCTTCTGACTCCGGTTGCAAAGGGCCAACATCCGCAGCCCCTTGTGAAGAAGAGGCCCTCACACCTGGCCGCACACCTCTCATCCCGGCGACTCCCAATAGAGCAGGCTCCACAGCACCGGCACTGTGAGCCGTGGTCTCATGCAGCAGTTCAGGGGGCTCATCCACCACCGCAGCTCCTGATAAGGCGCCATGTCGCCGACCCACCGCCAGGGGTCGCGACGCACTTCCCCTTCCAGCACCATCGCTCCGCTCCTCAGGCCCACCATGATGACGTCGCCGATCAGAAGAGACTGACCGCGACGCAGGCAAACTCCTCACACCGTCGTCCAGGAGGCCCAGGCCGTGAAGCGACCCGGCCGCAGCAACACCGCCGCCGCCCGCAGGTAAGACAGACCCGACTTGTCCCTCCCGCAAAGCCTCCCGCGGGGAGACAGCCGCGCGCGCCTGCCTTCTTCCTCTCATAGGCCGGGAGACGGGACCGGCACCAGACCGTCCCTCTCCCGCCGGCCTGCCATCTCTCCTCGCCGTCCTTCCGCTGCGCCTGCGAGCCGGGTCAGCCACAGGCATCGCAGGCTGCAGCGGAGGGTTCCTGATAGGGCTCCGCATTCGCCGACGCAATCTCGGAGTTGTCTCAGGGCTCAGGCGTTCAGGGGGAACAGAGCGCCTAGCCCGGCCGGGACGCACCGCCTCAACAGTCGCAGACGGGGGGTTCAGGACCGACTGCATGGTTTCTTGTAAACGGGCCGCACCATGTACCTGTACAGCCGCCCTAACCGCCTCCAATAAATCTTCCAGCGACGACATCTTGACACTGCAAACGCGCTTCCACTATACTAGCCACTGACTGACGCCCCTCCTCCAACCTACATATACTGCCCGCCAAACTGCACGTCCTCCCCTTCCTCCCTTAGACCAACCCCTACCCCAACAAACATTAACCCTTTACTGCCCTACGGTCTTCCCCCTAAGTCAATCCGCACTCCATTATGGCTGCGCCTCATTCCGTCGCTTTCATTTTTCTCTGTAATATAATTGCAGTTGCCTGCCAGTGTGTGTCAGGCCCACAGACTGCACTGTGCCCACTGCCCACCACTCATATCTGGTGGCACAGTACCTTGCACGCATAGTACCACTAATCTAAAAAAAAATGACAGGCAGAGGCAGGCCACCCCGCAGGGGCCGTCGTGGTCGTGGTGCTGTGATTTCCTTTGGCCCTAGAATAATGCCCAGTGTTCAGAGGCCACGTACCTAGAATAATGCCCAGTGTTCAGAGGCCACGTACCCTGAACTCAAAAAGTTCTGAGGACATAGTTGACTGGCTAACACAGGACACCCAATCTTCTACAGCTTCCGCTCGAAACCTTGACGCACCATCCTCCTCCAGCTCAGCTTCGGGCACCTCTCGTTACCACTCACCCGCCTGCAGCCACCACCAACACTAGCACCACAGCTGCTTCACTTGATCTGTCAGAGGAGTTATTTACACATCAGTTGGAAGAAATGAGTGATGCACAACCATTATTGCCAGAGGATGTAGATAACAGGGATATGTCTCAGTCAGCCAGCATTACACACATGGACGTACGGTGTGATGATGATGATGTTGTACCCGCTGCTGCTTCCTTTGCTGAGTTGTCAGATACAAGTGAAGCGGTTGATGATGACGATGTGTCCGTGGATGTCACGTGGGTGCCTGCTCGAAGAGAAGAAGAACAGGGGGAAAGTTCAGATGGGGAGACAGAGAGGAGGAGGAGACGAGTTGGAAGCAGGGGGAGGTCGTCGCAAGGAGCTAGTGGCACAGTCAGACAGCATGTATCGGCACCCGGGGTCAGCCAGACAGCACGCCAATCAACGCATGCTGTTGCCACCACCAGAATGCCGTCATTGCAAAGCTCAGCAGTGTGGCATTTTTTGTGTGTGTCTGCCTCTGATAACAGCGATGCCATTTGCAACCTGTGCCAAAAGAAACTGAGTCGTGGGAAGTCCAACACCCACCTAGGTACAACTGCTTTGCGAAGGCACATGATCTCACATCACAAACGCCTATGGGATCAACACATGATGAGTACAAGCAGCACACAAACTCAAAGTCACCATCCTCCTCCTGGTCCAGCATCTTCAGCCACATCAACCACTGCTGTCCTCCTTGCCGCCTCTCAACCATCCGCCACTCCGCCTCTCACCTTCAGCAGTTCCTACTCATCTGCCCACAGTCAGGTGTCTGTCAAGGAAATGTTTGAGCGTAAGAAGCCAATGTCACAGAGTCACCCCTTTGCCCGGCGTCTGACAGCTGGCTTGTCGGAACTCTTAGCCCGCCAGCTTTTACCATACAAGCTAGTGGAGTCTGAGGCCTTCAAAAAATTTGTAGCTATTGGGACACCGCAGTTGAAGGTACCCGGCCGAATTTTTTTTTCACAAAAGGCAATCCCCAACTTGTACTCTATTGTGGAAAAGGAAGTCAAGGCAAATCTGGCACACATTGTTGGGGCAAGGGTCCATCTGACCACTGATACCTGGTCTGCAAAGCACGGTCAGGGCAGGTATATCACGTACACTGCGCATTGGGTAAACCTGCTGACGGCTGCCAAGCATGGAATGAGAGGAGGAGGAGTTGGTGACACCGCCACGACTTGCAGGCAGGCCTGCTGCCACCTCCTCTACTCCTCCTACTCCATCCTCTTCGCTAACCTCCTCGGCTGAGTCCTCTTCTGCTGCTGCGTCTTGCTCCACATCAACTGCACCCCCCCAGCTCCCCAGGGGCTATTCCACATCCCGGATACGACAGTGTCACGCCGTCTTGGGGTTGACTTGCCTGAAAGCAGAGAGTCACATCGGACCAGCACTCCTGTCCGCCGTGAACACACAGGTGGATCAGTGGCTGACCCCGCACCAACTGGAGATCGGCAAAGTGGTGTGTGACAACGGAAGCAATTTGTTGGCGGCATTGAATTTGGGCAAGTTGACACATGTGCCGTGCATGGCAGATGTGTTGAATCTGATCGTACAACGCTTTGTGCATAAGTACCCAGGCTTACAGGACGTCCTCAAGCAGGCCAGGAAGGGGTGTGGCCATTTCAGGCATTCCTACACGGCCATGGCGCACTTTTCCGATATTCAGCGGTGAAACAACATGCCAGTGAGGCGCTTGATTTGCGACAGCCCGACACATTGGAATTCAATACTCCTAATGTTCGACTGCCTTCTCCAACAAGAAAAAGCCGTCAACGAGTGTTTGTATGACCGGGGTGCTAGGACAGCCTGATTGTGAACATACCAAAAGCGATCGGCTGGATAATTTTGCATAGAAAAAACATTAATTTTCTTTGTGATCATCTAAGGTGATCATTAAAGCCTACTAGGCCAACAATGGGCCCACACTTGTTTTCTGGGTCACTTAACTGTCACTGAACTACCTCAGCACGACCATAGGCTTTGAAAAACCGCCATCGCCTGCAATCTCCCAAATGTGCGCACGAGCACAGTCATCACTACATCAAGATTGACGCATAGAGGAATAAAATTTATGTCATGAGTGTGTCAACTATTGACAACTCTTTGCAGTTGTCTAAACTCTATTCGATACACGTCCCCTGATAGGGGACGTAACAGGGATTAAACTGATAGGAATAGTACTACTTAACATACCACTCATATAGGGTAGCACAGTACATTGCACGGCGCACGTGCAGTGCCCCAAATTGGAAGTAAGAGGACCGACCAAGCATCTTTTTCCATCTCCCGGTTCCTAAAATCTATTCCATACACCGGCCCCTGATAGGGGACGTAACAGGGATTAAACTGATAGGAATAGTACTACTTAACATACCACTCATATAGGGTAGCACAGTACATTGCACGGCGCACGTGCAGTGCCCCAAATTGGAAGTAAGAGGACCGACCAAGCATCTTTTTCCATCTCCCGGTTCCTAAAATCGATTCCATACACTGGCCCCTGATAGGGGACAAAACAGAGATTAAACTGGTAAGAACAGATTTTTTTAATTAAAAAAAAAGATGACAGCCTCTGCGGAGCTGGGTATTTTTTGGCCGCGTTACTGAACGCTCATGCACAATGGCTGTAGGCTCATGTGTCCTTTTGCGGAGGTGAGAAACCTGGTCAGTCAAACCCAAGGCAACATCATCGACCTCATCCCATATGCGTTTTTTCTGGAGCGTGCCCTGCGAAGAGTGCTGGATCAGGCCGTAGATGAGCATGAAGAGGAAGAGTTGTGGTCACCATCACCACCAGAAGCAGCCTTGTCGTCGTTGATTGCTGGACCTGCGGCAACACAGAGAGAGGATTCTGAAGAAGAGGAGTCAGAGGAGGAAGGTGGCTTTGAGGAGGTGGAAGATCAACCACAGCAGGCGTCGCAGGGGGCTTGTTGTCACCTTTCGGGGACCCTTGGTGTTCTACGTGGCTGGGTGGAGGAAGAGACCTTCAATGACATCAGTGAGGACAAGGAACGGGACATGGCTAGCTTGGTATCCAACCTTGTGCAAATGGGGAGTTTGCGGTTGTGCAAATGGACTGTTTACGGTTGTTTATGGTGCGTTAAATGGGGAGTTTGGTCTGTCACTGTGAAGCGGGCATAACCCTTACACTACCTGATCAATACAATATCATAGCTGATCGTATACACACACTGGATGTTTTAAAGCACGTTATTCCAAACAAATTAGGAATGTTAGGTGATTTATGCCCTTTATGGATTAAAACCCGACTCTGCGTCAACTACGTAATTTTCCATGGGAGTTTTGCCATGGATCCCCCTCCGGCATGCCACAGTCCAGGTGTTAGTCCCCTTGAAACAACTTTTCCATCACCAGAAAGAGTCCCTGTGGGTTTTAAAATTCGCCTGCCTATTGAAGTCAATGGCAGTTCGCCCAATTTGCCCGTTCGGGAACATTTGCGGAAATTCGCGTTCGCAGTTCGCAAACGGAAAATTTTATGTTCGCGACATCTCTAGTGCTGACGCGTGACGTCACCACGTCAGCCCGCTGGCCAAGCATGGTGATGTCACCAGTAATAATGTCACTGTGCCTGCAAGTGTGAGGACGTGGTGATGTCATCACTTCAGCGTGCGCGAGATTTGGCGTGTCTGATTAACCCCTGAAAGTCCTCAATGTGACACTCAGATGCCGTGATCAGCGCTGAACGCGGCATCTGAGGGCAGTGATAGCCAGTTCGCATTGTTCGCCTGCAAACATATGCGGGCTGCTATCTTTTTTCACAAGTCTGGCAAGGTACAGGTAAGCCCTTACCTGTGCCTGTGCGCGAGCCGGTCTGAAAACAAGTGCAGTCAGCGGGAGCAGGAAGTTCCGAGAATAGCCACCGGGGGCCTTCATCGGGCTGTTCTTGGAACTGCCTGCTCCCGCTCACCGCACTTGTTTTCAGACCGGCTCGCGCATAGGCACAGGTAAGGGCTTGACTGTGCCTGGCCGGACTTGTGAAAAAAGATGGCAGCCCGCATATGTTCGCGGGCGAACAATGCGAACTGGCCATCACTGTTTGAGGATTTCAATTATGGAGAACGGCACGATCGCCATTCCCCGTTATTGCGCCCACTACATACAATGGAATGTGATTCGTGACAAAGTAGTTTCTAACGAATCTGAATTTCTGGTCGAAGTTTGGTGAAGCAGCCGAATTGAATTTTTTAAAACTTTGTTCATCACTAGTAGAAACCTTCTTTCCTCTAGACACAGAGGATTTCCCCTCGTCACATTACAGTTCTAGGTATAAATAGATGATAGGAGTGATCTATGTTCTGTCCCCTGATATATTTATACATAGTCATTAGATCTCCCCTCAGTCGTCTTTTTTCTAAACTGAATAACCCTAATTTTGATAATTTTTCTGGGTACTGTAGTCCCCCCATTCTAGTTATTACTTTAGTTGCCCTCCTCTGAACCCTCTCCAGCTCTGCTTTGTCTGCCTTGTTCACAGGAGCCCAGAACTGTACACAGTACTCCATGTGTGGTCTGACTAGTGATGTGTAAAGTGGTAGGACTATGTTCTCATCAGGGGCATCTATGCCCCTTTTGATGAAACCCATTATCTTATTCGCCTTGGCAGCAGCTGCCTGACACTGGTTTCTACAGCTTTGTTTGCTGTTCACTAAAACTCCTAAGTCCTTTTCCATGTCAGTGTTACCCAGTGTTTTACCATTTTAGTATGTACTGGTGACTTGCATTATTCCTTCCCATGTGCATAACCTTACAATTGTCAGTGTTAAACCTCATCTGCCACTTATCTGCCCAAGCCTCCAATCTATCCAGATCCATCTGTAGCAGTATACTGTCTTATGTAGTATATATACACAGTATATTGTCTTCTGTAGTATATATATACACAGTATATATGTCCTCTGTAGTATATTTATACAGTATACTGTCCTCTGTAGTACAAACCGGATTCCAAAAAAGTTGGGACGCTATACAAATCGTGAATAAAAACTGAATCCAATGATGTGGAGGTGCCAACTTCTAATATTTTATTCAGAATAGAACATAAATCACGGAACAAAAGTTTAAACTGCGAAAATGTACCATTTTAAGGGAAAAATATGTTGAATCAGAATTTCATGGTGTCAACAAATCCCCAAAAAGTTGGGACAAGGCCATTTTCACCACTGTGTGGCATCTCCCCTTCTTCTTACAACACTCAACAGACGTCTGGGGACCGAGGAGACCAGTTTCTCAAGTTTAGAAATAGGAATGCTCTCCCATTCTTGTCTAATACAGGCCTCTAACTGTTCAATCGTCTTGGGCCTTCTTTGTTGCACCTTCCTCTTTATGATGCGCCAAATGTTCTCTATAGGTGAAAGATCTGGACTGCAGACTGGCCATTTCAGTACCCGGATCCTTCTCCTACGCAGCCATGATGTTGTGATTGATGCAGAATGTGGTCTGGCATTATCTTGTTGAAAAATGCAGGGTCTTCCCTGAAAGAGATGACGTCTGGATGGCAGCATATGTTGTTCTAGAACCTGAATATATTTTTCTGCATTGATGGTGCCTTTCCAGACATGCAAGCTGCCCATGCCACAAGCACTCATGCAACCCCATACCATCAGAG
This sequence comes from Bufo bufo, assembly GCF_905171765.1. NCBI lineage: Eukaryota > Metazoa > Chordata > Amphibia > Anura > Bufonidae > Bufo > Bufo bufo. The sequence goes on from NC_053390.1 coordinate 45,278,723, forward strand.
ATGCAGGCTTCTGAACTGAGCGTTGATAACAACTTGGGTTGTCCTTGTCCTCTTTGGTCCGGATGACATGGCGTCCCAGATTTCCAAAAAGAACTTCGAATCGTGACTCGTCTGACCACAGAACAGTCTTCCATTTTGCCACACTCCATTTTAAATGATCCCTGGCCCAGTGAAAACGCCTGAGCTTGTGGATCTTGCTTAGAAATGGCTTCTTCTTTGCACTGTAGAGTTTCAGCTGGCAACGGCGGATGGCACGGTGGATTGTGTTCACTGACAATGGTTTCTGGAAGTATTCCTGAGCCCATTTTGTGATTTCCTTTACAGTAGCATTCCTGTTTGTGGTGCAGTGTCGTTTAAGGGCCCGGAGATCACAGGCATCCAGTATGGTTTTACGGCCTTGACCCTTACGCACAGAGATTGTTCCAGATTCTCTGAATCTTCGGATGATGTTATGCACAGTTGATGATGATAGATGCAAAGTCTTTGCAATTTTTCGCTGGGTAACACCTTTCTGATATTGCTCCACTATCTTTCTGCGCAACATTGTGGGGATTGGTGATCCTCTACCCATCTTGGCTTCTGAGAGACACTGCCACTCTGAGAAGCTCTTTTTATACCCAATCATGTTGCCAATTGACCTAATTAGTGTTAATTGGTCTTCCAGCTCTTCGTTATGCTCAAATTTACTTTTTCCAGCCTCTTATTGCTACTTGTCCCAACTTTTTTGGGATTTGTTGACACCGTGAAATTTTGAATCAGCGTATTTTTCCTTTAAAATGATACATTTACTCGGATTAAACATTTGATCTGTCATCTATGTTCTATTACAAATAAAATATTGACATTTGCCATCTCCACATCATTGCATTCAGTTTTTATTCACAATTTGTTTAGTGTCCCAACTTTTTTGGAATCCGGTTTGTACATATATATACAATATACTGTCCTCTGTAGTATATATAGTGTATATACAGTACAGACCAAAAGTTTGGACACACCTTCTCATTCAAAGAGTTTTCTTTATTTTCATGACTATTAAGGCATCAAAACTATGAATTAACACATGTGGAATTATATACATAACAAACAAGTGTGAAACAACTGAAAATATGTCATATTCTAGGTTCTTCAAAGTAGCCACCTTTTGCTTTGATTACTGCTTTACACACTCTTGGCATTCTCTTGATGAGCTTCAAGAGGTAGTCCCCTGAAATGGTCTTCCAACAGTCTTGAAGGAGTTCCCAGAGATGCTTAGCACTTGTTGGCCCTTTTGCCTTCACTCTGCGGTCCAGCTCACCCCAAACCATCTCAATTGGGTTCAGGTCCGGTGACTGTGGAGGCCAGGTCATCTGGCGCAGCACCCCATCACTCTCCTTCATGGTCAAATAGCCCTTACTTTCAAAGTTTTCCCAATTCTTCGGCTGACTGACTGACCTTCATTTCTTAAAGTAATGATGGCCACTCGTTTTTCTTTACTTAGCTGCTTTTTTCTTGCCATAATACAAATTCTAACAGTCTATTCAGTAGGACTATCAGCTGTGTATCCACCTGACTTCTCCTCAACGCAACCGATGGTCCCAACCCCATTTATAAGGCAAGAAATCCCACTTATTAAACCTGACAGGGCACACCTGTGAAGTGAAAACCATTTCAGGGGTCTTCCTCTTGAAGCTCATCAAAAGAATGCCAAGAGTGTGCAAAGCAGTAATCAAAGCAAAAGGTGGCTACTTTGAAGAACCTAGAATATGACATATTTTCAGTTGTTTCACACTTGTTTGTTATGTATATAATTCCACATGTGTTAATTCATAGTTTTGATGCCTTCAGTGTGAATCTTCAATTTTCATAGTCATGAAAATAAAGAAAACTCTTTGAATGAGAAGGTGTGTCCAAACTTTTGGTCTGTACTGTATATATATATATACACACACACAGTATACTGACCTCTGTAGTATGTATACAGTATACTGTCCTCTGTAGTACATATATATACAGTATACTGTCCTCTATAGTACATATATATATACAATATACTGTCCTCTGTAGTACATATATATACAATATACTGTCCTCTGTAGAATATATATACAGTATACTGCCCTCTGTAGAATATATATACAGTATACTGCCCTCTGTAGAATATATATATATACAGTATACTGCCCTCTGTAGTATATATATATATATATATACAGTATACTGTCCTCTGTAGTGTATATATAGTGTATTTATATATATATATACAGTATACTGTCCTCTGTAGATATATATGTATACTGCCCTCTGTAGTGTATATATATACAGTATACTGTCCTCTGTAGAAAATATACACAGTATACTGCCCTCTGTAGAATATATATATATACAGTATATTGCCCTCTGTAGTGTGTATATATATATATATATATATACAGTATACTGCCCTCTGTAGTATATATATATATATACAGTATACTGTCCTCTGTAGTGTATATATAGTGTATTTATATATACAGTATACTGTCCTCTGTAGATATATATGTATACTGCCCTCTGTAGTGTATATATATACAGTATACTGCCCTCTGTAGTATATATATATATATATATATACAGTATACTGTCCTCTTCCATGTTAATTACTTTACACAGTTTAGTGTCATCTGCAATAATTGATACTTTACTATGCAAGCCTTCTACAAGATCATTAATAAATATATTGAAGAGAATAGGGCCCAATACTGACCCCTGTGGTACCCCACTAGTGACAGTGACCCAGTCTGAGTGTGTACCATTAATAACCACCCTCTGTTTTCTATCACTGAGCCAGTTACTTACCCACATCAGACCCGGCACTATAATAAGGCAGACCAAGCGGCTGCCTTAGGGCACAGAGACATGGGGGCGGAAAAATTAAACTTGAAAAAAAAAAAATCACTTGTGCCGCCGGCTGCCCGGCCTCTGTGAGCAATTACGCTGCTGCACCACCCCCGGCCCCGCCTCCACCCATCCAGGCGGGCGGCCTCCACCCATCCGGGCCCGGTGCTGCTTTCTTGCTGTGATCTCGCGCCGGGTCTCGCGGGATCACGCGTTGCACGCCAGAAAACTGGATTGTGGGAGGCTGCAAGCGAGAGCAAGACAGCGGGAGCGGAGCAGTCTCACTCTCAGAGCGAGGTAAGTATTTTTTGTGCACACCGCTGCCTGGCTTCATAACTCACACAGGGGGGCACCGCACCTGACATGGCACTATATGGCAGGCACCAGAAAATCCTTCACAGGGGCCCGGCCCCGGGGGCAAAATTATATGGCACTGGCAATAAGTAAACTAAGCAAAAAATAAATAAAAATGAAATAGATACAGAGGGGGCAAAAAATAGAATATATACACAGGGGACAAATGATTATAGAATATATGCAGAGGGGGCAAAGTGGATATATACAGGCCCCTTGTATATATTCCATTTTGCCCCCTGTATATATATCCATTTGCCCCCTATGTATACATTCCATTTTGCCCTCTGTATATATATACTATATATATCCATTTGCCTCTCTGTATATATTCCATTTTGCCCCCTGTATATATATCCATTTGCCCCCTCTGTATATATTCCATTTTGCCCCCTGTATATATATCCATTTAACCCCTCTTATTAAATTCCATTTTGCCCCCTGTAAATATATCCATGGGATGCTGGTGTTAGGGAAAGTTCTGGGGGGGCGCCAAAATGTAGCTTCGCATTCTCATTTTATATACTAACCTTTTATTCGGTACAGTGTCAAATGCTTTGGAGAAGTCCAGATATACGACATCCATTGATTCGCCGCTGTCAAGTCTAGAACTGACCTCCTCATAGAAACTGATTAAATTAGTTTGACATGACCGATCCCTCGTGAAGCCATGCTGATATGGCGTTATTTGCTTATTTTCATTGAGGTACTCCAAGATATCATATCTTAGAAAACCTTCAAACAGTTTACCCACGACAGATGGTAGACTTACTGGCCTATAGTTACCTACACTGCTAGATGCTACTACTTTAGAATAATAACCTATTATAATATGCCTATGGAGAGTGCTTGCTTTTATGCACCTATTTGCCATGAGGATGGCTGAATTACCTGAACTTCATTATGTGCCATCAGACATGCATGATTTCTGGCACGATTGCATTGAATCGAATAACACTGAGACTGAACACTGTAGTTATCATGTCCCCCATCAATTGACAGTTTTTGATTAGAAACAATGGTACCATGGTTTGCAACTTCTGTGACTTTTCTACAGACAAGTAGTGGTGACCTACTGTATGCCAGGTCCAACCTAGTACCTAGTGTAGACCAGAAGTCATTACTAGAAGTTGGTTACTAGAAGGCTGTATGAATGCGTATACAGTCCCTATGGCTCCATGATACTTTCATGAGGTTCTGCAGAATGGTTTCTCCATATTGCAATGAAATAGTTCCAAAGGAACAAAGAAGAATTTTTTGAATAATTGGTTAATAAATTAATTGGATTAATAAAGAGCTACAATAGGGCCCCCCAAAAAGTACATGTGCTCTTTATTTTTGCTCTTGTGCGAGTGAAAATCTGATCCTGTTACAATTGTACAGAATGTATATCAGTGAATTAGGATTGGGCTGCAATAATGGACACACTGAATAAACCAGAGTGGCGCTGTTTCTGGACAAATAAATGTAGACTTTATTTTAGTACTCCAAAATAAATGTGAAAAATTAGAGATATAGCAAACATTAGTGTCTCAGTAAACCTCAAAGAGCACCACTCAGCAAGATCAACCCATACAACACCAGGTATACTGTCTGGTAGGGTTGATCTTGCTGTGAAAATTGGTTGTGGCGTTCCTGGGAAAAAATACTTTTATTCTTTTTACAAGTGAGAGCTTTAGCGCACCAAGGGGTGTGGCCAGCACTGGAAATGCACCGGAGATAAGGTGCACTGAAGGACCAAGTCCCTCCCCTCCTTGGTCTACAGCCCTAATTCACATACATTATAAAAGTCTTTTTTTTCAGGCACACAGCAACCGATTTTCACAAGACAGGTATCATTTTATTTAGCAGGATCAACCCTACGTTAAAATTTCTGGTCTGATAGGGTTGATTCTGATGACAGGGGCTCTTTAAATTGACACTAGCAACAAAAGCCATTAAAAGTCAAATTTTAGTTTGCTGCAATTATTTATCTAACCTGTTCAGTTTCACGTAAATTTTTCCTACATTTGTATGTGGTGAGAGGGCACACTGCACATCTTTTAGATGCTTGAGAAACATCATCCTTTCACCTTGTTATTTCCCTAGAGCAGTAGGTTGATTATACGTTTAGCACTGTATGTCAAAATGTCCTTGTTTGTGTGTCTGCTCGTTGTATTTCAGTGATCGATATCACGTGTCATCTGTGAAGTGATTTGGGATATGTCACAAGGTTGACCACTTAGATAAAATATAACCACAGTAATTAGTTTTTGCTCCACTATTAGAATACAATCTTAGCGTTAGTTTCCAGACTGGTACATTGTAAACTATTCCCCGTGCTGATGAATAATTAATCGGATCAATCAGCAGTAGGTTCACATGGCAGCAGGTAAGAGGGTTTTTTTGTTTAACAAATGGATTGTGTCAAAAAAATGCTAGAAATGGAGAGAAAATACCTATAAAGAGAATTCCACCCATCATCTGGTTATGTTCCTCGCAATTTAAGTGGACCCTTAGTATTGTGCTTAGGCTAAGGAGCTTCCATGTCCTTTTTCCTTAACCCTGCAAGGAGGTATGGACTTTCTGGCCGGATTCCCAAGTCTCGGTCCCCAGGTGTGCTGTAAGAAGATGGAACGTGGTCAGAAATGGGGCCAAGGGTCAACACCAGAAGGAAGGCAAGGAATAGATAAGCTAGATGATGAGGCAAGGAGTAGTCCAAGGATGGCCAGGTGACCAGAACCAGTAGATAAATACTGGAAGAGAAGTCAAAGGGCAAGACGGGAGCAGAATTAAGAAAACATGGCCAGGGTAAAGGTCACGAATAGAGGTGAGTAAATTGCTTAAAATTCAGTTCGGAATCAATGTGGCCTGATTTGGTTCTACCTGAATTGAAAGGGCTCCAATTGGCATAACAATTTGTGTATGACACTCTGAGGTCTCCTATGGCTCAATTTTTCCCTCTTGTCTCCCACAAAGGGGGAATAAAAAAAAATTTCGGTCTCTCAAGGTCTACTATAGGTCAAAGTAAGGGACAATCCGTAGAATCCGTACCTAGGGGTTGTTCAGGATTGTTTTTTAAATTGACCCATGTAGAGTAGTCAGATAGAGCCACACCAAGCTTATATACAGTAGAATAATGTTTTTATTATTATTATTATTATTATTATTTATTATTAAAGAGCCATTCATTCCATAGCACTGTACATATGATAAGGGGTGCACATACATAATACAGACAATTGCACTAAGCATGAACAAGACGAGTTACAAACTGGTACAGAAGGAGAGAGGGCCCTGCCCGTGAGGGCTTACAATCTACATGGTATGGGAGAAGGACACAGTAGGATAGGGTAAAGTTGGTCATGGTGGTATAGAGGCAGCAGCGTCACTGGTTGTAGGCTTGTATGAATAGGTGGGTTTTTAGGTTTCTGTTGAAGGATTCCACTGTAGGTGAGAGTCTGATATGTTGGAGTAGCGAGTTCCAGAGTGTGAGGGATGCACGGGAGAAATCTTGGAGGCAATTGTGGGAAGAGGTGATAAGAGGAGAGAAGGAGGTCTTGTGAGGATCGGAGATTGCGTGTGGGGATGTATCGGGAAAGTAGCTCAGAGATGTAGGGAGGGGACAGGATGTGGACGGCCTTGTATGTATTTGTTAGTATTTTGAACTGAATTCGCTGGGCAATGGGGAGCCAGTGAAGGAATTGGCAGAGGGGAGAGGCAGAGGAGTAACAGGGTGAGAGTTGAATTAGTCGGGCAGCAGATTTGAGGAAAGAATGGAGGGGTGCGAGAGTGCTAGATGGAAGGTCACAGAGGAGGATATTGCAGTAGTCTAGGCGGGAGATGATGAGAGCAGGTACAAGCATTTTTGCAGACTCAAAGTTGAGGAAAGCACGGATGCGGGAGATGTTTTTGAGTTAGAGGCGGCAGGTAGTGGAAAGGGCTTGGATGTGCGGTCAGAAGGAGAGGGCAGAATCCAAGGTCACTCCAAGGCAGCGGACTTGGTTGACCGGGGAGTGTGTGCAGCCATGGATCGTGATAGATAGGTCTGTTGGGGGGGTTAAGCAAGATGTGGCAAAAATGATGAATTCTGTTTTATCTATGTTAAGTTTTAAAAGGCGAGAGGAGAAGAAGGATATGAAAGATAGGCATTGTGGGATTCTGGATAGTAAGGTGGTGATGTCTGGACCAGAGAGGTAGATTTGTGTGTCGTCAGCATAAAAGTGATACTGAAAGCCATGGGACTCTATGAGCTGTCCCAGACCGAAAGTGTAGTTAGAGAAGAGCAGGGGTCCTAGGACAGAGCCTTGCAGGACACCAACAGAGAGGGAATGAGACGAGGAGGTGGTGTGGGAGTGGGAGACGCTAAATGTTCGCTCTGTGAGGTATGATGTGATCCAGGAGAGGGCCAGGTCAGTGATGCCAAGAGATGAGAGAGTTTGTAACAGAAGGGAGTGCTGAACAGTTTACAAGGCAGAGGACAGGTCAAGGAGAAGGAGGACAGAGTAATGTTTTTTGGTTTTGGCTGTTAGTAGGTCATTGGTGACTTTGGTGAGGGCAGTCTCAGTTGAGTGGTGGGGTCAGAAGCCAGGTTGTAGTCGGTCAAAGAGGGAGCATGAGGAGAGATGAGAGGACAGTTCAGAATGGACATGTTGCTCAAGTAGCTTTGAGGCATATTGAAGAAGTGATATGGGGCGATAACTGGACAAAGAAGATGGGTCAAGTGAAGGCTTTTTGAGGATGGGTGTAATGGTAGCATGTTTAAAACAAGAGGGGAAGACACCAGAGGTTAGTGATAGGTTGAAGAGATGAGTTAGGGCTGGGATAAACACTGTGGTGAGGTTAGGGATGAGGTGGGATGGGATTGGGTCAAGTGCACAGGTTGTGAGATGTGATCTGGAGAGTAGAGTGGAGAGTTTTTCTTTTGTAATGGTGGAGAAGCGGGTTTTGGGAGGCGAGGACTAAGTAGTTGGGTAGAGCACAGTCTGTGGGGACTGTGCGCTGAAGCTTTCTCTGATGTTGACTATCTTTTGTTTGAAGTATGTGGCAAAGTCCTCAGTTGAGCTGAGATGAGAGGGTGGGGGCGTTTGGGGAAGGAGAAGGGAGTTTAAAGTGTAAAAAGTTGTTTAGGGCTGTGGGACAGGGAAGATATGAGAGATGAGAAGTAGACCTGTTTTGCATCAGCGAGTGAAGATTTGAAAATGAGAAGGGATTGCTTGTATGTGGTGAAGTGAGCCTTAGAGTGGGATTTCTTCCATGCTGCTCAGCAGCCCTGGAAGCTTGTTTGAGTTTTTTGGTCAGGTTGGTGTGCCAGGGTTGTCTGTTGATTTTCCGGGTTTTGTTGTGTGTGAGGGGGCAACAATGTCCAGAGCTGTACTTATTGTGATGTTATATAGGGTGGTTGCATTATCTGGGTCTTGGAGAGAACAAATGGTAGAGAGTCAGAAGGCAAGCGAAAGTCGAGATGTTTAAGGTTCCTGCGGGGGGGGGGGGGGGGTGTTAGTGTGTGGACTGGGGGAGCAGCAGAAGAGCCCAGTAAAGAGAAGGTGAGTATGTTGTGGTCGGATGGGGGGAGAGGCGAATTAGAAAGGTTAGATAGGGAGCAGAGGCGGACGGTGTGACCATCTCTGTTTGTGGGAGCGGAAGACCACTGTGAGAAGGAGAAAGAGAGTGATAGCAGTTTAGAGGCGGCTGAGTGGCAGGTGTCAATAGGGATGTTGAAGTCACCAATGAAGATAGTGGGGATGTCGGCAGAAAGAAAGTCTAGGAGCCAGATGTTAAAGTGGTCAAGAAAGATGGTGGCTGGGCCTGGGGGGCGGTAAATGACAGCTACTTAAAGGTTGGAGGGAGAGTAGATGCAAACAGAGTGTACTTCAAATGAAGTGAGTGTAATGGAGGGTGGCAGTGGAGTTGGGCTGTAGGAGAAGGTATCTGATAGGAGAAGACCAACTCCTCCGCCATGTTTGCTCCTGGGGCGGGGGGTGTGAGTGAAATGAAATCCGCTATAAGAGAGTGCAGCAGGGGAGGAGGTGTCAGAGGGTGTCAGCCGTGTTTCTGTGAGACCCAGAAAGGAAAGTTTTCGAGAGATGAAGAGGTGATGAATGTAGGACAATTTGTTACAGGCAGAGCGTGCATTTCATAATGCTCCTGCAAGAGGAACTAAAGGAGCAGGGGTCAGAGGAATGGTTATTAGGTTTAAGGGGTTACAGATATTTGTAGAAGGAGATTTGTAGTAGGAGGTAGAGGTGATAGTGGGGATTTGCTGAGGGGGGCCTGGATTTGGAGAGATATCACCAGCAATAAGGAGAAGCAGAGAAAGTGTTAGTAGGTGAGAATAAGAGAAAGCATGAGGTATCAGTGTGTGTTTTGAAAGGAAGTGTTTTACGTTGCCAAAGAGGTTAGTGCAAGTGGTCAGATGAGATGGTAAGATGGAGGGAGATGAATACAGGGAGTGCAGAATTATTAGGCAAGTTGTATTTTTGAGGATTAATTTTATTATTGAACAACAACCATGTTCTCAATGAACCCAAAAAACTCATTAATATCAAAGCTGAATATTTTTGGAAGTAGTTTTTAGTTTGTTTTTAGTTTTAGCTATTTTAGGGGGATATCTGTGTGTGCAGGTGACTATTACTGTGCATAACTATTAGGCAACTTAACAAAAAACAAATATATACCCATTTCAATTATTTATTTTTACTAGTGAAACCAATATAACATCTCAACATTCACAAATATACATTTCTGACATTCAAAAACAAAACAAAAACAAATCAGTGACCAATATAGCCACCTTTCTTTGCAAGGACACTCAAAAGCCTGCCATCCATGGATTCTGTCAGTGTTTTGATCTGTTCACCATTAACATTGCGTGCAGCAGCAACCACAGCCTCCCAGACACTGTTCAGAGAGGTGTACTGTTTTCCCTCCTTGTAAATCTCACATTTGATGATGGACCACAGGTTCTTAATGGGGTTCAGATCAGGTGAACAAGGAGGCTATGTCATTAGATTTTCTTCTTTTATACCCTTTCTTGCCAGCCACGCTGTGGAGTACTTGGACGCGTGTGATGGAGCATTGTCCTGCATGAAAATCATGTTTTTCTTGAAGGATGCAGACTTCTTCCTGTACCACTGCTTGAAGAAGGTGTCTTCCAGAAACTGGCAGTAGGACTGGGAGTTGAGCTTGACTCCATCCTCAACCCGAAAAGGCCCCACAAGCTCATCTTTGATGATACCAGCCCAAACCAGTACTCCACCTCCACCTTGCTGGCGTCTGAGTCGGACTGGAGCTCTCTGCCCTTTACCAATCCAGCCACGGGCCCATCCATCTGGCCCATCAAGTCTCACTCTCATTTCATCAGTCCATAAAACCTTAGAAAAATCAGTCTTGAGATATTTCTTGGCCCAGTCTTGACGTTTCAGCTTGTGTGTCTTGTTCAGTGGTGGTCGTCTTTCAGCCTTTCTTACCTTGGCCATGTCTCTGAGTATTGCACACCTTGTGCTTTTGGGCACTCCAGTGATGTTGCAGCTCTGAAATATGGCCAAACTGGTGGCAAGTGGCATCTTGGCAGCTGCACGCTTGACTTTTCTCAGTTCATGGGCAGTTATTTTGCGCCTTGGTTTTTCCACACGCTTCTTGCGACCCTGTTGACTATTTTGAATGAAACGCTTGATTGTTCGATGATCACGCTTCAGAAGCTTTGCAATTTTAAGAGTGCTGCATCCCTCTGCAAGATATCTCACTATTTTTGACTTTTCTGAGCCTGTCAAGTCCTTCTTTTGACCCATTTTGCCAAAGGAAAGGAAGTTGCCTAATAATTATGCACACCTAATATAGGGTGTTGATGTCATTAGACCACACCCCTTCTCATTATAGAGATGCACATCACCTAATATGCTTAATTGGTAGTAGGCTTTCGAGCCTATACAGCTTAGAGTAAGACAACATGCATAAAGAGGATGATGTGGTCAAAATACTCATTTGCCTAATAATTCTGCACGCAGTGTAGTTTCTTGCTGGGTGAATGGATGAGGGGGTATTTCAAGAGGTTTTGGAAAAGCGGGAAGAGTAAGATGAAAGATTGAAACATTGTTTGAATTAACTATTTATGTAATTACCTTTGGTCCACTTCTGGTTACATTCTGGCATAATTCAGTATGTGCACTTAAAGAGTTGCACTTGAAAGATGTTGCATTGAATATACCAAGATCTGAAAGACCTAAGGACTTAGATTTATACCACTCAGTTGTCACGGTAGGTAAGATAAGGGAAGGAAACAGAACACGGCAAAGCAAACAAAACAACTGACTAGGCCCCAAATGCTAGGGAACAAAGGGGTCACTCCTAGCAATCCCTAAAACACTTTTCCTAAGCTGTTATGCCCATGTGCATATCTGGATGGTAGATATGCACATGCCCACGTACCTAAGACTATGACACATTGAACCAAACCCTCAGCTGTAGGGAAGGGGAAAAGAGGCACCAGCTCCTTTTACAACCGAAGGAGCTAGCGTCACCCTAGACTAGAGGCTTAGTCAAAACAGACACAGAAGGAAAAAGGGAAAATGACTTATCTAGAGATGTGTTGGAGCAGATGATCCCCCAAACTTCCAGAGCTCACACAAGGCAGAACTATAATCCGCAAAGGCTATAGGGAGAGGGAGGAATAGATAGCCTCACCAATTACCAAAAGAACAACACCTGGGAGGAGGTGGGATTCTGCTCACACCCACAACAAAACAAACGGTCAGATCGAGTCATGTGCAGCAACTCTGGCAGATCTCCTCAGAACACCCACAGGGCAGGGTGTGACATCAGTGTTCAATCAGGTGTGACCAAGAGGGTAGGGGGCTAAATTTGGCCTAATCAAGGGAGGACCAGATACATGGGTGAAATAGTCAATGTAAACAAATACTCAATAAATCCAGCAGGGGACATTAAAAGTTCAATGCAGACATACCAGGGGATGAGAAGGAGAGATAAGGGGTGTGGACAATATCAGACTCTGGAAAAGTTGGGTGCAGCAGTTAGGTTCAATGCAGACATATAACAAAATAATAGCAAAGACAGGTGCACTTCCTGCCTGTTTAATACCACGCCATTCTTTTCAGTTTGTATATATAGAGATGCTTGGAGGTGTATAAACTCCAATTTAAATGTGCCTGCTTTCCATCTACAGGCTACATTTAGGTGCACCTGTGAGGCCTGCGCCATACCAGCCAGTCTTGAGTGGGACTCGCAGACTCCTCCCTCCTCCCATTGCTAGCATGGTTACATGCTGGAGGTAACTGGTGAGTTTTTTGTGAGTCGGCCTCATGCTCCTGTAATTTGCCCACTGGCTCCTGGTATTGCCCACATGGCACAGGTAGGTGAGTGTTAGGTCCCGAGCTACTTGAGAAACCTTGGCGTGGTGCTCGGGCTCAGACATGTCCTACACCGTAGGACATGTTGGCTATTCTCTCAATTTTAAAATCAGTTTGAGGGTTTAGTAAGACCGCAGAGTGCACCTGTCTTTGCTATTATTTTGTTATATTGATGATCACATCCACATAATTGCTATCTTGTGTAGGATGTCTATTGTGGTACTTGTGGTTTGCTGCGGGCATCCTCCACTGTGTGCATTTTTGCTGGGGATAGTCATTGGCAGCGGGCCACAGGTGCAGGATTTGCTCCCCTGTATATATATATGCACAACTGCATGTGGGCTTGAGCACTTCCTGCCTGTTTAATACCACACCATTCTTTTCAGTTTGTATCAATGCAGACATACCAGGGGATGAGAAGGAAAGATGAGGGGTGTGGACAATATCAAACTCTGGAAAAGTTGGGTGCAGCAGTTAGGTTCAATGCAGACATACCAGGGGATGAAAAGAAAAGATGAGGGTGTGGACAATATCAGACTCTGGAAAAGTTGGGTGCAGCAACTTTTCTTTTATAAAGCCAATCAGGGAGTGCCATCGTTTTTCACGTAGGTGACCATGTGTTACCATACCTAGATAGAGCCAAATAGTGCCAAAAAGTATTTAGAGAGTACCATATTCATGTGCAACTACTGTTCAGTATTACATCATGGTCTCAGATCTCAAGGGCCAAGTTCAGGGCAATTAGTGATCACATACTTTTCCCTTTTTGATATAGATGATTGCCATGGTCCAGGACCATGGTTCTATAATAACATACAGTATATACTATTATTTGTATCTTTGTCGCAGTCTGGGGTTCGGTAAATGTATGGTGGTAGGTTGGAGGTAGGATTTGTCATGAAAAATGAGGTTTAGAGAAATGTCTGTAATATGCAATAACCCTTCATCCTTGAGTAATTGCTAATTGGCCGTTTAATAATTGATAATTGAGCATATGGCACATGGGACGTAGGTGATTACTCACAAGCAATTATCTTCATGCAGTATGGGGTAAGTGGGACATGAAGTTGCTGTTCTTTATTTCACACACAAAATATGGCTTGTTATGTTATATGGAACTCATTTATCAGATGCACAGGATCACCGATTTTCTTTTGCCCAATGTCCAGTTGGTTGACTAAAATTTTTCAATAATGATACATCCTCTTTTCTTCACCATCTACCTGACCATTGTGATGATAACGAGCAGAGAGCATGACCACTGCACAAAACTTAGGGGATCATTTACTATCCAGAAATATGCCTATATGAGGTGTATTTCCAGCGCAGATTGTGGTGCAAAGGTTATTTGCACCGCTATCTGTGACTTTTCCCTGCTCACGCCAGGTCTGAATAAGTGGGCAGGGAAGGGCCGGTAGGCTCGTCTTATTCATCATTTTCTATGCCTGGTTTAGGTCTAGAAAATGGTCTAAATGCAAGACAGCATGGAAGCTGTCTTACATTTAGACCGGCGCTGGATACACCGAAGTTATGTAGAGGCCGCAACCTCTTCATAGCTTCATCGGATCCAATGCCTATTTTAATAAATGACCCCCTTAGCCTCTACTTCTTTACCTGACTATTTTAGTTACAGGAGCTGTTCATCCTAGGAGGTGACCGCCTAGTTAAAAAAAGAAATATCCACTTATCGGTCCACAGTTCCGCCTTTCCAACACATGCCCTATTGATGGCCATTTCCAATCTCTACCAGACTGAAAGTGGATAGTCCTATGACCTCCAATTGTTTGCCTCAGTGGTTACATGTGCAAGAATGGCCCTTTACTATTGTTGACGTGCTAGCACATGTGACCACTGAGACCAGTGATTGATTGCAGCGGGTCAAGAGTCCCAAGACGCTTCTGGTTCAGCAGGTACGGTAATCTTTTTTGGAATGTGGTAGCAGCGTGGGAACGATGAGGCTTTTCTTTTCAGCTGTCCACTGGTTCCAACCATTGGAGTTTTCAGATAACCCCTTTAATATCCCGTAACATTCTACAAACAACCTTGGATACCCCCCTCATGTTTTTGTGAGTTTTTACATGAGGTGGGTTGCCAAGATGCCCACCATTTGAATAAATGTAACTCTATATACTGCAGAGATCATAGGATTTTTTTTTTCCTATATGAGACTCACGAGGCAAACCCTTGGAAACAGTCCCATACCATTACCCCATATCAACCACATGTTACAGTAGGCACTATGCCAAACCCAGATTCATCCACCAGACCACTAAATAGTGAGAGGTCGTTCATCATGACAGAGTTAATTGACAACAGCTTAAGGCGAACGTGTGCGCTCCGTGGCCGTATTGCGGACCGCATTTGCGCATCCGCAATACACGGGCACCGTTCCGTGTGCATTCCGTATCACGGATGCGGACCCATTCACTTTAATGGGTCTGCAAATCCGGAGATGCGGAATGGTGCGAAACAGAAGCACGGAACGGAACCCTACGGGAGCACTACGGAGTGCTTCCATGGGGTTTCGTCCCATACTTCCGTTCCACAAAAAGATAGAACATGTCCTATCTTTTTGCGGAAGGGCCGGATCGCAGACCCATTAAAGTGAATGGGTCCGCGATCCGCTGCGGCTGCCCCATGGACGGTGTTCGTGCATTACAGCCCGCATTTTGCGGGCTGCAGCACGACCACGGGGCGTACATGTTCGTCTGCAGGAGGCCTAAGACTTTAAGCAATTTTGCTTTTTTCCTCTGCTGGATCTCAATACCGCTTCAGTTTGTCTCCATTCATTGTCAATTGGGACAAAACTGAATGGAACGGAGTGCACCAGAAATCATTTCGTTCCATTTTTTTGCATTCCCATGCCGAACAGCATTTTTTTGTGCATCATGGGATGCGGAGCAAGACGGATACGGCATGAAAGACAATGTTAGTCAATGGTCCCGGAGCCATATTCTCGGCCACAAAAGAAAACAGATCCTGCGCCCATTGACTTACTGTGGTTTTAATTCCTGATCCGTCATGGCTATTGTAGAGATAATACAAACGGATATGTTCATAACGGATGCAGACGGTTGTATTATCCGAACGTAAGCGTTTTTGCTGATCCATGATGGATCCAGAAAAACGCAGATGTGAAAGTAGCCTTACACCTCTCCAGCCAGCTCCTGGCATTGTGACATGCATTACCTTCACAGACTAAATCCTGCACTCCCTCTTTCAGCTGATCAACAAATCTCAGGGGATCTTCAGCTGGATACAATCTCACTGTAGTCCTCTGTGGTCAATCTTAACTGATGCTGACTAACAGGGTGGAGAGTTGCTCCTTGCAAGCAAATGGCATGGAGTGTGCATGTACCCAACTCCAAGCTGAAAAAAGCGAAGCAGCCCCTTTGGCATGCCAACCTAGACTGGGAATAGACCCCTATATAGAGCCCATGATTTTCAATAAATATCTGCTCATCAGCTCCTCGTTTGCTCCATAGTCAGTAGATTTCTACTAACTAGTTAATTAAATCTCAATCGCTCCTGCAATTTCCATCATCAATATAGCCTATCCCATCACACTTTGCAGCCATTTATGTAATACATAAATAGATAAATCACAATGTGTACGCAAACACACCAATAATGGTCTGAAAGCATTGAAGACGGTTTGTACAAACAATCCATTGCCATGAAATAGCTCAGAAGGATTTCCAGATGAGCTATTAGAGTAAGCAGCCGCCAGAAAATGCAACCGAGATGCAATTAAACAAAGGTACTTACCATTACAAAGTGTCCTTTTATGGTTAATTTAGAGCATTGTATGATTAAAACGACTCTTCAGATGCACAAATTGAGACCAAGTAATGCTACCACGGCAATTAATGTTACCCACTAATGTTTGTGGCGAATGGCTGTTTGTAAGGAGAACGTGCCCTTGAGTGCTGAGTGATTGAGTTTAATGGGAAAGTGACTGATTTAGACATTTTGAGATGATAGTTCCTAGGTGAATTTACAAGCAGACTATAAAGAGAGAGCGCTGGCCGTCCAGCACTTAAAAGCCAATTTCCATTAACAAACAAACAAATAAATTACACACAGGTAAAAGTGAAGAATGAAAGATATGAGGAATGAAATTTCACCACATAGAAGAGGTTGAAACGTAAGATAATAGTAGTTCTAAAGTAGGGTTGATGTCTCAAACAGGTGTTATAATTCACATAGATAGTGGACTCTGGACCTCGCTGCAGGAAGGCCAAAGGTCTCAGTCCCCAGGGTAGTCTTGATTGGCGAGGGGGAATGAAACAAGAAAATACATAGTCAAATGTGTACAATGGCCAGGTTTGGAGTGGTCCCAATGCTAGGTGCCCCAGACATGGTTGAGGTATCACCCTGTGTTGCTGCTCTCCGGAAAGGATAGTAAGACATGGTGCACTCCAATGAGAAATAAGTCCAGAGAATCAAGGTCTGCAGTAAAACTCAAGTGCAAAACAATACAGGCAAGGCACTGTGTTGTCTTCTCCAGTCTCCTCCCAGGCAAAATAAGGATTCATGCTGAGGAAAGGCCTGAGGAAGCTGTCCTTTTCTTTCTCAGAAGGCTGGTACCCTGGTAAAAGGCTGGAGGCCCAGGGTATGTGGCTCAGTTATCTGGCTGGAGTGTTTGTCAATGGGCTGGTGACCTGGAGTCTGTGGCCCAGCATCCCCATCTCAGCATCTTCTTTTGGTCACTCATGCAGTCTGGCAGAGTATCTCCTACTATCACTAGTCCCTATCTGCTCTCCTTACATATGGTTTCTAGCTGAACTAGAACAAATTCTAGCTGAACAATTTCTGTCATAGACTTGTATAGAGTATCAATGCAAGTCTATGGGAATGAATAAGCAGTTTTTTTCCAGAGATAAACAAGTCTTGCGAAATAAACAACATAGCTAAGCCAGGCAGTCACAAGGTCAGTGTCTGTTTTTTTCCCTCCAAAACTTTGCATGTGTTAGGGCTTGTTCACATCACTGTTATGGATTCTGTCATCGTTTTCCATTCTAACATGGTTATAACAGAAAATAACGGAATTCATAAGACGGAAGTCAAAACGGATGCCTTTAAGAGGCATTCGGTTTTGATCCTTCATAATACAAGTCTATGGGCAGCATAGTGGATCCGTCCTGGTTTCCATTATGCAGAAGTCCAGTCCTGCATAACGGAAACCAGGACGGATCCGTTATGCAGGCCCATAGACTTCTGTTATGACGGAATGCAAAACAGAAGCCTTTAAGAGGCATTCCGTTTTGATCCGTCTTAGTAGAAGTCTATGGGAATCATAACGGATCCGTCTAGTCTCTGTTATGCAGAATGGAAAACAAAGTCCTGTCAACAGGACTTTGTTTTTCGTCTTGCATAACGGGAACCAGACAGATCTGTTATGATTCCCATAGACTTCTATTATGATGGATCAAAACGGAATGCCTCTTAAAGGCTTCCGTTTTAACTTCCGTCTTATGGATTCCGTTATTTCCCGTTATAACCATGTTGTAATGGGAAAACAATGACGGAATCCATAATGGTGATGTGAACCCGCCCTTAGAAAGTCAAAAAGTCTCTCAATATCAGCTTGCTGTGCATGAAGTGCAATAAAGTAGGGAATTGGTGGCTTTGCATAGTAGCGATAAGGGCAAATGTCCACAAACGTCCATAGCCACTACAAAGAATGCCAAAGAGAAGATATCCATGTTTCATGCTCTGTCCACTCAGGCCCTGCACTAAGCATGTATTACTTCAAGTGTACTCATTTATGTTAGTACTGAAGAAGAAAATTTGCTGAAGTCTTCTCCATTTGTGTTGTGCTAAGCGAGGATCGAGGATGAATCCTGCCCTTGAAGTTAATTTCTTATAAAGGCTGTGCACAGTATAAACGGCTGCGCTGAAGCTTCACGTCCCCGGTGTCCTTGTATAGATGTCACTGTAGTTTTGAGCTAAAAGAAGCAGAACATCTTCCTTAATGAATCCATAATGCTGAACTCTCTCTTGTGCAAACAGATGTTTTATAAGAAGCGCCTGCCGATTACTAGCGCCCTGCAGAACCTCCCGACTTTACATGGCGTCTCTCCCAGAAGAATCACAAGCACCCAGCGCGAAGCTGATTCATCCAAACACTTAAAAGCAGATTAGAACAATGTATTTTTCATAAAGCGACTTGAAATACGGTTGAATGTGGTCGTCTAAAACTGCGCCGCATAAATTATTCAGCCAATAAGGAGTTTTCAAATATTCACGCTGTTCTTATCATGGCCAGACACAGCAGCTTGTCTAGAGGAACGGATTAACGTTTGTGGAGGCCCTAGGGCCCCTGGTAACACCGATGCAACCTAAATCTTACCTGATCATCTATTGCAACCACAGGTCCTCCACACTGAAGGTTATGGGAGTTATGGAGATAGTTGTGCCAGCAGTGTAGCTAATACTGGGGCATATACTACAGGTGCTGGATGTTTGGTGGGGGCAACAAGTCTTTTTTGCCTTGGCCAAGGTATTTAGATACAGGGTTATGACGGAAAATTGAACCAATGCTGTGGACAAAGGAAAGACTAGCCATGGCTCTGAGTTGAGCCACCGACTGCCTTAGACGTCATTGGAAATGCATGCATGGCCACCATTTTGTGGCGTAATGATTGCTGAATGTCCACTGAGGGACCTGAAATAATATGACTTCCAGGGCATATGCTATATATACTGGATGCCAGGGGGTGGCAACAAATCTCTTTGCCTTGGTCAGGGCAAACAGGGTTATGAGTGACAGCAAACTGAACCAATGCCCCGAGTGAAGGAAAGCCTAACCATGGTTCTGAGTCCAGCCGCCGACTGCCTTAAATTTCCATGCACGCATGGCCACGGTTTCTTGGTTGTATATGTTTCCAAATGCCCATTAAGGGATGACATATACTTTAATAATGAGAGGCATAACTAGAAAGTACTGGGCCCCTTAGCCAACTTTTAAATTACCTTTCCAGATCAATTACCAGGTAAGAGCTGTTCATAGCTCCATACAGATGCATGCATAAAAATAGAAAGAAGACATCTGGTAGACCAAAAGCCAAAAATAACCTAAAACATAAAACGTGGATGGAAGGCCAGAGAGTCAAAGATCGAGTGGCATGCCCTAGAGACTACCAATTTCCCTTATCCAGTTGTCATTTTAAGAACTGGATTAGAAGAAGTGACTTTACCATGGAATGTGGAAGCCATCAAGGTCATCAAGGTGGAGACCTTGGAGAACGTGCCTTCCTTATAATTTAATGCAGCCTCCACAGCAGTCCAGGGGGCCCTACAGCACCTTCATATGTCTATGTTTTATACTGAATCATTTTGGTCTCTGCATGCTGCCAAAATGATGTCATTTTTCAAGTCAACATATGAAGGATAGTGTTGAGTGCAAATATTCAAATCGCAAATTTTAATTGCGGATATCGCCACTTCAAGAATTTACAAATATTTAGAATATAGTGCTATATATTCGTATTCGCGAATTCGCGAATAGTGTTGATCGGGAATTTATCGCGAATATCGGCACTTAGCAACATCCCTAGCAACCAATAGGAAAGTTGCCTACCCCTTAGTGTTGATCGCGAATATTCTATCGCAAATTTTTATCGTGAATATATTACATTGCAATCAAGTAAATAATGACTGGAGATCACGAATTCTCGAATTTGCGAATTTATGGCGAATATTCGGCCAAAAATTTGCTAAATATCACGAATTCGAATATTGCTTATGCCGTTCATCACTATTCAGGGTCTATTCTGATTTTTGGGCTTTATGGTGTCCCTCCCACCCAGATGGATCCATAAACCGATAAATTTATAAAAAGTTGCAAAGATATCAAATTAATGAATTCCAGTTATCTATAGGTATAAGAAATCTCTATATGTATAAGAATATTTTCATAAATTCCGTGCAATACATCTAATGCTCTCAGATAAAGTCAAGCCGTTTCCTGTGCATAAGAGGCTTCTGCATGTGTCTACAAGATTCACTAACAAGACAGAGATAATCCTCAGCAGCTACAGTCCAGATCACAGCAAATATCCAGTGGATGAACATAAAATGTGAAAATTGATGAATAAATTTGTTCCTAATGAGCTAAATATTCAGTGCCATGGAAAAAACTATTCAGTGCCATGCTATCCTGCAGATATCCATAGCGGTATTACGGGGTCAGTAAATAAAGATTAGTCATTAGAGAGGTTGGCCCTCAAACAATATTTTGTTGTTTGTTTGATTTCTGGAGGTCTGATCTGTGGACCACTACAACCAAGAGAAAGGCTGTCCACAGTCCCTGGTGTGAATGGAGCAGTAATGCCCATGCATGGCAGCATGACCACCACTCCATTCACTTCTATAGGACTGCTGGAGATAGCTGAGCCATAGATAGTGTTAAGGAACAAAGTTCCATAGATTGTTTGAAGTGGAGGTCATTCATGCGCGCTAGCACTCCATTCACACGGGGATTCTAGGACCCCCATTCTCATGATCTGTGGACGTCACAGTGGTTGGAGTGATTGGACACCTAGCAATCATCCACAGGACAAGCCAGCTGCCAAACCTTTTAAATAGTGAAAACTGTAACATCTGAATGGGGATCTATGAGCTAAAAGCATTTTCATAGAGTGAATTACATATGTGTACTTAACACTAGAGTTGAGCGAACACCTAGATGTTCGGGGAAGTTCGGCCGAACTTTAAAAAAAAGTTTGGGTTCGGGACCCGAACTTGATCCGAACTTGAACCCGAACCCGAACCCCATTGAAGTCAATGGGGACCCGAACTTCACTTTATTATTTTCCGTTATAACATGGTTATAACGGAAAATAATAGTATTAGCTTTTCAGATCTGAGTTTTCACAATCGTGAAAACTCAGATTCGACAGTATATTCTAACACTGAGGCGTTCCCATGGTGATGGGGACGCTTCAAGTTAGAATATACTAAGAACTGTATACATAACTGACCCCTTCTGCCTGGCAGCACCCGATCTCTTACAGGGGGCTCTGATCCGCACAATTAACCCCTCAGGTGCCGCATTGTGCGGACCTCTCTGGGACCCATATTGTTTAATATCTTTATCAGCGAAATTGCAGAAGGCCTCCATAGTAAGGTGTGTCTTTTTGCTGATGACACAAAGATTTGTAACAGGGTTGATGTTCCTGGAGGGATAAACCGAATGGAAAAGGATTTAGGAAAACTAGAGGAATGGTCAAAAATCTGGCAACTAAAATTTTATGTTGATAAGTGCAAGATAATGCACCCGGGCGTAAAAACCCAAGAGCAGAATATAAAATCAGTGATACAGTCCTAACCTCAGTATTGAGGAAAGGGATTTAGGGGTCATTATTTCAGAAGACTTAACCACCTTCGGACCGCCTAACGCAGATTCACGTTCCGGAGGTGGCAGCCCTGCGCTCAGCGACGCATATACGCGTCATCTCGCGTGAGCCGGGATTTCCTGTGAACGTGCGCACACAGGCGCGCGCGCTCACAGGAACGGAAGGTAAGAGAGTTGATCTCCAGCCTGCCAGCGGCGATCGTTCGCTGGCAGGCTGGATATGTGATTTTTTTAACCCCTAACAGGTATATTAGACGCTGTTTTGATAACAGCGTCTAATATACCTGCTACCTGGTCCTCTGGTGGTCCCCTTTGTTTGGATCGACCACCAGAGGACACAGGCAGCTCAGTAATATGTTGCACCAAGCACCACTACACTACACCCCCCCCTGTCACTTATTAACCCCTTATTCACCCTTGATCACCCCTGATCACCCCATATAGACTCCCTGATCCCCCCCCTGTCATTGATCACACCCCTGTAAAGCTCCATTCAGATGTCCGCATGATTTTTACGGATCCACTGATAGATGGATCGGATCCGCAAAACGCATATGGACGTCTGAATGGAGCCTTACAGGGGCGTGATCAATGACTGTGGTGATCACCCCATATAGACTCCCTGATCACCCCCCTGTCATTGATTACCCCCCTGTAAGATCCATTCAGATGTCCGCATGATTTTTACGGATCCACTGATAGATGGATCGGATCCGCAAAACGCATACGGACGTCTGAATGGTGTGATCAATGACTGTGGTGATCACCCCATATAGACTCCCTGATCACCCCCCTGTCATTAATTACCCCCCTGTCATTGATCACCCCCCTGTAAAGCACCATTTAGATGTCCGCATTATTTTTACGGATCCACTGATAGATGGATCGGATCCGCAAAACGCATACGGACGTCTGAATGGAGCCTTACAGGGGCGTGATCAATGACTGTGGTGATCACCCCATATAGACTCCCTGATCACCCCCCTGTCATTGATCACCCCCCTGTAAAGCTCCATTCAGATGTCCGCATGATTTTTACGGATCCACTGATAGATGGATCGGATCCGCAAAACGCATACGGACGTCTGAATGGAGCCTTACAGGGGCGTGATCAATGACTGTGGTGATCACCCCATATAGACTCCGTGATCACCCCCCTGTCATTGATTACCCCCCCTGTCATTGATCACCCCCCCTGTCATTGATCACCCCCCCTGTCAGGCTGCATTCAGATGTCCGTATGATTTTTACGGATCCACGGATACATGGATCGGATCCGCAAAACACATACGGACATCTGAATGGAGCCTTATAGGGGGGTGATCAATGACAGGGGGGTGATCACCCCATATAGACTCCCTGATCACCCCCCTGTCATTGATCACCCCCCTGTCATTGATCACCCCCCTGTCATTGATCACCCCTCTGTAAGGCTCCATTCAGACATTTTTTTGGCCCAAGTTAGCGGAAATTATTATTTTTTTCTTACAAAGTCTCATATTCCACTAACTTGTGTCAAAAAATAAAATCTCACATGAACTCACCATACCCCTCACGGAATCCAAATGCGTAAAATTTTTTAGACATTTATATTCCAGACTTCTTCTCACGCTTTAGGGCCCCTAGAATGCCAGGGCAGTATAAATACCCCACATGTGACCCCATTTCGGAAAGAAGACACCCCCAGGTATTCCGTGAGGGGCATATTGAGTCCATGAAAGATTGAAATTTTTGTCCCAAGTTAGCGGAAAGGGAGACTTTGTGAGAAAAAAATAAATAAAATCAATTTCCGCTAACTTGTGCCAAAAAAAAAATATTTCTATGAACTCGCCATGGCCCTCATTGAATACCTTGGGGTGTCTTCTTTCAAAAATGGGGTCACATGTGGGGTATTTATACTGCCCTGGCATTCTAGGGGCCCTAAAGCGTGAGAAGAAGTCTGGGATCCAAATGTCTAAAAATGCCCTCATAAAAGGAATGTGGGCCCCTTTGCGCATCTAGGCTGCAAAAAAGTGTCACACATCTGGTATCTCCGTACTCAGGAGAAGTTGGGGAATGTGTTTTGGGGTGTCATTTTACATATACCCATGCTGGGTGAGAGAAATATCTTGGCAAAAGACAACTTTTCCCATTTTTTTATACAAAGTTGGCATTTGACCAAGATATTTATCTCACCCAGCATGGGTATATGTAAAATGACACCGGAAAACACATTCCCCAACTTCTCCTGAATACGGCGATACCACATGTGTGGCACTTTTTTGCAGCCTAGGTGGGCAAAGGGGCCCACATTCCAAAGAGCACCTTTCGGATTTCACAGGTCATTTACCTACTTACAACACATTAGGGCCCCTGGAAAATGCCAGGGCAGTATAACTACCCCACAAGTGACCCCATTTTGGAAGGAAGACACCCCAAGGTACTCCATGAGGGGCATGGCGAGTTCCTAGAATTTTTTATTTTTTGTCACAAGTTAGTGGAAAATGATGATTTATTTATTTTTTTTCCTTACAAAGTCTCATATTCCACTAACTTGTGACAAAAAATAAAAACTTCCATGAACTCACTATGCCCATCAGCGAATACCTTGGGGTGTCTTCTTTCCAAAATGGGGTCACTTGTGGGGTAGTTATACTGCCCTGGCATTCTAGGGGCCCAAATGTGTGGTAAGGAGTTTGAAATCAAATTCTGTAAAAAATGACCAGTGAAATCCGAAAGGTGCTCTTTGGAATATGGGCCCCTTTGCCCACCTAGGCTGCAAAAAAGTGTCACACATGTGGTATCTCCGTATTCAGGAGAAGTTGGGGAATGTGTTTTGGGGTGTCATTTTACATATACCCATGCTGGGTGAGAGAAATATCTTGGTCAAATGCCAACTTTGTATAAAAAAATGGGAAAAGTTGTCTTTTGCCAAGATATTTCTCTCACCCAGCATGGGTATATGTAAAATGACACCCCAAAACACATTCCCCAACTTCTCCTGAATACGGAGATACCACATGTGTGGCACTTTTTTGCAGCCTAGGTGGGCAAAGGGGCCCACATTCCAAAGAGCACCTTTCGGATTTCACTGGTCATTTTTTACAGAATTTGATTTCAAACTCCTTACCACACATTTGGGCCCCTAGAATGCCAGGGCAGTATAACTACCCCACAAGTGACCCCATTTTTGAAAGAAGACACCCCAAGGTATTCCGTGAGGGGCATGGCGAGTTCCTAGAATTTATTTTTTTTTTGTCACAAGTTAGCGGAAAATGATGATTTATTTATTTTTTCATTCTGAGTCCTGCAATGTGCCCCCATAGCAGTTTACCACCACATATGGGGTGTTGCCGTATTCAGGAGAAAATGGGTAACAAATTATGGGGTGCTTTTTCTCCTGTTGTTCCTTGTGAAAGTGAAAAATTTGGGGCTAAAGCAACATTTTATTAGAAGAAATGAAACGTTTCATTATAACAGCCAAGTGTTTTTAAATTCCGTAAAACACTTATGGGGTCAAAGTGCTTAGTACACACGTTAATTAATTATTTAAGGGGTGTAGTTTCCAAAATTGGGTCACTTTTTTAAGGTTTCCACTGGAGGGGTCGGTCAGGGTCTCTTCAAATAGAAAATGGTGCATTTTTTACAGATTTTGATTTCAAACTACTTCTCACGCATTAGGGCCCCTAAAATGCCAGGGCAGTATAACTACCCCACAAGTGACCCAGGGCATTTTTTACAGATTTTGATTTCAAACTACTTCTCACGCATTAGGGCCCCTAAAATGCCAGGGCAGTATAACTACCCCACAAGTGACCCCATTTTGGAAAGAAGACACCCCAAGGTATTCGCTGATGGGCATAGTGAGTTCATGGAAGTTTTTATTTTTTGTCACAAGTTAGTGGAATATGAGACTTTGTAAGAAAAAAAACAAAAAAAAAAAACATTTTCCGCTAACTTCTGACAAAAAATAAAAAGTTCTATGAACTCACTATGCCCATCAGCGAATACCTTAGGGTGTCTACTTTCCGAAATGGGGTCATTTGTGGGGTGTTTGTACTGTCTGGGCATTGTAGAACCTCAGGAAACATGACAGGTGCTCAGAAAGTCAGAGCTGCTTCAAAAAGCGGAAATTCACATTTTTGTACCATAGTTTGTAAACGCTATAACTTTTACTCAAACCATTTTTTTTTTACTCAAACATTTTTTTTTTATCAAAGACATGTAGAACAATAAATTTTGAGCAAAATTTATATATGGATCTTGTTTTTTTTGAAACATTTTACAACTGAAAGTGAAAAATGTCATTTTTTTGCAAAAAAAATCGTTAAATTTCGATTAATAACAAAAAAAGTAAAAATGTCAGCAGCAATGAAATACCACCAAATGAAAGCTCTATTAGTGAGAAGAAAAGAAGGGAAAATTCATTTGGGTGGTAAGTTGCATGACCGAGCAATAGAGTTGAGCGAACACCTGGATGTTCGGGTTCGACGAGTTCGGCCGAACTTTCGAAAAATGTTCGGGTTCGGGATCCGAACTCGACCCGAACTTCATCCCGAACCCGAACCCCATAGAAGTCAATGGGGACCCGAACTTTTGGGCACTAAAAAGGCTGTAAAACACACCCGGAAAGGGCTAGAGGGCTGCAAAAGGCAGCAAAATGTAGTTAAATCCCCTGCAAACAAATGTAGATAGGGAAATGATGAGTTAACATAAAATAAATAAAAATTAAACAATATTAATTGGAGTGAGGTCCCATAGCACAGAATCAGGCTTCAAGTCACCCACCAATGGAGAAGGTCACTTACTATTATTTTGACCACAGCACCCAGACAAAGGAGAGAGGTCCCACAGCAGAGAACCAGGCATCATATCACCCACCACAGGAGTAGGCCACCATTTAGTTACTTTGACCCCTACACCCAGACGGAGGAGAGAGGTTACACAGCAGAGAATCAGGCATTTAGATCACCCACCACAGGAGTAGGCCACCATTGAATCAGACCCCGGCAACCATGTCAGATGGCACAAGCATAAGCTTTATATCAATCAGCACAGGAGAAGGCGACTTTGACAGACTTTGACCCCTACACCCGGACGGAGAAGAGAGGTTTCAAAGCAGAGAATCAGGCATTTAGATCACCCACCACAGGAGTAGGCCCCAATTTAATGGGACCCCGGCAACCATGTCAGATGGCACAACCATCAGCTTCATATCAATCAGCACAGGAGAAGGCGACTTTGAAAGACTTTGACCCCTACACCAAGACGGAGGAGAGAGGTTTCACAGCAGAGAATCAGGCATTTAGATCACCCACCACAGGAGTAGGCCCCCATTGAATCAGACCCTGGCAACCATGTCAGATGGCACAACCATCAGCTTTATATCAATCAGCACAGGAGAAGGCGACTTTGAAAGACTTTGACCCCTACACCCAGATGGAGGAGAGAGGTTTCACAGCAGAGAATCAGGCATCATATCAACCACCACAGGAGAAGCCACCATTTAGTTACTTTGACCCCTGCACCCAGGAAGAGGAGAGAGGCACCACAGCACATATTCTGGCATCATATCAGCCACCACAGGAAAAGCCACCATTGAGTTACTTTGACCCCCGCACCCAGGAAGAGGAGAGAGGCACCACAGCACATATTCTGGCATCATATCAGCCACCACAGGAGAAGCCACCATTGAGTTACTTTGACCCCCGCACCCAGGAAGAGGAGAGAGGCACCACAGCACATATTCTGGCATCATATCAGCCACCACAGGAGAAGCCACCATTGAGTTACTTTGACCCCCGCACCCAGGAAGAGGAGAGAGGCCCCACAGCACATATTCTGGCATCATATCAGCCACCACAGGAGAAGCCACCATTTAGTTACTTTGACCCCTTCACCCAAACAGAGGAGAGAGGTTCCACATCAGAGAATCAGGCATCATATCAACCACCACAGGAGTAGGCCACAATTTAATGGGACCCCGGCAACCATGTCAGATGGCACAACCATCAGCTTCATATCAATCAGCACAGGAGAAGGCGACTTTGAAAGACTTTGACCCCTACACCCAGACGGAGGAGAGAGGTTTCAAAGCAGAGAATCAGGCATTTAGATCACCCACCACAGGAGTAGGCCCCCATTGAATCAGACCCTGGCAACCATGTCAGATGGCACAACCATCAGCTTTATATCAATCAGCACAGGAGAAGCCACCATTGAGTTACTTTGACCCCCGCACCCAGGAAGAGGAGAGAGGCACCACAGCACATATTCTGGCATCATATCAGCCACCACAGGAGAAGCCACCATTGAGTTACTTTGACCCCTGCACCCAGGAAGAGGAGAGAGGCCCCACAGCACATATTCTGGCATCATACTAACCACCACAGGAGAAGCCACCATTGAGTTACTTTGACCCCTGCACCCAGGAAGAGGAGAGAGGCCCCACAGCACATATTCTGGCATCATATCAGCCACCACAGGAGAAGCCACCATTGAGTTACTTTGACCCCCGCACCCAGGAAGAGGAGAGAGGCACCACAGCACATATTCTGGCATCATATCAGCCACCACAGGAGAAGCCACCATTGAGTTACTTTGACCCCCGCACCCAGGAAGAGGAGAGAGGCACCACAGCACATATTCAGGCATCATATCACACACCACAGGAGAAGGCCTCTTTCAGTGATTTAGGCCTTTGGACCCAGACAGAGGAGAGAGGCACCACAGCACATATTCTGGCATCATATCAGCCACCACAGGAGAAGCCACCATTGAGTTACTTTGACCCCTGCACCCAGGAAGAGGAGAGAGGCCCCACAGCACATATTCTGGCATCATATCAGCCACCACAGGAGAAGCCACCATTTAGTTACTTTGACCCCTGCACCCAGGAAGAGGAGAGAGGCACCACAGCACATATTCTGGCATCATATCAGCCACCACAGGAGAAGCCACCATTGAGTTACTTTGACCCCCGCACCCAGGAAGAGGAGAGAGGCACCACAGCACATATTCAGGCATCATATCACACACCACAGGAGAAGGCCTCTTTCAGTGATTTAGGCCTTTGGACCCAGACAGAGGAGAGAGGCACCACAGCACATATTCTGGCATCATATCAGCCACCACAGGAGAAGCCACCATTGAGTTACTTTGACCCCTGCACCCAGGAAGAGGAGAGAGGCCCCACAGCACATATTCTGGCATCATATCAGCCACCACAGGAGAAGCCACCATTTAGTTACTTTGACCCCTGCACCCAGGAAGAGGAGAGAGGCACCACAGGACATATTCTGGCATCATATCAGCCACCACAGGAGAAGCCACCATTTAGTTACTTTGACCCCTTCACCCAAACAGAGGAGAGAGGTTCCACATCAGAGAATCAGGCATCATATCAACCACCACAGGAGTAGGCCACAATTTAATGGGACCCCGGCAACCATGTCAGATGGCACAACCATCAGCTTCATATCAATCAGCACAGGAGAAGGCGACTTTGAAAGACTTTGACCCCTACACCCAGACGGAGGAGAGAGGTTTCACAGCAGAGAATCAGGCATTTAGATCACCCACCACAGGAGTAGGCCCCCATTGAATCAGACCCTGGCAACCATGTCAGATGGCACAACCATCAGCTTTATATCAATCAGCACAGGAGAAGCCACCATTGAGTTACTTTGACCCCCGCACCCAGGAAGAGGAGAGAGGCACCACAGCACATATTCTGGCATCATATCAGCCACCACAGGAGAAGCCACCATTGAGTTACTTTGACCCCTGCACCCAGGAAGAGGAGAGAGGCCCCACAGCACATATTCTGGCATCATACTAACCACCACAGGAGAAGCCACCATTGAGTTACTTTGACCCCTGCACCCAGGAAGAGGAGAGAGGCCCCACAGCACATATTCTGGCATCATATCAGCCACCACAGGAGAAGCCACCATTGAGTTACTTTGACCCCCGCACCCAGGAAGAGGAGAGAGGCACCACAGCACATATTCTGGCATCATATCAGCCACCACAGGAGAAGCCACCATTGAGTTACTTTGACCCCCGCACCCAGGAAGAGGAGAGAGGCACCACAGCACATATTCAGGCATCATATCACACACCACAGGAGAAGGCCTCTTTCAGTGATTTAGGCCTTTGGACCCAGACAGAGGAGAGAGGCACCACAGCACATATTCTGGCATCATATCAGCCACCACAGGAGAAGCCACCATTGAGTTACTTTGACCCCTGCACCCAGGAAGAGGAGAGAGGCCCCACAGCACATATTCTGGCATCATATCAGCCACCACAGGAGAAGCCACCATTTAGTTACTTTGACCCCTGCACCCAGGAAGAGGAGAGAGGCACCACAGCACATATTCTGGCATCATATCAGCCACCACAGGAGAAGCCACCATTTAGTTACTTTGACCCCTTCACCCAAACAGAGGAGAGAGGTTCCACATCAGAGAATCAGGCATCATATCAACCACCACAGGAGTAGGCCACAATTTAGTTTATTTGACCCCTGCACCCAGGAAGAGGAGAGAGGCCCCACAGCACATATTCTGGCATCATATCACACACCACAGGAGAAGGCCTCTTTCAGTGATTTAGGCCTTTGGACCCAGACAGAGGAGAGAGGTCAGAGATTAGCTTCATATCCCCCAGCACAGCAGAAGACCGCTTTATTTGACTTAGGCCTCAGCACCCAGACAGAAGACAGAGGTAGCATGGCAGAGGTTATGGCTTCATGTCACCCGTTAGTTTAACCGGCCACTTTCATCTGGTTAGGCCCCGGCGCCCAGACAGAGAAGAGTTTCATTCAACTGTGGGTTTCATAAAATTTGTATCAAATAATGAAGTGGCCCGTAGCACAACAAGACATGTTTTAGGCAGTTAATAAGGACTACTCTGCACAAGGGAGGGACAGGTCCTGTGGGATCCATGCCTGGTTCATCTTTATGAAGGTCAGCTTGTCCACGTTGGCTGTGGACAGGCGGCTGCGCTTGTCAGTAATGACGCCCCCTGCCGTGCTGAATACGCGTTCAGATAAAACGCTGGCCGCCGGGCAGGAAAGCACCTCCAAGGCATAACATGCTAACTCTGGCCACGTGGACAATTTCGAAACCCAGTAGTTGAATGGGGCCGAACCATCCGTCAGGATGTGGAGGGGTGTGCAGACATACTGTTCAACCATGTTAGTGAAATGCTGCCTCCTGCTAACACGTTCCGTATCAGGTGTCGGTGCAGATAGCTGTGGCGTGGAGACAAAACTTTTCCACATTTCTGCCATGCTAACCCTGCCCTCAGATGAGCTGGCCGTGACACAGCTGCGTTGGCGACCTCTTGCCACTCCTCTGCCTTCACCTTCCACCTGTTCCCCTGTGACATGTGGGAATGCTCTCAAGAGCGCCTCTATCAGCGTGCGCTTGTACTCGCGCATCTTACGGTCGCGCTCCAGTTCAGGAATTAAAGTGGGCACATTGTCTTTATACCGGGGATCCAGCAGGGTGGCCACCCAGTAGTCTGCACACGTTAAAACGTGGGCAACTCTGCTGTCGTTGCGCAGGCATTGGAGCATATATTCGCTCATGTGGGCCAGGCTACCCATGGGTAAGGACAAGCTGTCCTCTGTGGGAGGCGTATCGTCATCGTCCACCGTATCCCCCCAGCCACGCACCAGTGATGGGCCTGGGCTGCCACCCCGCTGTGAACTTGCGTCATCCTCGTCCCCCTCCACCTCCTCCTCCTCATCCTCCTCGTCCTCCAGTACAGTGCCTTGGCTGGCGACTTGTGAACCTGTCCTCTGCTGCTTAAACAAACCTCCCTCTGAGCCACTTCGAACAGACTGGCCCGAAAGTGTTAGAAACGAGCCCTCATCCTCCTCCTCCTCCTCCACCTGGGCCACCTCCTCTAACATCATTGCCCTAAGTGTTTTCTCAAGGAGACATAGAAGTGGTATTGTAACGCTGATAACAGTGTCATCGCCACTGGCCATGTTGGTGGAGTACTCGAAACAGCGCAGCAGGGCACACAGGTCTCGCATGGAGGCCCAATCATTGGTGGTGAAGTGGTGCTGTTCGGCAGTACGACTGACGCGAGCGTGCTGCAGCTGAAACTCCACTATGGCCTGCTGCTGCTCGCACAGTCTCTCCAGCATGTGCAAGGTGGAGTTCCACCGGGTGGGCACGTCGCATATGAGGCGGTGAGCGGGAAGGCCGAAGTTCCGCTGTAGCGCAGACAGGCGAGCAGCGGCAGGATGTGAACGGCGGAAGCGCGCACAGACGGCCCGCACTTTATGCAGCAGCTCTGACATGTTGGGGTAGTGGTGAATGAACCTCTGCACCACCAAGTTCAGCACATGCGCCAGGCAAGGGATGTGCGTCAAACCGGCTAGTCCCAGAGCTGCCACGAGATTTCGCCCATTATCGCATACCACCAGGCCTGGCTTGAGGCCCACCGGCAGAAACCACTCGTCGGTCTGTTGTTCAATACCCCGCCACAACTCCTTTGCGCTGTGGGGCCTGTCCCCCAAACATATGAGTTTCAGAATGGCCTGCTGACGTTTACCCCGGGCTGTGCTGAAGTTGGTGGGGAAGGTGTGTGGCTGACCGGATGAGCTGGTGGAAGCAGTGGAGGAGGAAGCCGAGTAGGAGGAGGAGGCTACAGGAGGCAGAGAATGATGCCCTGCGATCCTAGGGGGCGGAAGGACGTGCGCCAAGGAACTGTCCGCCGGGGGCCCAGCCGCCACTACATTCATCCAGTGTGCAGTTAGTGAGATATAGCGTCCCTGGCCGTGCTTACTGGTCCACGTATCTGTGGTTAGGTGGACCTTGCCACAAATGGCGTTGCGCAGTGCACACTTGATTTTATCGGACACTTGCATGTGCAGGGAAGGCACGGCTGTCTTGGAGAAGTAGTGGCGGCTGGGAACCACATACTGCGGGACAGCCATGGCCATCAGCTGTTTGAAGCTGTCTGTGTCCACCAGCCGGAATGACAGCATTTCAAAGGCCAGTAGTTTAGAAATGCTGGCGTTCAGGCCAAGGGCTCGAGGGTGACTCGGGGGGAATTTGCGCTTCCTCTCTAAGGTTTGAGATATTGAGAGCTGAATGCTGCTGTGTGATATAGTGGAGACGCTAGTTGACGGTGGCGGTGGTGGTGGTGTCGGTGGCACATCCTCTGTTTGCTGCTCGGCAGGTGGCAACATTCCTCTCGAGGCGGAAGCCGAGGCAGCAGCGGTAGAGGGAGCAGGGGGAGCCTCAGCGAGTGCCTGGTTTTTAAGGTGTGTACCCCACTGCAGTTCATGCTTTGCATGTAGATGCCTGGTCATGCAGGTTGTGCTGAGGTTCAGAACGTTAATGCCTCGCCTCAGGCTCTGATGGCAGAGCGTGCAAGTCACTCGGGTCTTGTCGGTAGGACATTGTTTAAAGAAGTGCCATGCCAGGGAACTCTTTGAAGCTGCCTTTGTGGGGCTGGGTCCCTGTTGGCGATGTCCAGTAGCAGGCGAACTCTGGGGGCGGCGGCTCGTCTGCTTTGGCCCCCTGCTCCCTCTTTGGCTTCGCTGTTGTCTCGGTCTCACCACTACCTCTTCCTCTGAACTGTGAAAGTCATCGCCACGACCTTCAGTCCATGTGGGGTCTAAGACCTCATCGTCCTCTGCATCGTCTTCCACCCAGTCTCCCTCCCTGACCTCCTCCTGTTCAGTCTGCACACTGCAAAAAGACGCGGCAGTGGGCACCTGTGTTTCGTCATCATCAGAGAGTCGGTGACTCTGCTGTGGTGGTATTCCCATGTCCTCTTCATCTGGAGACATAAGTGGTTGTGCGTCAGTGCATGGTATGTCTTCCTCCACTGGGGAAGGGCTAGGTGGACGCCCCTGGGAAACCCTGGAAGCAGAGTCTTCAAACAGAAGAAGAGACTGCTGCATAACTTGTGGCTCAGACCGTTTCCCTGATATGCTTGGGGGTGATGTGACAGACTGATGGGCTTGGTTTTCAGGTGCCACCTGTGCGCTTTCCGCAGAAGACTGGGTGGAAGACCATGTGGTGAACGTGCTGGAAGCACTGTCGGCCACCCAATCGATTAATGCCTGTACCTGCTCAGGCCTTACCATCCTAAGAGCGGCATTGGGCCCCACGAGATATTGCAGTACATTCTGCCGGCTAGTTGAGGGAGTTCGTTCCCTACTGTGTGCGCCTGGGGCCGAACGGCCACGTCCTCTACCAGCAACAGAGGCTCCACGGACACCACCACGACCGCGTCCTCGTCCCTTAATAGTATTTTTCTTCATTGTTGCGATTCAACTCGCACCACAATGAAATATATTATTTTTTATAAGCAAAATCCCCTCACTGGAATACTTTCAGTCTTTTGACTGTATGGATTACAGATGGAATGACTGTTATATGTGAGTACCGCTTTCTTTGACAGATTCTAGTATGGGTACATATATGTTTTCCCAACCCCAGCACATTAGTTTGCTAATTCCAGATGTATGAAACGCAGGCCTAACTGTATCTAGTATATTGAACGCCAGATAAACTAACTTGGCCTTTTTTAAATAAAAAAAATCCCCTCACTGGAATACTTTCAGTCTTTTGACTGTATGGATTACAGATGGAATGACTGTTATATGTGAGTACCGCTTTCTTTGACAGATTCTAGTATGGGTACATATATGTTTTCCCAACCCCAGCACATTAGTTTGCTAATTCCAGATGTATGAAACGCAGGCCTAACTGTATCTAGTATATTGAACGCCAGATAAACTAACTTGGCCTTTTTTAAATAAAAAAAATTCCCTCACTGGAATACTTTCAGTCTTTTGACTGTATGGATTACAGATGGAATGACTGTTATATGTGAGTACCGCTTTCTTTGACAGATTCTAGTATGGGTACATATATGTTTTCCCAACCCCAGCACATTAGTTTGCTAATTCCAGATGTATGAAACGCAGGCCTAACTGTATCTAGTATATTGAACGCCAGATAAACTAACTTGGCCTTTTTTAAATAAAAAAAATCCCCTCACTGGAATACTTTCAGTCTTTTGACTGTATGGATTACAGATGGAATGACTGTTATATGTGAGTACCGCTTTCTTTGACAGATTCTAGTATGGGTACATATATGTTTTCCCAACCCCAGCACATTAGTTTGCTAATTCCAGATGTATGAAACGCAGGCCTAACTGTATCTAGTATATTGAACGCCAGATAAACTAACTTGGCCTTTTTTAAATAAATAAACAATTCCCTCACTGGAATACTTTATGGCTTTTCACTGTATGGATTACAGATGGAATGACTGTTATATGTGAGTACCGCTTTCTTTGACAGATTCTAGTATGGGTACATATATGTTTTCCCAACCCCAGCACATTAGTTTGCTAATTCCAGATGTATGAAACGCAGGCCTAACTGTATCTAGTATATTGAACGCCAGATAAACTAACTTGGCCTTTTTTAAATAAAAAAAATTCCCTCACTGGAATACTTTCAGTCTTTTGACTGTATGGATTACAGATGGAATGACTGTTATATGTGAGTACCGCTTTCTTTGACAGATTCTAGTATGGGTACATATATGTTTTCCCAACCCCAGCACATTAGTTTGCTAATTCCAGATGTATGAAACGCAGGCCTAACTGTATCTAGTATATTGAACGCCAGATAAACTAACTTGGCCTTTTTTAAATAAAAAAAATCCCCTCACTGGAATACTTTCAGTCTTTTGACTGTATGGATTACAGATGGAATGACTGTTATATGTGAGTACCGCTTTCTTTGACAGATTCTAGTATGGGTACATATATGTTTTCCCAACCCCAGCACATTAGTTTGCTAATTCCAGATGTATGAAACGCAGGCCTAACTGTATCTAGTATATTGAACGCCAGATAAACTAACTTGGCCTTTTTTAAATAAAAAAAAAATTCCCTCACTGGAATACTTTATGGCTTTTCACTGTATGGATTACAGATGGAATGACTGTTATATGTGAGTACCGCTTTCTTTGACAGATTCTAGTATGGGTACATATATGTTTTCCCAACCCCAGCACATTAGTTTGCTAATTCCAGATGTATGAAACGCAGGCCTAACTGTATCTAGTATATTGAACGCCAGATAAACTAACTTGGCCTTTTTTAAATAAAAAAAAAATTCCCTCACTGGAATACTTTATGGCTTTTCACTGTATGGATTACAGGTGGACTGGTATTAGTAGGGGTGACACAAGCACACCCAAGTCCCTGATGTAGGATTTCTATGGCACAGACCACTATTACAAGTGATTAATGGACGTTGGGAGAGATTGTGCTGCAGCACTAGTCCCAAGATGGCCGCCGCCTATCAGCCCAGTAACATGTGCCACAAAATGGTCTGCACAACCTTTAAAAAAAATAGCCTTGGACTGTGCTGCTAAATCGCTATTGGTCTGAATCCCAGGTGTAGATGTCTGACTTGTTTGGAGCTTTGGAATGCACACTGTGGCAGCTTCTGCTGCAGCACTACAAGTCGCAAAATGGCGGCCGGCGGTCAGCCCAGGTACATGTGGATGGAAAAATCACTCTGGCCACTCTAAAAATAGCCAATCCCTATCAAAAAAGCAGCTCAGCTGCAGTTGTTCAGATGAATCACAGGTGGAGGAGAGAAATTTGCTTCCAGTTATTCAATTATCCCTGCCTATTCTCGCCTTAGCATCAGCTGCGTCTATCCCTGTTCTATTCACATCGGGAGTGAGCACGTCCCGACGTGCGCACAAGCTTATAAAGAGGCTGAGTCACATGCTGCACTTGGCCAATCACAGCCTTGCCAATAGTAGGCATGGCTGCGATGGCATCTTAGGGCAAGTAGTATGATGCATGTTGATTGGCTGCTTTGCAGCCTTTCAAAATGCGCCAAAATACATGCCGAACGACGAACCCGAACCCGAACTTTTACGAAAAAGTTCGGGTTCGGGTCCGTGTCACGAACACCCCAAAATTCGGTACGGACCCGAACTATGCTCGAACTGTTCGCTCAACACTACCGAGCAATAAACGGTGAAAGTAGTGTAGGTCAGAAGTGTAAAAAGTGGTGTTTAAGCACAGGGGGCTGAGGTGGTTAAAGGTAGGCAGACAATGTCATAGAGCAGCAGGAAATGCTAGCAGAATGCTGGGGTGTATAGGGAGAGGCATTACCAGTAGAAAGAGGGAGGTGCTCATGACGCTCTACATAGCACTAGTGAGACCTCATTTGGAGTATTGTGGGCAGTACTGGAGACCATATCTACAGAAGGATATTGATACTTTGGAGAGAGTTCAGAGAAGAGCTACTAAACTAGTACATGGATTGCAGGATAAAACTTACCAGGAAAGATTAAAGGACCTTAACATGTATAGCTTGGAAGAAAGACGAGACAGAGGGGATATGATAGAAACTTTTAAATACATAAAGAGAATCAAAGGTAAAAGAGGAGAGAATATTTAAAAGAAGAAAAACTGCTACAAGAGGACATAGTTTTAAATTAGAGGGGCAAAGGTTTAAAAGTAATATCAGGACGTATTACTTTACTTAGAGAGTAGTGGATGCATGGAATAGCCTTCCTGCAGAAGTGGTAGCTGCAAATACAGTGAAGGAGTTTAAGCATGCATGGGATAGGCATAATGCCATCTTTCATATATGAGAGGGCCAGGGGCTATTCATAGTATTCAGTATATGGGGCAGACTAGATGGGCCAAATGGTTCTTATCTGCCGACACAATGTATGTTTCTATGTTTCTATCCAGGTAGGAGCACCGTGACACGTGCAACACCATTAAGGGACATTAGGCCACCCTACACCACTCTGGTATTCCTTCCCTGGGTACCATCCATATCACTAAAAGGGGCCCTGTGCCCTTGTTGCTTCACTGCAACTGGCGTCAGGAGTAAAGTATGTACTTTAAGGGACCCGAAGCAGTGCCCCCATCCCATTGCAGAAGCAGGGCCAATCCACTCCTACCAAGAGGGGAGGAACAGGGTGGTTAGCCCTGATCCTGCAAACCATTGCCAACCATTCCTTCCCTAGCTGGAATATGCAGCCAAAACATAAACATATTTTGGTTCAGTTTGCACTTCAGGTATGGCCTTCCTTATCTTTCCTGTGTGACGTGAGATGACAAGCTCAAGTAAAAAATGATTTTGTGACACTCTGTCGCAAGATGTCTATTCTATAAGTGTATGTTTTTAAGGCTGAAGTAATGGTGATGGAGGCCTCTGGGCAAGTAATCAATACTAATAAAAGCCCTGTGTGAGTGCTCAGGGCTGGTGTCCATGTGTGTTTGCCGATTAGTGAAGTGCACATGTGCGGCACACAGACCAATTGGCACACACTCCACACGCTGCAGGGACTGCCCAAAGCACCGCGCCACTGGCCAATGAAAACAGGGCGCAACACATGTAACATCCCAGAGTATGTCACTAAACTCTGTCACCCAGCTTCATTATGTTAAGATGTGAATGTGTTAATATCCTATGTAATCTGACAGTGTATTTATCTGTATTTCATATATTATGCTGTAATCTACATGTACACCAGCAGGTGGCAGCAGTATGTAGCAGATAGTATGTAGGAAAGTTAGTATACCTAGACTGGAATGTTATATTCCAGGCTAGCTTCCCCCATCTGAGGAGGAGTGGAATGTTCCCACTCTTACTTCAGAGGGAGGACAGAAGGTTCTAGGCAGAGTTCCAGCCACCCCCTGTTGGGGTAGGCTGTGTGTGAATAGGAGCTCCCAGGAACAGGGATCCCAACCAAGGATTCAGGCCTAACCTGAGACCTAAAGCAACATTCCCAGCCTGAGTTCCTTACCTCAGCTGGAGGACAAAGAAAGCTGCAATTGCAGAACTTCTAGATCTCCAGGACGAAACCACCATTCCCTGCGAGCAGTCCTATAAGTACAGATTCCAGAAACAAGGCGAAGATAAGTACCTCCATAGCTAGTCAGGCCCAAACCAAGCAGAACCCAAGACAGAGCAGAAGATAGATACCTGGCAGATCTATAGGCGTATGTTCAGATGCAGAATAAATATATATTATTCCTGCCACATATTGCCAACACCTGCTGGGACCCCAAGACTATTGCTGTATAATTGTATGGATCTAAAGCTGCCACTTATAACGTCAAGTAATGCATGTGAGCCAGGATACAGAAGTCAAGCTGTACTAAGGTAGGAGACACCATTGACACAATACAGAGACAATATCCCCCTCTGGCATTCCTCACCTAGTACGTGTGCTCATACCATCTTAAAGGGCCCTTTTACTGTACCTGCGCAAGCTGCAACTGGCGTCACAAACTTAGTTACACCCAAATCTGACCCGCTGCATAGCAGCCCCAATGACCCAGTGTCCGGCTCGTTGCACACATACAGCCCACAGCAGCGCAGCCGTCCAATCAGTCGCCGCCCGGACCGCCCACAATTGTGCCTGCCAATCAACACACGGCTCACCACAACCCAAAAGGCAGGGAACCGAGACCGAGCTACACAGTGGTGTACTAAGGGGCGGGGGAACGCGTAGGGAGCTGATGTCCCACCACTCACCGCTCAGCTCCCCGCACTCCTCCCCTCCTTCAAACCTGCGGCGCTCTAAATGGTGAAGCAGGAAGACTTCTCCCGCTCCACCATTCAGCCTGCAGGCACGGATCGCACTGCCAGCAAGTGTGTGGGCGGAGCCTGCAGCCAGAAAATCTGCATACGCTCTGCCCCCACACCGTGCTGCAGAGCGATCTGTGTCTGCAGGGAAGAAAGGACTGTGAGCTACAGGAACGGGAGAAGGTGAGTTAGTGTGTTTTTTTTTTTTAAACAGAAGGGGCACAGATGACTTCATCAGTATGGAGGGGGCACAGAGGACTTTATCAGTATAGAGGGGGCACAGAGGTCTTTATTACTATGGGGGGGCACAGAGGTCTTTATTACTATGGAGGGGGCACAGAGGTCTTTATTACTATGGAGGGGCACAGAGGTCTTTATTACTATGGAGGGGGCACAGAGGTCTTTATTACTGAGCCCTAATGGAGAGGTGGGGGAATGCTGCTGCAAGTACAGGAGAGGTGGAGCAATGCTGCTGTCAGTAGGAGGAAAGTGAAAGGGGAAAGATGCTCCCACTAAGGAAGAGGTGGAGGAATGCTGCTGGTAGTAAGGGAGTGGTGGGAGACTGCTGCTTCCAGTAGGGGACAGGTGAAGTAATGCTGCTGCCAGTATGGAGAGGTGGAGCAATGCTGCTGCCAGTACAGGAGAGGTGGAGCAATGCTGCTGCCAGTAGGGGAGAGGTAGAGGAATGTTCCTACTAAATAGAGCTATATATGGCTTGGAAAAGGAAAGGCCTTCATAGGGTGAATAAGTAAGAGGATGTTGATTACACAATGGTGCAATATGCTCACCTGTTTGTGTTGTGCTAGCTTGGGCACAACACCAGTACGGGTGAAATGAAGATCGAGACGGGTAGAGTTGCTAGTCGGTGCAGCCTATGCTATCAAGAAATCTGTGCTCAAACAGCCTCGGACGCTGCACGTGTTGCTGCAGCATCACCGACTGGCTCCTCTAGCAGTTTCTTTCCCTGGTGTTCTTGCCAGAGACAAAGACTTGATTAAGAGGTCTTATGTACCCCAAAACAGGTTGTCCCAGAATAAAAAGTTAATACAGAATCGTGTATTGCGCCTCAGACTATCTTCAAGTAGATTGACAGCACCAGTCAAGCCTACCTCCTACAGTATACTCCTACTAAATAGAAGCATTGTTTTTGACCTCGACTGTATCAAATACTTTATAGTAAACGCAGAGTCAGATCTTCGTGTACTGTACATGGATACATTCTATCGATAACTCCTTGTTCTATTCATGTGTAATTAACCATTTTTGTATTTTATTGTCTTGGAATTGTCTTGGAATTCATAACTAGTGATGAGCGAAGTATTGAAAACTTTGATTCGGCTGCTTCGCAGAATTTTACAAAAAAAATTGCTTTGTGACAAATTACTTCGTCACAAAGCTCATTCTTTTGTAAGTAGTGGGTGCAATGCAATGTCATTATGTCCCTCAGATGCCACGTTCATAGCTGATAGCGTCATCTGACATTTATATTAAACTGTTAAATAAATAAATAAAATCATACTTACTTTATCCATTTGATCGCAAAGAGCCAGCTGCCACCATCTTGATTGAAGATCGAGCACAAAATCTTGCATGGTCCGTGATGACGTCACCACGTCAGCCGGCGTGGTGATGTCATACGTTTACAGGGAAAATTGATTCGTTAACACGAAGCACAAGGAAATTTTGTTTTGCGGCAAATAGAATTTTCTCTGAAATTCGGATTGAGGTCCACTTTGTGGACTTTGATTGGCTCAACACTATTCATAACCGATGGACATTTCCCCTAAATGAACCACAGGTCCTGTTGCTGCAATGAATGCTCACCACAGGTCCTGTTCAGCAAAGAAGGAGACAGACGAGATGCCAGCAGCGCAAGCAAGTGGATTAAGGTGAGTTAAATTATTATTATTATTTTTTTAACCCCTCCAGCGCTATTTTACTATGCATTCTGTATTCAGAATGCTATTATTTTCCCTTATAACCATGTTATAAGGGAAAATAATAATGATCGGGTCTCCATCCCGATCATCTCCTAGCAACCGTGCGTGAAAATCGCACCGCATCCGCACTTGCTTGCGGATGCTTGCGATTTTCATGCAACCCCATTCACTTCTATGGGGCATGCGTTGAATTGTATTTCAACCCAGAACAAAAACTGTGCTTTGGCAGACACTAAATAGATTGACCAGCCACAGCAGTAACAACAGATTTAGCTGAATATAAATTGCTATTTTGGCAATTGTATTTTACCCCTCAATAAAATAGCAAGCACAGCCAAGCCCCTGATGTAGGATATAGCAAAAAAAAACAACACACTATTGATGGTTAAAAATGGACTTGGTGGCAGCTTGTGCTGGCGCACCACAAGACACAAAATGGCCACCGATCACCCCAGAAAAAAGTGACTGAAAAACGCTCTGGGCAGCCTTAAAACAGTGAGCAATTGAATAGCAGAGGTTGTATGATACACAGCTGTACATCGATCACTTCAGTAAATAAATCCCTGCCTAATCTCGCCCTAACATCCGCAGCTGCATCCTATCCCTACACTGATCAGAGCAGAGTGACGTGCGGCGCTACGTGACTCCAGCTTAAATATAGGCTGGGTCACATGCTGCACTGGCCAATCACAGCCATGCCAATAGTAGGCATGGCTGTGATGGCCTCTTGGGGCAAGTAGTATGACGCTTGTTGATTGGCTGCTTTGCAGCCTTTCAAAAAGCGCCGAGAAAGCGCCGAACACCGAACCCGGACTTTTACGAAAATGTTCGGGTTCGGGTCCGTGTCACGTACACCCCAAAATTCGGTACGAACCCGAACTATACAGTTCGGGTTCGCTCATCCCTAATGCCTATTCTTGTCCGCAAAATGGACAAGAATAGGACATGCTATATTTTTTTGGCGGGCCAGAGAATGGAGCAAAGGATCTTTTGCAGCCCCATTGAAGTGAATGGGTCCGCACCCTAGCCGCAAAAACTGTGGCTCGGATGCGGACCCGAACTATGGTCGTGTGAATGAGGCCTTATTCTTATCATTTACAAGGTTTGCTATCATGTGACCGCATAGACAGGATGCGTTTGTGGCTCAGTTTGTGTTCAGTTTCTGCTGCGAACACGTGATCTGTTATCATGTGAGCACCCTGTCTATGGACACTAGCGTCCTGTGTGTGTTCCTCCTTCGATGCGATCACATTATTGCATCACATGCGTTATGTAATAGGGAAGCAATGCGCCAACATGTGCTGTTAACCATACGGAACGCTATATTGGATTCATGCTGGTTAGTTTTTGGCCCCCTCCATTATGTTTTTAATCGATACACCGGATATTTTAATGACAAAATTTTTTTTTTACATATTTTTTAAATCTGGAATTGTGATGAATTAAGGAGATAATATGAATTCACATGCTTTAATGGAAGTTAATAATCTCTTAACAGTATGGATACTTGTATATTATTGAATATTTTTACATTATTTTTTATGTTTAGACACAATACGAATCAAACACATTAAATCTTATTCAATTATTAATAGTTTTCATTAAATAATCACCTGAGTTTGTATTTGTAATTGGCACCATTCACTTTTGTCACTGCTTGAGAAAGGTCCCATTGTGTGGGCTGAAACGTCGCTTTTGGTTGAATAAACGCACATTTTCTTGAAGCTGTGCCGTGTCATGTGTTTATATATATATATATATATATATATATACACTGCTCAAAAAAATAAAGGGAACACTTAAACAACACAATGTAACTCCAAGTCAATCACACTTCTGTGAAATCAAACTGTCCACTTAGGAAGCAACACTGAGTGACAATCAATTTCACATGCTGTTGTGCAAATGGGATAGACAACAGGTGGAAATTATAGGCAATTAGCAAGACACCCCCAATAAAGGAGTGGTTCTGCAGGTGGTG
Organism: Bufo bufo; assembly: GCF_905171765.1. Classification (NCBI taxonomy): domain Eukaryota; kingdom Metazoa; phylum Chordata; class Amphibia; order Anura; family Bufonidae; genus Bufo; species Bufo bufo. The sequence continues at coordinate 45,322,167 of NC_053390.1, forward strand.
ACCACAGACCACTTCTCAGTTCCTATGCTTCCTGGCTGATGTTTTGGTCACTTTTGAATGCTGGCGGTGCTTTCACACTAGTGGTAGCATGAGACGGAGTCTACAACCCACACAAGTGGCTCAGGTAGTGCAGCTTATCCAGGATGGCACATCAATGCGAGCTGTGGCAAGAAGGTTTTCTGTGTCTGTCAGTATAGTGTCCAGAGCATGGAGGAGCTACCAGGAGACAGGCCAGTACATCAGGAGACGTGGAGGAGGCCGTAGGAGGGCAACAACCCAGCAGCAGGACCGCTACCTCCGCCTTTGTGCAAGGAGGAACAGGAGGAGCACTGCCAGAGCCATGCAAAATGACCTCCAGCAGGCCACAAATGTGCATGTGTCTGCTCAAATGGTCAGAAACAGACTCCATGAGAGTGATATGAGGGCCCGACGTCCACAGGTGGGGGTTGTGCTTACAGCCCTACACCGTGCAGGACGTTTGGCATTTGCCAGAGAACACCAAGATTGGCAAATTCGCCACTGGCGCCCTGTGCTCTTCACAGATGAAAGCAGGTTCACACTGAGCACATGTGACAGACGTGACAGAGTCTGGAGACGCCGTGGAGAACGTTCTGCTGCCTGCTACATCCTCCAGCATGACCGGTTTGGCAATGGGTCAATAATGGTGTGGGTTGGCATTTCTTTGGAGGGCCGCACAGCCCTCCATGTGCTCGCCAGAGGTAGCCTGACTGCCATTAGGTACCGAGATGAGATCCTCAGACCCCTTGTGAGACCATATGCTGGTGCGGTTGGCCCTGGGTTCCTCCTAATGCAAGACAATGCTAGACCTCATGTGGCTGGAGTGTGTCAGCAGTTCCTGCAAGACAAAGGCATTGATGCTATGGACTGGCCCGCCCGTTCCCAAGACCTGAATCCAATTGAGCACATCTGGGACATCATGTCTCGCTCTATCCACCAACGTTGCACCACAGACTGTCCAGGAGTTGGCAGATGCTTTAGTCCAGGTCTGGGAGGAGATCCCTCAGGAGACCGTCCGCCACCTCATCAGGAGCATGCACAGGCGTTGTAGGGAGGTCATACAGGCACGTGGAGGCCACACACACTACTGAGCCTCATTTTGACTTGTTTTAAGGACATTACATCAAAGTTGGATCAGCCCGTAGTGTGTTTTTCCACTTTAATTTTGAGTGTGACTCCAAATCCAGACCTCCATGGGTTGAAAAATTTGATTTCCATTTTTTTATTTTTGTGTTATTTTGTTGTCAGCACATTCAACTATGTAAAGAACAAAGTATTTCAGAAGAATATTTAATTAACTCAGATCTAGGATGTGTTATTTTTGTGTTCCCTTTATTTTTTTGAGCAGTGTATATATTTATATATATTTATTTTTTTATTTTTATTGTGGGCTTTACAATCTTACAAATCCTTTAAAATACAAAAATTGCAAAGGAATATATTGCAATTTGTATGCACAGGAACACATTCCGCTGCTGTCATACTGCTGTCAGAGGTGTATACGTTTTTTTGGGGGTTGCCCCAGTCTGGCGGGTGCCCATTCCTGGGAACACATTCCTGCTACAAACAAAGAACTGGCTCCAGTCTGTTCTGACTGAGTTTGGCCCAGCTATGTGTAGGCCTTATACTACACCATTACCGTTTACCTGCTGTTGTCTGTCCTGATGAGTGTGGTGGAGCTATGTGTATGCCTTATACTACACCATTACCATTTAACTACTGATGTCTGTCCGGATTAGTTTTCCCCAGGACTAACAATAAACATAACAATATCTAAAAACGAAAGCACACGTTAGAACGTAAAGAAATATTTATTAAAAATGTTGATGAGCAAATATGCCTTTAAGGCAACTTTTTTAGATGTTTATGGAGGTCCAGCAACTCCTGGATCCCCTTACGGTGCAGCTCCTCCAGCTGATGCACCTTCTTATCCAGATGCTGCTGCTGCTCATTTAACCTCCTTTGCTGCTCCCGTACTATCTTTTGCTGGGCGCTGATCTCCAGCATTGCCCTTTGGTCGGCCTGCTGCAGCTGCACCTTTGATGACGTCACTGCGCTCACCACGTGGTGAGCGTGATTACGTCATCAAAGGTCCTTTTGCAGGTCCTGAAAGAAGAAGAAAGAAGACGATGCCGGCTGCGCGATCAAGTGGATAAGGTGAGTCAATTTTTTTTATTTTTTGACCCCTCAATTTACATTTTAGTAAGCATTCTGTTCAGTTTTTTATCACGCGCATGCAAAACGCATTGCACCCACGCAATAAAAACTGAACAACGCAACACAATCGCAGTCAAATCTGACTGAAATTGTGTGCGCACTCGCGCGGGTTTCCCGCAATGCACCCGGGACGCATCAGGAGCAAATCCGGGACGCCCGTCTGAAATAGGCCTAAGTGTATTACCAGTGTTAGGCCTCATGCACACGACCGTATTTTTTTGCGGTCCGCAAAACGGGGTTCCGTTTTTCCGTGATCCGTGACCGTTTTTTCGTCCGTGGGTCTTCCTTGATTTTTGGAGGATCCACGGACATGAAAAAAAAGTCGTTTTGGTGTCCTCCCGGCCGTGCGGAGCCAAACGGATCCGTCCTGAATTACAATGCAAGTCAATGGGGACAGATCCGTTTGACATTGACACAATATGGTGCAATTTCAAACGGATCCGTCCCCCATTGACTTTCAATGTAAAGTCAGGAGTTAATATACCATCGGATCGGAGTTTTCTCCAATCCGATGGTATATTTTAACTTGAAGCGTCCCCATCACCATGGGAACGCCTCTATGTTAGAATATACTGTCGGATTTGAGTTACATCGTGAAACTCAAATCCGACAGTATATTCTAACACAGAGGGGTTCCCATGGTGATGGGGACGCTTCAGGTTAGAATATACTAAAAGAACTGTGTACATGACTGCCCCCTGCTGCCTGGCAGGTGCTGCCAGGCAGCAGGGGGCAGCCCCCCCCCCTGTAGTTAACACATTGGTGGTCAGTGTGGCCGGCCCCCCCCTCCCTCCCCTGTAGTTAACTCATTGGTGGCCAGTGCGGCCGGCCCCCCCCCTCCCCTGTAGTTAACTCATTGGTGGCCAGTGGGCCCCCCCCTCCCCTGTAGTTAACTCATTGGTGGCCAGTGTGGCCGGCCCCCCTCCCTCCCCTGTAGTTAACTCGTTGGTGGCCAGTGGGCCCCCCCTCCCTCCCCCTCCTAATTAAAATCTCCCCCCTATCATTGGTGGCAGCGGAGTGTACCGATCGGAGTCCCAGTTTAATCGCTGGTGCTCCGATCGGTAACCATGGCAACCAGGACGCTACTGCAGTCCCGGTTGCCATGGTTACTTAGCAATTTGTAGAACCATTATACTTACCTGCGAGCTGCGATGGTCTGCGTCCGGTCGGGAGCTCCTCCTACTGGTAAGTGACAGGTCCGGCCGGGAGCTCCTCCTACTGGTAAGTGACATGACCTGTCACTTACCAGTAGGAGGAGCTCCCGGCCGGACCTGTCACTTACCAGTAGGAGGAGCTCCCGACCGGACGCAGACCATCGCAGCTCGCAGGTAAGTATAATGGTTCTACAAATTGCTAAGTAACCATGGCAACCGGGACTGCAGTAGCGTCCTGGTTGCCATGGTTACCGATCGGAGCCCCAGCAATTAAACTGGGACTCCGATCGGTACACTCCGCTGCCACCAATGATAGGGGGGAGATTTTAATTAGGAGGGGGAGGGAGGGGAGAAGGCCCACTGGCCACCAACGAGTTAACTACAGGGGAGGGGGGGCCCACTGGCCACCAACGAGTTAACTACAGGGGAGGGAGGGGGGCCGGCCGCACTGGCCACCAATGAGTTAACTACAGGGGAGGGGGGGCCCACTGGCCACCAATGAGTTAACTACAGGGGAGGGGGGCCCACTGGCCACCAATGAGTTAACTACAGGGGAGGGGGGGGGGCGGCCGCACTGGCCACCAATGAGTTAACTACAGGGGAGGGAGGGGGGGCCCGGCCACCAATGAGTTAACTACAGGGGAGGGAGGGGGGCCGGCCGCACTGGCCACCAATGAGTTAACTACAGGGGAGGGGGGGGCCCACTGGCCACCAATGAGTTAACTACACGGGGGGGGGGGGGCCCACTGGCCACCAATGAGTTAACTACAGGGGAGGGGGGGGCCGGCCGCACTGGCCACCAATGAGTTAGCTACAGGGGAGGGAGGGGGGGGGGCCGGCCACACTGGCCACCAATGTGTTAACTACAGGGGGGGGGGGGGCTGCCCCCTGCTGCCTGGCAGCACCTTCCAGGCAGCAGGGGGCAGTCATGTACACAGTTCTGTTAGTATATTCTAACCTGAAGCGTCCCCATCACCATGGGAACGCCTCTGTGTTAGAATATACTGTCGGTTCTGAGTTTTCACGGAGTGAAAACTCCGCTTTGAAAAAGCTTTTATGCAGACGGATCTTCGGATCCGTCTGTATAAAAACTAACCTACGGCCACGGATCACGGACACGGATGCCAATCTTGTGTGCATCCGTGTTCTTTCACGGACCCATTGACTTGAATGGGTCCGTGAACCGTTGGCAGTGAAAAAAATAGGACAGGTCATATTTTTTTCACGGCCAGGAAACACGGATCACGGATGCGGCTGCAAAACGGTGCATTTTCCGATTTTTCCACAGACCCATTGAAAGTCAATGGGTCCGCAAAAAAAAAAGGAAAACGGCACAACGGCCACGGGTGCACACAACGGTCGTGTGCATGAGGCCTAATACAGGGGGCTGGATCTCACAGGTCCTCCAGGCCTTGCACCCGCCCGATCAGGCCCTGCACCCGCCCGATCACCATGCAGTACATTTACGTCACTGGGCTTTAAGTCACGTCCAGATCTGACGTACATGTACGTCATCGGGCATAAAGGAGTTAAGTGGGGGATGTATCTAATGTAATGATGTAAGAGGCCTTTTACTGGAATACAGAATGATGATTGCAGTTTATGTATATATATATATTTCTGTGTGTGTAAAATGCACTAAATCAGCCGGTTACATTATACATCTGTACCTCACTGTGTGTATAAATATATATTTGTGTTCAGATAGGCTATCAGAACGCATGCCCTACCACGACCCCCTTACCATAATAAGCAGTAGAATTATGCCATAACTGCTGTCGTAAAAGTAGCCTAAAGTGGGCCACCTTAGTAGTCTGATAATTGAAAAAGGGGGAATGGGTGGGCGGGTGAAAAGCAACAAGCCGCGCGACGTGGGCTATGGGGGTGAGCCTTATATGCCGTGAGAGGGAGCCTCCCCTCACACAAATACGGCAATACCTTAGCCTTAATACTTGTGTTCGGACAGGCTATCAGAACGCATGCCCTACCACGACCCCCTTACCATAATAAGCAGTAGAATTATGCCATAACTGCTGTCGTAAAAGTAGCCTAAAGTGGCCAAAAAGTACAAACGTTAGTGTAGTTAGTGCTTTAATGAAAACAACGTATTATGCCAACAAATTACGAAAAGCAACAGACATTTCATGACATGGGTCTGGGATGTACGTAAGGTATGACGAGGACTTCCACCTCCCTAGTTTCCTGATGACATGGACCGGGACACCGTTCTTGGAGGCGGCTGAGGCGGCGCCGATACGAAATGAGTGACCCGTGATGCTAGCTGGGTTAACATTGATATTGACAAGTAGTGCCCTAACGTACTTCAGGAAAACCTGAATGCTGAGAGATGTGCCGTTGTGAGGCAGCAATGGCGAGTCTGGTAACGATGTACGTATATGAAGTAACCATTGGTTTAGGACTTCGACTGGACACCACTGGTTACCGGTGGGAAAATACCTGATACGTACCATCTCCCCCGGACGAGCGGCTTTAGACTGTTCTAAATTAAGCAAGAACCCTGAACTATCTGGAATTAGATCTTTCTTCCGAAGAAACTTTGTGGAAGTGGCTGTGCACGTAAATTCCCCGGGCCTTAGGAAACCGAAAAAAGACAGGTATAATGCCGTTTCCACTAGTCTACTAATCTCTAGACCAAAGGGGCGGTTACGTAGCATGTCAGAGACTGCCCTAAACATGGGACCTGTGAATGGCTGACGGCCCGTGGTTTTTTGAAAGGTGGTTTTCTGTATACCCCGTAACATAGCCTTAATGGGATAGGCAGAAAACAAGGAAGGCTGCTCCGGGTGAGCCAGATAAAAGTAATGCTGGATACCTGCTAGATATAGCTTGATTGTGTTGTAAGCTAACTTCAAATTTGAGTGGAAAAACCCAATAAAAGCCATTAGGTAGGTTATGTGTCCCATATCTAGTGGTGGATGTGAGACTCTGAATTTGCTAAACAACGCCCATGCTGTCTTGTACACTTTCAACGTATTTACGGAGAGGGACTGTTCCACCAGGGATCTGGCAGTGAGGAGTAGTGGTGCTACTGCATGACTAGCAGGTTGTGCTGCGGGATCGTAGTTGGTAGCGGATCTGCCCCTGGGGAAACCTGTAAAAAGAATGGAACATTAAGCCTGGATAGCGCGTCTGCAGCAAGATTCCTCTGTCCTTGAATATGCATGCAAACAAAATTGAACCTATGCTGTAACGACAACCACACAAACCTCCTCAGAAATGCCATAATTTCTCTGGACCCAGACCTGCCCTTCATCATGATGTCCACCAGTGCTGCATTATCTGTTAAAAACAACACGGTCTGGTTACCCCACAGACTGCCCCACGTATGAGCTGCTGCCACTATAGGATATATCTCAAAAAGGGCGGATGACTGTAGAAAGCCTGGAATATCTAAAACCTCAGGCGGCCAAGGGCTGGCCATCCAATGTTTCTTGTAAATGGCCGCAAACCCGGTAGAAGAAGCTGCGTCTGTATGGACGATCGGGGAATGACTGGATACAGAGGGGACAAAGAATGACACTCCGTTCCACTGTGCCAAAAATTAATCCCACATCATGAGATCTGCTAAAGCATCCTGATCTAATCTAAGTGCGCTATCCTGACCCGGGGCTAAGGGTAGAAGCTTCAGCAACCTGGATATGAATGATCTACCTTGTGGTATTATCCTCATTGCAAAGTTCAACATACCAAGTAGACTCTGGAGATCTGTTTTAGTGGTGACTCTAACACGTGCAAGTTTGTGTACTACTTCTCTGATCCTAGTTAACTTGTCGTGAGGCAGACTAGCTTGCATGCTAACTGTGTCCAAGCGAATGCCTAGAAAAGTAATGACATTACCTGGGCCCTCTACTTTATTGGGGGCTACGGGGACTTTAAGGTCTTCAAAAACTCCTCTCAACACCGTGAGATCTCGTGGGACCTGTGTGGGTGGCTCGATTAACAGGAAATCGTCCAGGTAGTGGATTACGTGATGTGCTCGAAAAACATTCACTAGTACCCAATGCAAGCCTTGGGCAAACTGATCAAATAACCAGGGACTCGACTTAGCGCCAAAAGTCAGTTTGTTCGCAAAATAATACTGCCCTTGCCACTTAATGCCATGCCACTGCCACAGCTGAGGTTTAAGGGGTAACAACTTAAAAGCATCCGTGATATCGGCTTTCGACAACCAGGTTCCCTCGCCTAGTGACAGAATGACCTGTATGGCCTCATCTATGGAAGAATATTTCATAGAAACTTCCTCAGAGGGTATCAGTGAGTTCAAACTTGGAATGGAGAGTGAATGAGGAGCTGACAAATCATAAATTCCCCTTTTTTTATTGGAAAATTTCCCTGTGACAACACCTATGGGGTTGACCCTCCAACAATCATATGGGGACTGTGCCATTGGACCTATCAAATATCCCTTCTCTAACTCGACAGATAGTAAGTGTGAAATGGAGACCGGGTCTCGGACGGCCGACAACAGGTTTTTGCATTCATATGTAACCTGCGGCAGCGCCACCAAGCCGGTGTGGAAGCCATGCCGAAGACCATCGATCAGAAACTGGACCCAACTCTGATCTGGATGATCTAGTAAATATATGGCCAGCAAATCCGTATCTACCACGCTTAGTCACGCTGAATGTTGCCCTTTCTGGGTGCACACGGTGACAGAATGAGCCCTGAAACAAAGGGTACACAAGTGCAGCAGCCTACAATGATTAAAGTAACAACCTGTAGTGTTAAAGTTGTTACATATCTGTGTTTTCCCAAGATATTTAATCGGCCGCCCTAACTTGTCTATGCCTGTCGTAAGCCTGACAAACGGAGGTTGGGGAGTATAGCTAGCTTGTGCTCGTTCTGGCCTGGCACTAGTACACCAATCTGTGGCATGTGCGTAAGAGCCGCAGCTACTACACGCCGGGGCTTTGAGACCTGCAAAATGCCGGCAAAACAGCTCGGTATCGACTATGGACCAGTCAATGGTATGCTGAAATTGCCTGTGCGCAGCTGCAGCTTTAGCTGAAAACGATCTGTGGTATTCATAAAATGCCGTACCGCCGTATTTGTTGGCTAAATCCACAACTTTGTATAAATACAGATCCAGCTCCTCTCTCCTATTGGGACTCACTGAACACACTACATCTCTAAATAAGCTAAATGCAAGTACGAACTCTGCTACGGTGAGCTTCCTGTTAAGCCTGACATCTCTGGACTTCAGGATCACTGAAACCTCCCCACACGCTATGGTCTTGCTATCCGGCGTTTCGTGCGTGGCTACGAGCAAGGAAGCTAAGTTAACGTCCTTACCATCTAATATGTCTTGACGCACATTGGCTGGAATGAAATGACATGGTGCTATATTAAGAGGGTTGACCTGGGAGCCAACAATAGAAGACTGGGTGAGTAACTGCACGGCAGTATTTGGGCCAACCGCGTTTGAAGTAGAGGCCGTATTTTCCATTGCCTCTAATCTGGTCTGAAAGCGGGACAGAGAAGACGCCATCGTACTGACTACAGCGTGCAGTTGTGACAAGGAATTTTGTATCGTGTCCGTGGCGACCGAGTCCTCCCCTGAAGCAGGGGGTTCTGAGAACAGCAGCCTGTAAAGTTCCGCTTTCCTAGCGGTCGCTGGAAAAGGAATCCCTCTCCTTAACAGTTCTGCCGTGAGCCTCGGCACAGTCCAGGATCTGAGAGCTGGAACCGCCTCTCTTTCGGATTGGGTATCTTCATTACTATGCGATGCGACACTCTCTTCCACATGAGATTGCTGAGACATCCTAACTAAAAGAAACTGTGGTTACCTATGGATACCGACTCTCGTGCTCCCACCACCAGTGTCACCGGACCCGTGATGTCTGAGCCTGCTAACATGATGCAGTGCTGCCCAGTGAAGCGGGCATCGTACTCCTGAATCTGTTGACATGCCCACGGTCCACCCCAAGATATATAACTACCTGGTGACCTGTAGCCGTGACAGACTATTGAGCGTCTGTAGTCATGACAGACTATTGAGCGTCTGTAGTCGTGACAGACTATTGAGCGTCTGTAGTGTGAGACAGACTATTGAGCGTCTGTAGTCGTGACAGACTATTAAGCGTCTGTAGTCGTGACAGACTATCGAGCATCTGTAGTCGTGACAGACTATTGAGCGTCTGTAGTCGTGACAGACTAGCGTGCGTCTGTAGTCGTGACAGACTATTGAGCGTCTGTAGTCGTGACAGACTATTGAGCGTCTGTAGTCGTGACAGACTATTAAGCGTCTGTAGTCGTGACAGACTAGCGTGCGTCTGTAGTCGTGACAGACTATTGAGCATCTGTAGTCGTGACGGGTTTGAGCGTCTGTGACTATAGGCGCCTGCAATCGGCACAGGCCTTGATCGTCTGTAGACATGACGGACCTCGTGCCTGCACCAGTGACAGACCGCACCTGCCTATTGGTAACAAGCCACGAGCATCTGTACTGGTGACAGACCACGAACGTCAGTACCCGCAACACACGACACAAGGGCTGCCGTGACAAGACCTTAGTGCCCTACGGTCAAGGCAAGGGGTGAAAAGAAATACAGTATATGTCTTCCCCCTTGTTGTTTTTTTTTATTTTTTTATTTTATATATATTTTTATTTTATTTTTTATTTTTCAGGAGTAGAATACCCTGCATAGGATGTGCCACACCCCCGTGTTACTAGACCGTGACACCAAAACCCCTACCCCCAAGACGGACTCCGTGTCACCTACCTGAACCAATGCGGATATGCCCTACTGCTGCGAGTTAAAGGGGAAAAGGGGAGAAAGGAAACTCAACATATTGCATGACCTCTACTACCCCTTCCCCCCTGCCATTTTTTTTTTTTTTTTTACCTGCCGGAAACAAAGTACCAGGAAATACGTAGTGGCAATATGCGCTGTGGGATGACGATCCTACTGACCTGAAAAAGATACTGCGATTACCACCTAGAACCCTGATAGGTTAAACTCTTATGAGCCATGTATTTTGATGTGCCACCATTATTTGCTTTATCTGGCGCTGGCTGAAGACACCAAAACCACTACGTGTGTGCCAACGAGAAGCCACAATGCAGTACAGTATGGGCTGCTGCCTGCAATAACTACACGCCTAGTAGTTTTAATACCCAGTGTCCATGAGCCGGACCAGGCGACGTGCCCTGAAGACCTTGACTGAGGGCACTGAAGTGTACCGCCAGACTGCCCTGCCAAGGACCACCACAACTGCGGCCCCCACTGAAGGACCATGAGCTGCCCATACGCAAGCACCGCACTCAAAATGCAGCCCAGTGAGGCACACGTGGCGGCGGCACATGCCCCAGACACGTAAGACACGCCCCCTACCATGCCCAAGGATGTAATCGTAGCCACGCCGGCTGACTGACCGGCTGCCGGGTAAGTGATGCGGCCAGTGACATATATATACTACATCTCACACCAGTTAATAAGTAAGCATTTGTAAAGGAATGAAATACAAATTTTCATAACTGTATATATAAATTACAGAGTGTTGGCTAGAGATACAAAAGTAATGCAAGCATTCTACCTGGGCATTTTCTGTCACGGATCTCTCTGATCCGCTCCGAATTCCTTCTCTTCAAATCTGACAATTTTTTTTAATATGGCCATCATAGGGTGATTGCCCTTAAACTTCCTCTTGAGCTCGGAACAGATCTCCCTCACAATGGCCTGCTTCTCAGCGTGGACCCGGGTCTGGTCGTAGCCCTGCTCCAACATGCACAGCAGGATAAAGATGCAAGCATATAATCCCAATATTTTTTATACAAGTATTGTAAATAATGTCCTCAACAAAACATCAAAAAGTATTTTGTCTTCGAAGGGGAAATATGAGATTTAATGTTAAACGTTATAAGATGGGATTGTATTGCGATTGTATGTGTGTGGGGTCTGAGCAATCAGATATTGGCCAGCTGAGCAGAGATGTACCTGTCTAGTGAAGTGACGGTACGGTATGGGGTGCACAGCTGGTTCGCCTCCCCGTGGTGAACCCTGGGTAACTAAATGAACCAGCAAATACTGGCTGTCAGACAAAGAATGCTTCTCCTGAGTCCTGACCAACAGGACACAAACTCTAATCTATGGACTGTGTGTGTGTGTGGTATATAGTGTGCGGCAGGAAAATGGATGTGCAATGTGCATGTGAGAGGTATTTCTCTGCTGTCCATACATACATGCTAGAGACATAGTGCTGTGATGTTACAACAATACTTAGTGCACCAATCGGTAATATCTACTTAGACCTGATAAAATGTGAAGTTATATTTATTGTGAAAAAAAAATAATCGCAAATATTTTATAACACTCTATCTGCATATAAAGCGATTGGTTTGACATGCATGTGAAATGTAATCCAATACACTGGTGTAATGTCAAATTACTTACAGTGATCAGGAGTTCTTCCTCACTGTCTCGAAAATAGCTTCCGACCATCTTTTCCAATCGCCTCAAACTTCGGGTAGTCCGAAAACAGTTGCTAGGCCACGCCCCCTTTAGTGCATGCGCATTAAGCGAATTGTACATTGCGATTTTAGTAATGAGAAAAAAAATGTGAACGAAGATAGCGAATTCACGACAAATATATGACGAATATTCTACCATATATTCACAAAATAACGCAAAATCGAATATTGCCCCTGCCGCTCAACACTATTCTCTGTGCATATTCTCTATGTACAGTATATTCTCCCCGTATACAGTGTATTTTATGTATCTCTGTTCTCTGTGTATATTCTCTATGTACACTATATTCTCCCTGTATACTGTGTATTCTCTGTATCTGTGTTCTCTGTATATATTCTCTATATACAGTATATTCTCCCTGTATACAGTGTATTCTCTGTATATATTCTCTATGTACAGTATATTCTCCCTGTATACAGTGTATTCTCTGTGTATATGTGCTCTGTGTATATTCTCTATGTACAGTATATTGGCTCTGTATACTGTATATTCTCTGTATGCGTGTTCTCTGTATATATTCTCTATGTACATTATATTCTCCCTGTATACATTGTATTATCTGTATATATTCTCTATGTACAGTATATTCTCCCTGTATACAGTGTATTTTCTGTATATATTCTCTATGTACAGTATATTCTCCCTGTATACAGTGTATTCTCTGTGTATATGTGCTGTGTATATTCTCTATGTACAGTATATTCTCCCTGTATACAGTGTATTTTCTGTATATATTCTCTATGTACAGTATATTCTCCCTGTATACAGTGTATTCTCTGTGTATATGTGCGGTGTATATTCTCTATGTACAGTATATTCGCTCTGTATACTGTATATTCTCTGTATCTGTGTTCTCTGTATATATTCTCTTTGTGGTCATGGCTACGGCAGAGAGCTAGCGCCCGAAACGTGCCGAGACCTGACAGAGGAAAACCAACCTACCTAACTAATATGGCTGGAGAGGTGCCCTTAGCCATGCCGCGGGTAAGCCTAAAAGGGGGCATACCCTGAGGAGTATGGAAAGGAAAGGGGAGGGAGGGTGGGGCACCAAAAATGCACACAAATGAGGAGAGGGCGTGCCTCCTTTTAAGTGCGCCTACGCCCCTCCCACAAATGCAGGCTGACATGTCAGCCTTAAGCTACTTGTGGTCATGGCTACGGCAGAGAGCTAGCGCCCCGAACGTGCCGAGACCTGACAGAGGAAAACCAACCTACCTAACTAATATGGCTGGAGAGGTGCCCTTAGCCATGCCGCGGGTAAGCCTAAAAGGGGGCAAAAACACACACAAGTAGGGAGAGAAAAACCTTTATTGCAGAGGACCAAGTTACAATACCAAACTGTGGAATGCCTGGGATATCTCGGCCTGAGGATTAGGTATGTAGCGTGTGAAGCATGAGGAGTGCCAGCGACCCATTTTGCGGATGACGTGGCCAGGGACGTTGTGCTTTGAAGCCACGGATGCAGCTCCAATACGGAGGGAGTGCCCTGAAATGGCCTTGGGGTTGAAACCCAAGCCCGACGCCAGGGTGCGAACGTGCGAGATGAACTGCGAGGCCGTGAGGGCCGAGGCCTGGAACGGGAGCAATGGGCTGTCAGGGGCGGAGTCCCCCAGAGCTGCCAGCAAACTCCTGAGTACTTGGACCGGGCACCATGCGTTAGTGGACTGGAAGAACTTCACCTCCACAGGTGGTCCCACCTGTGAGGTTTTGGAAGTGAGGAGGTGTAAGGAGAAATGGTCGTGGTGCCATACTAGCTGACCCCTGGTTAGACCCTTGGAACTGGCTGAAGTGCGGGTGAATTCGCCGGGTCTTAAGAACCCATAGAAACTAAGGTACATTGCGGCCTTGATGACCGTGCTGGGAAGGAGCCCAAAAGGAAGACCATCTAGGGAGGTTGAAAGTTTTCTAAATAATTCCCCTGACACGGGCTGCCTGCCCGGGATGGCTGCGTGACCACTCTTATGAACACCCCTGAGTGTTGCCCTGACTGCTTGGGACAGAAAAACCGACCTACTTTCGGGGTCCTCCAACATGTCGAAATGTTGGACACCGGCCAAATACAATCTGATGGTATTGAAGGATAGCTTTAGATCTATGTGACAGTAGACTATGAAAGCTGTGATGTAAGTGGTCTTGTTAGTGTCTTGTCTTGGATGTAGGACCATGAACCTGTTGAAGGTGTTCCAAGCGGTCCTGTAGTTTCTGGCAGTATTACAAGATAAAGATTTCTGCATCAAAGATTTTGCTGAAGCAATGAAACGGTTTAATCCATCACCAGATTTTGAAACAACGGAGGAGGTATCCCCACTCGGTCTGCCGCTGGCATGACCTGAAAGAAAGTTTTGAAATTAAAGCGGGACAGATTATCTGCGGCCACATTATGAACACCCTGAATGTGCCGGCACGCCACATGGAAGTTGTGTTCCAGCGAGAGCCAGACCAGCATGCGGACAAAAGACATGATCTGTGGTGACTGCGACCTGCCCTTGGTGATAATGTCCACCACTGTCTGGTTGTCAGTGACGAACGCCACGGAAGAGTTGGCCCACTGGCTGCCCCAAACCTGGGCCGCTGCTACGATTGGATAGAATTCCAACAACGGGGATGATTATAAGGCGCCTCTGGCTGATGAAACCTCTGGTGGCCAGGGGCCCGCAAACCATTGGTTTCCACAGATCGCCGCGAAACCTCCGGAGGCGGCGGCGTCCGAAAAAATCTGAGGTACGAATAAAGGTACGAATAAAGCTGAGGTACGAATAAAGAGACTCCGTTCCAAGACGCCATGAAGACCTTCCACACGGCCATGGCTTGGGCGTCCAGAGTGATGAGGTTCTCTTGCTCGGGGGCTGAGGGGAGTAACTGAAGGAGCCTGGACATGAAGGCCCTGCCCTGGGGCATGACTTTGGTGGCAAAATTGAGCATGCCTAGTATGGACTGCAACTCGACCTTGGCGCACGTCCAGCTGCCTGCTGCCTTTGAGATGGCCTCCTTGATTTTTGCTAACTTCTCAGCTGGCAACCTGGCCTCTATCTTCCCTGTGTCCAGGATTATGCCCAGGAAGGTAATTACCGTCGCGGGGCCTTCCGTTTTTGAGGGTGCCACCGGAACATTGAGTTGGGCTAACAGCCGAAGCAGAGCCTGGAGCTTGCACGGCTGGCGGTCTGGGCTTTCGATTAAAAGAAAGTCATCCAAGTAATGGATGACCAGAGGGCAATCGCAGTGGTTGACCAGGATCCAGTGCAATGCCTGAGCGAACTGGTCGAACAGCCAGGGGCTGCTCTTGGACCCGAACGTCAGGCGATTGGCAAAGAAATACTGATCTTGCCACTTGATGCCATAGAACCTCCAAAGCTGTGGATGAATGGGCAGCAATTTAAAGGCATCGGCGATGTCCGCCTTGGCCAACCATGCCCCCCGACCAACTTGGAGAATCAGTTGAATGGCCTCGTCTATGGTGGCGTAACTCATGGACAACTCCTCGGATGGCACTAAGGAGTTAAGACTGGGCGTGCTGGAGCCATGAGGTGCCGACAAGTCATAGATGAGACGTTTTTTATTTGTGAACTGCTTGGACACAATACCAATGGGGTTTATCCTCCAGAGGTCAAACGGTATGAAGGGAAAGGGGCCGATGAGAAACCCCTTCTCCAATTCTGACCTGATCAGAGTCCCCACCGGCTCGGGATCCCTGGTTGCTGACAGCAGATTGGGCCCTTCCCAAGAGGCTTGTGGGAGAGCTACCAGACCCGTGTGGAACCCGATGGTGAACCCGGAAACCAGGAACTGTACCAACTGAGGGTTGTGATGATTGCGCAACAGGGATTCTAGCAGACCCACATTGACCCCGCTTAGTCAGGATGGCCTTGATCTTTGTGGACACGCCGTCTGTGGGTGAGCCCTGAAACAGCCTGCGCACACATGAAGGGCCCTGCATTTGTTGTAGTAACAAGCCTCCTGATTAAAATTATTACAAACCTGGCTGTTGCCCAGGAAGACTATTGGCCGTCCTAGTTTGTCCGTGGCTGAGCCAGACCGTTGGAGGGACCCGGAGCTACTGCAAAGGGATCTGCCCTGGGACGTGGAGTGACCTGTATTGGGGCACCAATCAGCGGTGTGGGCGATGGACTGACATGACGCACACGCCGGGGCCCTGAGGCCCGCGAAATGCCGGCAGAAAAGCTCCATATCCATGGCCGCCCAGTTCGAGATGTGCTGGAATTGGACCAGTGCGGCGGTGGCTTTGGCTGAAAAGGAGCGATGATAGTCGTAGAACGCCTGCCCGCCGTACTTGTGGCCCAAGTCCGTGACCCTATACAAGTATGTGTCCAACTCCTCCCGCCTCTCAGGATGGACCAAGCAGATGACGTCCCTAAATAGGCTGAACGCCAGGACGAATTCCGTAATTGTGAGCTTTTTGTTGAGGCGGGGATCCCTGGCCTTGAGGACAATGGATATATCGCCGCAAGCTATCGTTTTGCTGTCAACCGTGTCGTGGGTGGCTATCAAGATGGATGCCAAATTAACATCCTTCCCTTCTAAGATGTCTTTCTTGATGTGGCAGGGAATGAAATGAGAGGGAGCAATCTCGGGAGCATGCGGAATCCTACCTGGGAGAATGGGCCCTGGGGTGGAGGTTACAGGTAAGGCTAGAGTGGACCGGTCAGATGGCAGCCCCTGGAAGGACTCGATGGCTGAGAGTCTGGACTGGACGTCCGAAACCGAGGAGGCGATGGAGTTCATCGTGGCATGTAATTGCGTGAGGGACACCTGAAGGGTGGACATGGAGACTTGCTCCAAGTCCGGGGCTGCTGGCTCGGCCATAGGCAATCTATATAGTTCAGCTTTACGGGCGGAGGCAGGGTATTGGATCCCTCTCTGGTTGAGCTCCGCAATCAATTTCGGAATTGTCCAACTCCTTAACGATGAGGAGCTGGGCCGCTCGGATGCGGGGGTTTCCGGTACCGACAGGGCCTCCTCGATATTTGACACATGCGACATACTGCAGCTGCGAAGCGACAAAAAGAAATAACATTTGTCCAGGAAGTCTCGTATTAGTGAATGACACCCGAGTCGTGAATGGTGATTAAAGGAGGACTAGCAGAAGCGAGTGTCTGGTGCTCTGAAGAGCGGGACCATGGACTAAGCGTGAAGTGATGTGAGAAGGCTAAATGGGCTCGGCCCCGGACAGGGAAATGAAAACTGAAAAGAACAAAAACAACATCAAACCTGAAATCGTACCGAAGTAGGAATACTGAAAACGAATCTAAAAAATGACAGGCGACAAAAGCAGGAAATTAACAGTGTGAATCGGCCATGTGACAGGCAAGCAAAACAAAAACACAAAGTGAGACCTTGAGTGATGTACGCACTGGCAGACATACACGAACTACGTATGCTTGAGCGTGATAGACTATGGTGTGAGAAGTAATGAACGTGCACTCCAGACGTTAGAGTCAATAGAACCGGGACGTACATCAACGTCCAGCCGGTGGCGAACACGGTGACGTGAACGTACACCTGATGTGTGACGGGCAGCAGATGACCAATAACAACGTAGTTGAAACAGTTTAAACACATGAGCCTGAGCCGTTGCAGGCGACAGATAATACACAGAGAAACGTAGGCCTGAAGCGTAACAGGCAACAGATGACAAATTAAAAACGTAAGCCTGAAACGTAACAGGCAACAGATTCTGAAAATGAAAACGTAAGCCTGAAGCGTAACAGGCAACAGATGATAAATTAAAAACGTAAGCCTGAAACGTAACAGGCAACAGATTATGAAAATGAAAACGTAAGCCTGAAGCGTAACAGGCAACAGATGATGAATTAAAACGTAAGCCTGAAACGTAACAGGCAACAGATGATGAAACATAAAAAACATAAGCCTGAAACGTAAAAGGCGACAGAAGCAGTTACCGGCAATATCCGCGGACGTGGAGGAGTAGAATAGCGATGGTCGTCGTAGACGGCACCAAGAGAGCAACCTGGCTGACGAGCGACGCAAGATTGACGCTGCACCCGGGGTCTGTAAAACAGTTGGTGATGTGAGGGGCAGGATATGCAGACCAGAACGCCCCAACGTGACCTACCGTTTTTTTTTTAATTTATTTTTTATTTTACTTTGCTGCACTGCACAAAGTGTTGGATGAGTTTGACACTGTCATTCCTGGTGTGCATGTGACCTCTGGGAGCAGGACATACTTGGAATATTGAAGACCTGATGCGTGTGAGCTGCTTTTGAAATGACAACCGCCGGCCAGGAGGGGGAGCCTGACACGTGCCGCCGGCCGGGGCGCCGACTCCCTTGCCGTGGCAACGGAGACGCTGCACAGGAAACCTGCCTGGCGTGCCACGTGGCCTCTGCAAAGGCCCCCCATGACCAGAATGCCGCCCCCGGCCTTGGGAGCAGCCGGAGACCGGCAGGCGCAGCCATGCTGAGAACCCCATCGCATCACTGGCTCCGCCCCCCACCCCGCGAGTGTTGGGGCCGAGGATTGAACCAGCGATGCGACGGGAGATGGGAACACGGCGCCGTACACGAAACAGCGCCGAGGTCACGTGAGCGGATGCCGGGGACGCTAAGCCCATTGCCGGGGAAACTAGGGAGCCGAGCTGCCAGCCCCAGACCTAGCATCCCACGCGACCCGGGGCAAGCAGGAAGCGTGGCGGAGCCCGGCCGGGAGCTGATGCGGGGGATCGCGGGAACAAATGAGGACGTGGGGTAAGGAACGAGGGAGCAGAGGAGGGGAGCACTTACCCGGTATGTCAGACGAGGGCGGCGGTGGACGAGAGGAGCCCTGCTTACCTGAAATGGTGCGCTGTGAGGGAGGGCGTGACGCTCGTGGTGGGAGATAGCACCGAAAACGCACGCAAATGAGGAGAGGGCGTGCCTCCTTTTAAGCGCGCCTACGCCCCTCCCACAAATGCAGGCTGACATGTCAGCCTTAAGCTACACGTACAGTATATTCTCCCTGTATACATTGTATTATCTGTATATATTCTCTATGTACAGTATATTCTCCCTGTATACAGTATAGTCTCTGTATCTGTGTTCTCTGTGTAAACCTTCTTTTTATGCATTTGTGACAGTTTCAAGCTTTCTTTGGGTCTTAATAGACATAATCCAATTAAGTTGCCCTAACAACATTTCAACTCATCTTTTTTTCGGAATGATTCTTCATCTTGACAATTTCTGTTGTGCATTAAATTCACAGTTTAAAAATTCATTCCCCCAGAACCGTTCTATAAAACATTCAGTAGGTTTTAATTCCCTATTCAAGCAATGCATAAAATAAAAGAGGAGTTTATCCTCTGCATTGTCTTACTGTAATTTTGTAATGGTAAATAAGAATGCATTATTAACCACTGTGATCTCTGCTCTGTGGCGGTATTTGTATAAGCACAGTCGGGCAAACAGATGCAGAAGAACAGGAGGGAATTGTAAGGACAGAAGCTTATACCACTGTAGATAAGGCCGGCGTCAGCACCCGGCATGCTGGGGCCCACAGCACAGCTGCCAGAGGCCAGAAGCAATGAGCTCTTCCATAAATACAGATGGAAGAACTCATTGCTGGAGAGCAGGGAGCTGGGTCCTGTCACTCTTCGCTCAGCTCCCAGCGCTCCTCCCCTCCTTCAGGCCGGCGGCGCACAGAATGGTGAAGCAGGAAGACTTCTCCCAGCTCCACCATTCAGCCTGCAGGCACGGATCGCGTTGACGGCCTGTGTGGACGGAGTCTGCAGCCCTTTAATCTGCATAAGCTCCACCCACACATTGCTGCAGAGCGATCTGTGCCTGCAGGGGAGAGAGGTATGTGAGCTTCAGGAGCGGGACTAGGTGAGTAGTTACTGTGTTTTTTTTGTTTTGTTTTTTAATGCAGAGGAGGTAAAGAGGGCTTTATTACTATGGACGGGGCACAGAGGATTTTATTACTATGGAGGGGGCACTGAGGTCTTTATTACTATGGAGGGGGCACAGATGACTTTATTACTATGGAGGGGGCACACAGGTCTTTATTACTATGGAATGGGCACAGAGGTCTTTATTACTATGAAGGGGGCACACAGGATTTATTACTATGGAGCTGCTGATGGGGAGCGGAGATCATGGGAGGAGCCAGGTGATTGAGGCGAGGTGTATTTATTGTTTTTTTTTTTTCACTTTCTGTGAAGGTGGCACATCTGGACATAACCCCTGTGACGGGGACACTGGGCACATATCTTGGCATATCTACTGTGAAGGGGGCACACATCTTGGCATATCAACTGTGAGGGGGCACATATTTCGGGATATCTACTGTGAAGGGTGCACATATCTTGGCATATGTACTGTGAGGGGGCATATATCTTGGCATATCAACTGTGAGGGGGGCACATATTTTGGGATATCTACTGTGCGGGGGGCACTTATTTTGGAATATCGTCTGTGAGGGGGCACACATCTAGACCTGAGGGACTGAAACACTGGGTAGAAAATAAAAGTAGGCACATAAGGACTGATTCACATATATCCGCTCTGTAGCTCTGTGTAAGGTATTTAATCTATAATACATGCAGTTTCATTGCTGGAAGCGCCGTACAAAATGCCACAAGGGGGCCCACTGAGACTTTATCGCCCAAGGGCTCATATGAACCCGGAGACGGCCCTGACTGTAGATATACGTAGCCCGTGATCTTTTCTCTATGTAATATGACACAGTGAGGGGAATGGTCTGGAAAAATAGGTATTTTCCTCCCAGCGGGTGCTGCTGGGCTGATTAGCAGCCAGGTGGGGTCAAATACCAGACTGGATTTTAATTGCCGGTCCGGATTTTTGGCAGCACCTGGCTGTCCTTAAATAGGCTACTGGGCTCAGCAGCAGGATCTCTGTGTTGGGATCTGAGGCTTGGTGCCAGGTTGGAGGGCTGATACCCATGGGCCGAGGAATCAGGCCCCCTAAAGCCTGCCGTGGACTGCTGGAGGCAGAACTGACATCAAGGTGACTTATCTTATATGGACTTTCCAATTTGTGTGAAGTAACACCAAGATGTACTTTCCATTGTGTGTGAAGTAAACACCAAGACTGTAAAGTAACGCATTGTTTTGCGCATTTGCCTCAAGTGTGAATAAACACTCAAGTTTTGCGTTAAGAACTTGTCTTTTGCCTCTGTACTGCGTCTTCTTACCCTATCTACCAGAGCAAAACCCCACAGTAAGTATTGGCCACACTCCCATGATGACAATTACAGTACCTATGTCAATAGTGGCAGCAGAGGGCACCCATTAACAGTGATACCACCCCTTTAAAAAGAATCAGCATTAATGCAATGTTGGATGCCTGCAGTCACCACTAGGGAGAGCTCTCTGCATAGCCAACAGCCTTATGTTGGAGACCTGTCCTATTTTAGGAGGCTGCTTGACAATCCAGAAGAGTAGGAAAGTATGATAATTGCATCCTATAACAGGATGTATAGCCATAACCGCTTTAAAGGGGCTTCTTTAAAAGACAGCCACCCTGGCAGTCAACTGATTGCTGCAGGTTCAGCATCTCAAACCCTCCAGTGGTCTGCTCTAATCACCTTAACCTTATCTATCTATCTATCTATCTATCTATCTATCTATCTATCTATCTATCTATCTATCTATCATCAACAGCACTCTGGAAACACAGAATAAAACAACTAATACTGTAATCACTATACGAATAAATGAGAGGTTCTTATCAAGTATATTTGATCAAAATCATTTGTACCCATCCACCGTGACAAGGTGACCTCTTATGGACAGGAACCTATGTTTAAGGGGTTGCCTGGGTTCAGAGCTGAACCCGGACATACCTCAATTTTCCTCCCGGCAGCCCCCCTGACAGAAGCATCGGAGCATGATCCAATGCTCTCCTTTGCCCTGCGCTAAATCGCGCAGGGCAAAGGCATTTTTTGGAGATCCGGTGACGTACCAGGGCTCTCCATGGGGCTGCCAGGAAGCCCGGTGATGTAACCGGCACTTATGGGTGGGATTTAGCGCTGCCCTATCCAATAAAACAGCTAGGGCAGCGCTAAAGCCCGCCCATCAGAGCCGTTGACGTTACCGAACACACTGCCAGGCGGAAGTTTCCGCCCGGCAGTGTGTTATTGAAAAAAAAAGATCCCATGCCCTGAGATGCTCCTATGCTAGCCTCAGGGGGTTCTGCCTGGGTGAAAATAAGGGTATGTCCGGGTTCAGCTCTGAACCTGGACAACCCCTTTAAATGCAAACTCTTTTGGTGCCAACCTGCCTCCATTGAATTCGGGGAAGGCAGGTCCAACATATATACTGAGCCCACTATGTATTTTACCTATCCTGGTGGCAAATGGCCTCAAATGAATTCAGGGATGGCAGGCTTCATCCTGTATGTATCTGTATGCTGGTCTATCTACTTCAATATCTACAGTTGCAAGAAAAAGTATGTGAACCCTTTGGAATGATATGGATTTCTGCACAAATTGGTCATAAAATGTGATCTGATCTTCATCTAAGTCACAACAATAGACAATCATAGTCTGCTTAAACTAATAACACACAAATAATTAAATGCTACCATGTTTTTATTGAACACACCATGTAAACATTCACAGTGCAGGTGGAAAAAGTATGTGAACCCTTATCATTCCAAAGGGTTTACATACTTTTTCTTGCAACTGTATCTATCTATATATCTATCTTGTAAAAACAAAACCATATCATGCTGGTTGAATATTTTTATAATGAAATACTGTTCTTACTATATTAGTTATTTTCCTGCATTTCTAATGCGTCCTGCAGAAGTAATAAACTTTACATCTGTTACATTTGGTATATGTATATATTATGTAAATAGACAGCTGTCTCCTACATTTTCTCTTCAGTCTTTGTGAGGTGGTGGAGCGCACATCCAGAGAAGTCAATAGACTAATGTTAATGTGAATTGCTGCCATGTTTGAACTGCATCTCATCGCTTTTCCCCCCCGCTCTCACAGGTCTTACATAGGGATGAGCGAACCCGAACTGTATAGTTCGGGTTCGTACTGAATTTTGGGGTGTCCGTGACACGGACCCGAACCCGAACATTTTCGTAAAAGTCTGGGTTCGGGTTCGGTGTTCGGCGCTTTCTTGGCGCTTTTTGAAAGGCTGCAAAGCAGACAATCAACAAGCGTCATACTACTTGCCCCAAGAGGCCATCACAGCCTTGCCTACTATTGGCATGGCTGTGATTGGCCAGTGCACCATGTGACCCAGCCTCTATTTAAGCTGGAGTCACGTAGCGCCGCACGTCACTCTGCTATGATCAGTATAGGGAGAGGTTGCAGCTGCGACGTTAGGGCGAGATTAGGCAGATTAACTCCTCCAAAAGACTTCATTCTGTGATCGATCTGCAGCTGTGGATCATTGAAGTGCTATTATTGACTTGCTCACTTTTTTTCTGGGGTGATCGGCGGCCATTTTGTGACTTGTGGTGCGCCAGCACGAGCTATCACCAAGTGTATTTAACCATCGATAGTGTGGTTATTTTGTGCTATATCCTACATCAGCTGCAGGCTGAGCCTGTTTCACCCAAGTGCATTTAACCATCAACAGTCTGATTATTTTTTGGCCATATACTACATCAGCTGCAGGCTGAGCCTGTGTCACCGAAGTGCATTTAACCATCAACAGTCTGGTTATTTTTTGGCCATATATTACATCAAGTTGAGCCTGTCACCCAGCGCCTAAAAAATAGACCTGACATTTCTATTCAACCAAATCTGCACAGTTTTAGCTGGTCAAGTTATTTGTAGTGACCGTCAAAGCAGACTTTTTGTTCTGGGTTGAAAAAGCATTCCCAAATTTGCCATTCTGAAAATAACTAGTTTGTGGTATTTCAGGCCTACTTGAAATCTATCCCAAAAAGAAAATCTTACATTGAAGTTATTGATAGTATCATTCAGAAAAACCTAAGACACACGCTAGCTTGCTGATAGAAGTGTCATTCTGTGATTAAACCTATAACTGTCACACAGCGCAAAAAAAAACAGGTCTCACATCTCTATTCAACCAAATCTGCACAGTTTTAGCTGGTCAAGTTATTTGTAGTGACCGTCAAAGCAGACTTTTTGTTCTGGGTTGAAAAAGCATTCCCATATTTGCCATTCTGAAAATAACTAGTTTGTGGTATTTCAGGCCTACTTGAAATAGAATCTATCCCAAAAAGAAAATCTTACATTGAAGTTATTGATAGTATCATTCAGAAAAACCTAAGACACACGCTAGCGTGCTGATAGAAGTGTCATTCTGTGATTAAACCTATAACTGTCACACAGCGCAAAAAAAAAACAGGTCTCACATCTCTATTCAACCAAATCTGCACAGTTTTAGCTGGTCAAGTTATTTGTAGTGACCGTAAAAGCAGACTTTTTGTTCTGGGTTGAAAAAGCATTCCCAAATTTGCCATTCTCAAAATTGTAGTGAACGGGAACAATGAGGAAAACATCTAATAAGGGACGCGAACGCGGACGTGGACATGGTCGTGGTGGTGTTAGTGGACCCTCTGGTGCTGGGAGAGGACGTGGCCGTTCTGCCACAGCCACACGTCCTAGTGAACCAACTACCTCAGGTCCCAGTAGCCAGCAGAATTTACAGCGATATTTGGTGGGGCCCAATGCCGTTCTAAGGATGGTAAGGCCTGAGCAGGTACAGGCATTAGTCAATTGGGTGGCCGACAGTGGATCCAGCACGCTCACATTATCTCCCACCCAGTCTTCTGCAGAAAGCGCACAGATGGCGCATGAAAACCAAGCCCATCGGTCTGTCACATCACCCCTATGCATATCAGGGAAACTGTCTGAGCCTCAAGTTATGCAGCAGTCTCTTATGCTGTTTGAAGACCTAGCCCTTCCCCAGGGGTGGAAGAGATAGAATGCACTAACGCACAACCACTTATTTTTCCTGATGATGAGGACATGGGAATACCACCTCAGCACGTCTCTGATGATGACGAAACACAGGTGCCAACTGCTGCGTCTTTCTGCAGTGTGCAGACTGAACAGGAGGTCAGGGATCAAGACTGGGTGGAAGACGATGCAGGGGACGATGAGGTCCTAGACCCCACATGGAATGAAGGTCGTGCCACTGACTTTCACAGTTCGGAGGAAGAGGCAGTGGTGAGACCGAGCCAACAGCGTAGCAAAAGAGGGAGCAGTGGGAAAAATCAGAACACCCGCCGCCAAGAGACTCCGCCTGCTACTGACCGCCGCCATCTGGGACCGAGCACCCCAAAGGCAGCTTCAAGGAGTTCCCTGGCATGGCACTTCTTCAAACAATGTGCTGACGACAAGACCCGAGTGGTTTGCACGCTGTGCCATCAGAGCCTGAAGCGAGGCATTAACGTTCTGAACCTTAGCACAACCTGCATGACCAGGCACCTGCATGCAAAGCATGAACTGCAGTGGAGTAAACACCTTAAAAACAAGGAAGTCACTCAGGCTCCCCCTGCTACATCTTCTGCTGCTGCCGCCTCGGCCTCTTCTGCTAATGCTGCCGCCGCCTCGGCCTCTTCCTCCGCCTCTGGAGGAACGTTGGCACCTGCCGCCCAGCAAACATGGGATGTATCACCAACACCACCACCTGCGTCACCAAGCATCTCAACCATGTCACACAGCAGCGTTCAGCTCTCCATCTCACAAACATTTGAGAGAAAGCGTAAATTCTCACCTAGCCACCCTCGATCCCTGGCCCTGAATGACAAACATTTCTAAACTACTGGCCTATGAAATGCTGTCATTTAGGCTGGTGGACACACACAGCTTCAAACAGCTCATGTCACTTGCTGTCCCACAGTATGTTGTTCCCAGCCGCCACTACTTCTCTAAGAGAGCAGTGCCTTCCCTGCACAAACAAGTGTCCGATAAAATCAAGTGTGCACTGCGCAACGCCATCTGTGGCAAGGTCCACCTAACCACAGATACGTGGACCAATAAGCACGGCCAGGGACGCTATATCTCCCTAACTGCACACTAAGTAAATGTAGTGGCGGCTGGGCCCCAGGCGGAGAGCTGTTTGGCGCATGTCCTTCCGCCGCCAAGGATCGCAGGGCAACATTCTTTGCCTCCTGTCTCCTCCTCCTCCTACTCAGCTTCCTCCTCCTCTTCTTCCACCTGCTCATCCAGTCAGCCACACACCTTCACCACCAACTTCAGCACAGCACGGGGTAAACGTCAGCAGGCCGTTCTGAAACTCATATGTTTGGGGGACAGGCCCCACACCGCACAGGAGTTGTGGCGGGGTATAGAACAACAGACCGACGAGTGGTTGCTGCCGGTGAGCCTCAAGCCCGGCCTGGTGGTGTGCGATAATGGGCGAAATCTCGTTACAGCTCTGGGACTAGCCGGTTTGACGCACATCCCTTGCCTGGCGCATGTGCTGAATTTGGTGGTGCAGAAGTTCATTCGCAACTACCCCGACATGTCAGAGCTGCTGCATAAAGTGCGGGCCGTCTGTTCGCGCTTCCGGCATTCACACCCTGCCGCTGCTCGCCTGTCTGCGCTACAGCGTAACTTCAGCCTTCCCGCTCACCGCCTCATATGCGACGTGCCCACCAGGTGGAACTCCACCTTGCATATGCTGGACAGACTGTGCGAGCAGCAGCAGGCCATAGTGGAGTTTCAGCTGCAGCACGCACGGGTCAGTCGCACTGCGGATCAGACCCACTTCACCACCAATGACTGGGCCTCCATGCGAGACCTGTGTGCCCTGTTGCGCTGTTTCGAGTACTCCACCAACATGGCCAGTGGCGATGACGCCGTTATCAGCGTTACAATACCACTTCTATGTCTCCTTGAGAAAACACTTAGGGCGATGATGGAAGAGGAGGTGGCCCAGGAGGAAGAGGAGGAAGAGGGGTCATTTTTAGCACTTTCAGGCCAGTCTCTTCAAAGTGACTCAGAGGGAGGTTTTTTGCAACACCAGAGGCCAGGTACAAATGTGGCCAGACAGGGCCCACTACTGGAGGACGAGGAGGACGAGGATGAGGAGGAGGTGGAGGAGGATGAGGATGAAGCATGTTCACAGCGGGGTGGCACCAAAAGCAGCTCGGGACCATCACTGGTGCGTGGCTGGGGGGAAACACAGGACGATGACGATACGCCTCCCACAGAGGACAGCTTGTCCTTACCTCTGGGCAGCCTGGCACACATGAGCGACTACATGCTGCAGTGCCTGCGCAACGACAGCAGAGTTGCCCACATTTTAACGTGTGCAGACTACTGGGTTGCCACCCTGCTGGATCCCCGGTACAAAGACAATGTGCCCACCTTACTTCCTACACTGGAGCGTGATAGGAAGATGCGCGAGTACAAGCGCACGTTGGTAGACGCGCTACTGAGAGCATTCCCAAATGTCACAGGGGAACCAGTGGAAGCCCAAGGCGAAGGCAGAGGAGGAGCAAGAGGTCGCCAACGCAGCTGTGTCACGGCCAGCTCCTCTGAGGGCAGGGTTAGCATGGCAGAGATGTGGAAAAGTTTTGTCACCACGCCACAGCTAACTGCACCACCTCCTGATACGGAACGTGTTAGCAGGAGGCAACATTTCACTAACATGGTGGAACAGTACCTGTGCACACCCCTCCACGTACTGACTGATGGTTCGGCCCCATTCAACTTCTGTGTCTCCAAATTGTCCACGTGGCCAGAGCTAGCCTTTTATGCCTTGGAGGTGCTGGCCTGCCCGGCGGCCAGCGTTTTGTCTGAACGTGTATTCAGCACGGCAGGGGGCGTCATTACAGACAAACGCAGCCGCCTGTCTACAGCCAATGTGGACAAGCTGACGTTCATAAAAATGAACCAGGCATGGATCCCACAGGACCTGTCCATCCCTTGTGCAGATTAGATATTAACTACCTCCCCTTAACAATATATTATTCTACTCCAGGGCACTTCCTCATTCAATACAATTTTTAATTTCATTTTACCATTATATTGTGGGGCAACCCAAAGTTGAATGAACCTCTCCTCTGTCTGGGTGCCGGGGCCTAAATGTGTGACAGTGGCCTGTTCCAGTGGTGGGTGACGTGAAGCCTGATTCTCTGCTATGACATTAAGACAGATTCTGTGCTGACATAAGGCCAGATTCTCTGTTACGGGACCTCTCTCCTCTGCCTGGGTGCCTGGGCCTAAATGTGTGACAGTGGCCTGTTCCAGTGGTGGGTGACGTGATGCCTGATTCTCTGCTATGACATGAAGACAGATTCTGTGCTGACATAAGGCCAGATTCTCTGTTACAGGACCTCTCTCCTCTGTCTGGGTGCCGGGGCCTAAATGTGTGACAGTGGCCTGTTCCAGTGGTGGGTGACGTGAAGCCTGATTCTCTGCTATGACATGAATACAGATTCTGCGCTGACATAAGGCCAGATTCTCTGTTACGGGACCTCTCTCCTCTGCCTGGGTGCCTGGGCCTAAATGTGTGACAGTGGCCTGTTCCAGTGGTGGGTGACGTGAAGCCTGATTCTCTGCTATGACATGAATACAGATTCTGCGCTGATATAAGGCCAGATTCTCTGTTACGGGACCTCTCTCCTCTGCCTGGGTGCCTGGACCTAAATGTGTGACAGTGGCCTGTTCCAGTGGTGGGTGACGTGAAGCCTGATTCTCTGCTATGACATTAAGACAGATTCTGTGCTGACATAAGGCCAGATTCTCTGTTACGGGACCTCTCTCCTCTGCCTGGGTGCCTGGGCCTAATTGTGTGACAGTGGCCTGTTCCAGTGGTGGGTGACGTGATGCCTGATTCTCTGCTATGACATGAAGACAGATTCTGTGCTGACATAAGGCCAGATTCTCTGTTACAGGACCTCTCTCCTCTGTCTGGGTGCCTGGGCCTAAATGTGTGACAGTGGCCTGTTCCAGTGGTGGGTGACGTGAAGCCTGATTCTCTGCTATGACATGAAGACTGATTCTGCGCTGACATGAAGCCAGATTCTCTGCTATTGCATGAAGAGACTGATTCTCTGCTGACATGAAGCCAGATTCTTTGCTATGGCATGAAGAGACTGATTCTCTGCTGACGTGAAGCCAGATTCTCTGCTATGGGACCTCTGTCCAATTGATATTGGTTCATTTTTATTTTTTTAATTTTAATTTTAATTCATTTCCCTATCCACATTTGTTTGCAGGGGATTTACCTACATGTTACTGCCTTTTGCAGCCCTCTAGCTCTTTCCTGGGCTGTTTTACAGCCTTTTTAGTGCCCAAAAGTTCGGGTCCCCATTGACTTCAATGGGGTTTGGGTTCGGGACGAAGTTCGGGTCGGGTTCGGATCCCGAACCCGAACATTTCCGGGAAGTTCGGCCGAACTTCTCGAACCCGAACATCCAGGTGTTCGCTCAACTCTAGTCTTACAGCATCCAGTCCAGTATCTATACTGCTGTATTATATAGTAATTAGAGATGAGCGATTCGAAGTTGACGAAGTGGAATTCGATCGAATTTCAGGAAAAATTTGATTTGCACTGTATCCGAATTTCCTCGCGTTTCAAGGTAACGAATCACATTTTTTCCTAAAATGGCTGCTGCACGTGTAAGGACATGGAGCAAGGAACTCTGGGAACGAGGGATCACCCAAAATGCCATGCATGCAGCCAATCAGCAGCCATCCAGCCCTGTGATATCACAGCCCTATAAATAGCCTCAGCCATCTTGGATTCAGCCATTTTCCAGTGTACTTAGTGCAGGGAGAGTCGTCAGCAGGCGCTAGGGACAGTGCTAGGAATAACTTGAAAACTTATATTTACCTCAATAGAAGTTCAGGGAAAGAGCATTAGAAGTGTAGGAAAAGGGTAGGGAGGAATTATTCCACAGTATTGAAGCATAACAGGGTTCAGTAGGGGAGTTTACAGCCGGGTAATAGGAACAATCCTATTACACCTTGCTGCACTGTCTGCAGGTCCAAATTTCCATTATATAGCTTTGTAATTCCAGCAAACCATTCTTGTTATTGGGGTGCAAGTGTTGTTTAATACAGCCATTAACAAGGTTTATTACAAGGAAATACAGTCCTGATCAAAAGTTTAAGACCACTTGAAAAATGGCAAAAAATCATATTTAGCATGGCTGGATCTTAACAAGGTTCCAAGTACAGCTTCAACATGCAACAAGAAGAAATGGGAGTGAGACAAAACATTTTTTGAGCATTCAATTTAATGAAAACAACGAATAAACTGAAACAGGCAGTTTTTCAACTGATCAAAAGTTTAGGACCACACCTCCAAAAAAAAACTAAACCCCCCAAAACAGAAATCCAACTTCCAAACATGAACTCAGTAATGAGTAGCTCCGCCGTTATTGTTTATCACTTCCAAAATTAGTTTCGGCATGCTTGATGCAAGCGTTTCCATGAGGTGAGTGGGAACATTTCTCCAAGTGGTGAAGACGGACGCACAAAGGCCATCTACTGTCTGGAACTGTTGTCCATTTTTGTAAACTTCCCTTGCCATCTATCCCCAAAGGATCTCAATTGGATTTAGATCAGGGGAACACGCAGGATGGGCCAAAAGAGTGATGTTATTCTCCTAGAAGAAGTCCCCATTGTGTACTGTAGCGTTGTCCTGTTGAAAAACCCAGTCGTTACCACACAGACGAGGGCCCTCAGTTATGAGGAATGCTCTCTGCAACATCTAGACATAGCCAGCGGCCGTTTGACCCCCCCTGCACTTCATGAAGCTCCATTATTCCACTGAAGGATAAAGCACCCCAGACAATTATCGCGCCCCCTGCACTGTGGCGTGTAGAAAACATCTCAGGTGGGATCTGCTTGTCATGCCAGTAACGTTGGAAACCATCAGGAACATCAAGGTAAATTTTTTTCTCATCAGAGAATAAAACTTTCTTCCACCTTTGAATGTCCCATGTTTGGTGCTCTCTTGCAAAGTCCAAACGAGCAGTTCTGTGGCGTTCAAGGAGACGAGATCTTTGAAGACATTTTTTGTTTTTGAAGCCCTTCAGTCTCAGATGCCGTCTGATGGTTATGGGGCTGCAGTCAGCACCAGTAAGGGCCTTAATTTGGGTCGAGGATCGTCCAGTGTCTTGACGGACAGCCAATTGGATCCTCCGGCTCAGTGCTGATGAAATTTTTTGGGGTCTTCCACTTGACTTTTGTGTTCCATAACCCTCAGGATCATTTAAGAAATTCCAAATGACTGTCTTACTGCGTCCCACCTCAGCAGCGATGGCACGCTGTGAGAGACCCTGCTTATGCAGTTTAACAACCCGACCACGTTCAAAAAGGGAGAGTTTTTTTGCCTTTGCCATCACAACGTGTGACTACCTGACAGAAAATGACAATGAATCAACATCTTTGCACAGATTTGGCCTTTTAAAGGCATGTGGTCCAAAAATTTGGATCAGCTGAAAAACAGCCTGTTTCAGTTTAATCGTTATTTTCAATTAATTGAATGCTCAAAAAATGTTTTGTCTCACTCTCATTTCTTCTTGTTGCATGTTGAAGCTCTATATTGGAACCTTGTTAAGATCCAACAATGTAAAATATGATTTTTTGCCATTTTTCAAGTGGTCTTAAATTTTTGATCAGGACTGTATTTCTATACCTTATTTGCCCTTGTGTGGTGCACAGTTATATGTTCTAAAGCCCTTTTTGGCATGTATTCAATAATATCACAGAAAGATAAAGCTAACAAGCTTAAAATTTTACTTTTACTAGGTAATATTTAAAAGAGCATTATTCCAAATATTTCATGATATTATATTTGTAGGCCAGACTAAGGTAAAGCTAAACCCACCGTTAGCATCAAGGTAGCAAATTACTTTGTCGATGGAAGGTAGAAAGAAAAATGGCACTTACGGTTTGAGGATTTACTTGTAAGGTAGATACATTTCAGGTGAGGTCAGAAGGTTAAATATCCTTATAGGTACCCGGTAACTAGACCCTTTTCTTACCCCTACATGACCCTAAGATGCTTACTCACAGTGGGCTGCTTGTGTTGAGGACAAGGTAGATTGTCCTAGATGGTGTGTTAAAGATGGTAATTCAAAGAAAAAACTGTCCCGACGCGTTTCCCCAAGTAAACAGATTCTTGGTTCGTCAGGGGACTTTGTATTTTAGATTTCCATAGCCGAAGGATGGTGGCTATATGCTGGCGATAACAGAGGCTGATGAGAGCCAAGAGTAGGCTCGTCAGACACAACCCTTAGTTGGCATGCCCCGGGAGCAGGCCCTGTGCCCTCACCTGTCCTCAACCTGCCTCTGTCCTTTTGTATTTCTTCAGCCAGTGAAGTATTATATGCTGTGGGCTCAGCTCTTGGGTTGAGCGAACCCGAACTTTAGGATTTTTGGACCCCGGACCCGAACCCGAACATTTTCGTAAAAGTTTGGGTTCGGGTTTGGTGTTCGGCGCTTTCTTGGCGCTTTTTGAAAGGCTGCACAGCAGCCAATCAACAGGCGTCATACTACTTTCCCCAAGAGGCCATCACAGCCATGCCTACTAATGGCATGGCTGTGATTGGCCAGAGCAGCATGTGACCCAGGCTCTATATAAGCTTGGGTCATGTAGCGCTGCACGTCACTTTGCTGTTACAAGTGTAAGGAGAGGATGCTGCTGGACTTGTGATTTCAGGGAGAGCATAGGAGAGAATCTAACTCAGCGATCTACAGACAAATAGTTGTGTGGGTGCAGGGCACTATGGTCTTAACCTGCCCTGAGCTCATTGACCAAAAATACTAACTTTTACAATTCTGTTAGTTAGGTGGGTGGCGGCGGCGGCCATTTTATGCATGCTCAGTGCACCAGCACTGCATCTGAGCTTTTGGGACATTGCAAATCACCATTTTTTGGGGGGCAAACTACAACAACTGGATTAGTCAGTGTGCAATTTAAGGTAGAAATACACCCATCATTTTCTGGGGTTTGAAAAACACATATTTTTTTCCAAAAAAACAGTATTTTCCAGATCTGCAAGTGTTAAATTCAAGTTTAATATATATAGCATTCATATTCTGTTAGCAAAAAAACACTTTTGGGACATTGCAAATCACAATTTTTTTGTGGGCAATCTACAACATCTGTATTAGTCAGTGTGCAATTTAAGCTAGAAATACACCTATCATGTTACACATGCATGGTTTGCCTTTTCATTATGTGTGTCCCTTCTCTCTTCCCCTAGCTTCTGCTCTCTCTCTTGTCTCCTCCCCTCTTCTTCATTCTGGCTTCACCCCTCATCTCAGCTACTTGCTCTGTTAGCTGCTCACAGCATGATTTTTTTGGACCTATCCATTTGTTCATCGGTGTATGATCTGCACAGTTTGGAATAAACTTCTTCACGATCTACAAGGTGTCGTTTGGATCGAGTCACTGTCAGCCAATTCAGCTAAGATTGAAGGTTACCGCTATCTCAGCAGAACTGTAAGTTACAGAGATCACACTTTCAATGCTTAGACTGGAGAGGCAGAACAGTCATAAAATCTGTGAAGGGATCTTACAAGATCTGCAAAATATCTTTCAAGGGATCCTTGCTAGCTATGCATGTATAGTGAGATGTATATGGACACTGGAATATAGCAGAATATATGTACAAGCCTGTATACTCCAGCCAGCAAGTAAATCGCAGCATAAGATTCATCAGTTTTCTGCACAGATTATTGAAGAAACTGTTCATGCAACTGTTATATAATCAGCTCCTAGACTGTCTGTATTGCCACATGCATTCTGCCTGAAAGTCAATCTAAGCTCTGTATGCAATCAAAACTAACTTTGCAGCAGCCATTGCTAAACTTCTCTCTGACTCCCCTCCCACTGGTTGCCTAGGAAACCCTCTCCCAGAGCCAGAAGATTGATACATTTCTATGCAAACACATACCTTGTGATTTAACCCTCTGCTTGCCATCACAATGCACCAGCAAGGCAATGTTCAATCTGAGGAACCTAATACACAGAAAGAACCTGAACTTCCAACAGCTCAGGAGTCAGATCCTCAAGGCCACATAAAACAAAAACGTTTAGTGAAGCCAACCTGGAAAGTCCAAGAGAACTATGAGGCTGACAAAGAAGAACTGCTGCAAAACATCAGCCACTCATGGTCTAAAACTATTGAATGCATGTCAGCTCTGTCTCAACCAACTCATAAGGTATTGCACCTAGAGGGCGCTGTTAAGCAGTTGAATGCTGCCAATGAGAACTACCAAAGACTGTCTGCTAAATATGCTGATCTCCTAAAGCGGTACAACACAGAAAATTCCTTAAAAGAATTACAGGAATTGAATGAGCTCAATCTTGAAACAGACGATCTAGTAATACAAACAAGGACAAAAACAGATGTAAAAATCGCACATCTCCATGAATCTAAATCCCATCTCTCCACAACTTCTAAGCGCTCCACACGTTCTTCCAAATCCTTAAGGTCAACATCTTCTACTCTCAGCCAACGACTCGTCAAAGCCCGTGCTGATGCAGAAGCTTCTAAAATCCAGGCAGTTTTCACCCAGAAGAAAGCGGAAATGGAAGCTGAGGCTGCACAGAGGGAAGCTGAGGCTGCACAGAAGAAAGCGGAAATGGAAGCTGAGGCTGCACAGAAGAAAGCTGAGGCGGCAAAGAAGAGAGCAGAAATTGAAGTCTTAGAAAAACAATGTGAGCACGCTAAAGAGATGGCAAGACTTAGAGTCTTAGAGCAGGCTGTAAGTGACAATGAAAGAAGTGTCAGTAGCCATCACTCTGTTATATCTTATGCATCAGTGTCATCACAGACCTCATAAAAACTCCATCACTTTGTCATAGCAGCCAAAGAACTTAACCAAGGTGTTGTCTCTACATCTATTACACCTTCTCAAGTGGCAGAAACGGATACGAATAGAAATGACCTACCACACTTTCGCACTAACCTGCCACCCTCTAACCAATCCACTATTATGCGGCCAAAAGACCTTTGGACCGTACACCAGCTCCAGTGTTAAACGCCTCAGCACCATCTTATGTTCCCAAGTCACTCAACGTCAATGTACCAGCTACTGCAACTAATTTTGTTCTGCCTGCAATTGTATACCCAAAGTCTGAAAACACAGACATGTCACAGTTTACCAAGTACATCCTTCGCAGAAAACTCAATAGGACGGGCCTTACCATGTTTGATGACAAACCTGAAAATCACAGAGGCTGGAAATTCACCTTTAAAGCAACAATCAGCGAATTAGATATCACTGTTGCAGAAGAATTGGATCTACTCATCAGGTGGATAGGTCCTCAGTCAGCTGAACGTATCAAGAGTAGAGTTGAGCGAACACCTGGATGTTCGGGTTCGAGAAGTTCGGCCGAACTTCCCGGAAATGTTCGGGTTCGGGATCCGAACCCGACCCGAACTTCGTCCCGAACCCGAACCCCATTGAAGTCAATGGGGACCCGAACTTTTTGGCACTAAAAAGGCTGTAAAACAGCCCAGGAAAGAGCTAGAGGGCTGCAAAAGGCAGCAACATGTAGGTAAATCCCCTGCAAACAAATGTGGATAGGGAAATGAATTAAAATAAAAATAAAATAAATAAAAATTAACCAATATCAATTGGAGAGAGGTCCCATAGCAGAGAATCTGGCTTCACGTCAGCAGAGAATCAGTCTTTATGTCATAGCAGAGAATCTGGCTTCACGTCACCCACCACTGTAACAATCCATTGTCATATATTTAGGCCCCGGCACCCAGGCAGAGGAGAGAGGTCCCATAGCAGAGAATCTGGCTTCATGTCAGCAGAGAATCAGTCTGCATGTCATAGCAGAGAATCATGCTTTACGTCACCCAACACTGGAACAGTCCATTGTCAGATATTTAGGCCCAGGCAGAGGAGAGAGGTCCCGTAACAGAGAATCTGGCTTCATGTCAGCAGAGAATCAGTCTGCATGTCATAGCAGAGAATCATGCTTCACGTCACCCACCACTGTAACAGTCCATTGTCATATATTTAGGCCCAGGCACCCAGGCAGAGGAGAGAGGTCCCATAACAGAGAATCTGGCTTCATGTCAGCAGAGAATCAGTCTTCATGTCATAGCAGAGAATCAGGCTTCACGTCACCCACCACTGGAACAGGCCACTGTCAGATATTTTTAGGCCCCGGCACCCAGGCAGAGGAGAGAGGTCCCATAACAGAGATTCAGGCTTCATGTCAGCAGAGAATCAGTCTTCATGTCATAGCAGAGAATCAGGCTTCACGTCACCCACCACTGGAACAGTCCATTGTCACATATTTAGGCCCAGGCACCCAGGCAGAGGAGAGAGGTCCCATAACAGAAATTCAGGCTTCATGTCAGCAGAGAATCAGTCTTCATGTCATAGCAGAGAATCAGGCTTCACGTCACCCACCACTGGAACAGTCCATTGTCACATATTTAGGCCCAGGCACCCAGGCAGAGGAGAGAGGTCCCATAACAGAAATTCAGGCTTCATGTCAGCAGAGAATCAGTCTTCATGTCATAGCAGAGAATCAGGCTTCACGTCACCCACCACTGGAACAGGCCACTGTCAGATATTTTTAGGCCCCGGCACCCA